>NW_012120265.1:3836522-3846517 GCF_000951035.1 Colobus angolensis palliatus | reverse complement strand
TTTTTTTGAGATGGGATCTCACTCTGTCACCCAGACTGGAGTGCAGTGGTGCAATCTCAGCTCATTGCAACCTCTGCCTCCCAGGCTCAAGCAATTCTCCCACCTCAGCCTCCTGAGTAGCTGGGATTACAGGCATGTGCCACTACTGCCCAGCTAATTTTTTTTGTATTTTTAGTAGAGACGGAGTTTCACCTTGTTGGCCAGGCTGGTCTTGAACTCCTGACCTCAAGTGATCCACCAACCTCGGCCTCCCAAAGTGCTGGGATTACAGTCATGAGCCACCATGCCTGGACTAATCTTTCTATTTTTTTAGGTCTCCCTATGTTGGCCAGGCTGGTCTCAAACTCCTGAGTTCAAGAAATCCTCCCACCTCAACCTCCCAAAAGTCGAGGATTTCAGACGTGAGCCACTGCGCCTGGCCCTTCCAACTGTTTTCATTGTGGTTTTTGGTTTGTTTGTTTTTGTTTGTTTGGCTGTTTTTTTGTGTGTGTGTGTTTTGTTTTGTTTTTTTTTTGAAACGGAGTCTCACACTCTGTTGTCCAGGCTGGAGTGCAGTGGCACGATCTCGGCTAGTGAGCAACCTCCGCCTCCTGGGTTCAAGTGATTCTCCCGTCTCAGTTTCCCAAGTAGCTGGGATTACAGGTGTGCACCGCCACACCCGGCTAATTTTTCGTATTTTAAGTAGAGAGGGGGTTTCACCATATTGGCCAGGCTGGTGTCGAACTCCCTACCTCAGATGATCTGCCTGCCTTGGCCTCTCAAAGTGCTGGGATTACAGGTGTGAGCCACTGCGCCCAGCCGTGGTTTTTTTTTTTTTTGAGACAGGGTCTTATTCTGTCACCTAGGCTGGAGTGCTGTGGTGTGATCTCAGCTCACTGAAACCTCTCCTTCCCAGGTTCAAGTGATTCTCTAGCCTCAGTCTCCCAAGTTGCTGGGACTATAGCCTCAAACCACCAATGGCTGGCTAATTTTTGTATTTTTTGTAGAGATGGAGTTTCACCATGTTGTCCAGGCTGGTCTTGAACACCTGAGCTCAAGTGATCCGCCCACCTCGGCCTCCCAAAGTGCTGGAATGACAGACGTGAACCAGTATTTTGATTCTTTTTGGAGCATTGTACCAGGTGCTAGAGAAACAAGATGGCTAAGATGTTCTCTGCCTTCTTGGAGCTCATTGAGAAGTAGGGTGTGTGGGAGACCAATTTGTAAATAATTGTTAGAACAGGAATGTGCTGTGTAGAGGTCATTCCTAGCACAGAAGAGCTGTGCCCGGAGAGGTGCCTTCCGTGATGCCCTGTCTGTTAGGCTAGTCAGAGAGCAGTGGCTTTATTATACTTTGTGTTCCCAGAGCCAGGATCAATGCCTAACACCTTGCATTCAGGACAGTTTCATGACACTGAGGAGATTCTAGAGGGATTAGTAGGAGTTGGGAAAGGGGGAAGATGGATTTGACACACCCAGGAATGTCACCACAGAGGCAGAGCTTTGGGTGTGTCCTGGAAGCTACTTTTGTACTTTCCAGACTGGGATATTACTGTTTAAGGGGTGAACTCTGCTCAGATGTGGCCTTCCTCAGGCCCAGCACAGCCTCAAGGCTGCTGCATTTTCCTTGTAGCAATCTCCTGAGATGGAATGCAGCCAGTGACTTCCTTTTTTTTTTTTTTTTTTTTTTTTTTTTTTTTCAGACGGAGTCTCCCTCTGTCGACCAGGCTGGAGTGCAGTGGCGTGATCTCAGCTCACTGCAATTTCCGCCTCCTGGGTTCAAGAGATTCTCCTGCTTCAGCCTCCTGAGTAGCTAAGATTATAGGCGCCCACCACCACACCCGGCTACTTTTTGTATTTTTTTAGTAGAGACGGGGTTTCACCAGCTAATTTTTGTATTTTTTTTAGTAGAGACGGGGTTTCCCCATGTTGGCCAGGCTGGTCTCAAACTCCTGACCTCAGGTGATCCGCCTGCCTCGGCCTCCCAAAGTGCTGGGATTACAGGCATGAGCCACTGCGCCTGGCCAGCCAGTTACTTCTTTACTATTTTCAAAGACAGCTCTTTTTGATTTAAGGCTAAGAAATTAGGCTGGGTGCAGTGGCTCACGCCTATAATCCCAGCACTTTGGGAAGCTGAGGCAGGAGGATCACCTGAGCTCAGGAGTTCAAGACCAGCCTGGGCAACATGGAGAAACCCTGTCTCTACTAAAAATACAAAAATTAGCTGGGTGTGGTGATGCCCGCCTGTAGTATGTGCCAACTACTGGGGAGGCTAAGGCAGGAGAATCGCTTGAACCCGAGAGATGGAGGTTGCAGTGAGCCGAGATCGTGCCACTGCACTCCAGCCTGGACGACAGAGAAAAAAAAAGAAACTAAATGGTGTGGTGAGGGGCATTATTCATGCTTGATAACACAGGTGTTAGGTAACTGGTTCCTAGTTTCTGGCCTCTTTCTGAGTTGGGATGACCCCTGGGGCTTTTATTTTGAGACTTTGGAAGCTTCAAATCTCCCTCATTTCTTTGGACCTAGCCTTTAGATGAACTCAAAGCCTTAAAGTTCACTCAAGTCCAGACAACAATCTTCCATCGTCAGATGGGCCACTTCCCCTGCTCTGGAGGAAATACGGCTCCTCACAGTAAACCCTGCAGCCTGGTGGATTACCAGCCTGGGCTGGGAAGCAGATTGTCTCTTCTGATCAACTGATCCTGTGAGGCTTTTGCAAATCTTTCTGATCCTGCCCACTCTCAATGTGCGAGTCACCCCTTTCATCACCCCAGCAGTCAGTTGAACTTAACTGTTTAGCAAGAAGGAATTTTTCATCTCAGACATGAGCCCTCTCAACGTGTTTTGTTGCCATACGTTTATTTACAGAAGGAAAATATAGCTATCTCTTCAAACCTGGGTGTTTTGTTTTGTTTTGTTTTGCTTTGCTTTTTTCTTGAGACAGTCTCGCTCTGTTGCCCTCGCTGGGGTACAGTGGTGCGATCTCAGCTCACTGCAACCCTCGCCTCCTGAGTAGTTGGGATTACAGGCGTGTACAGGCATGCACCACCATACCTGGCTAATTTTTGTATTTTTAGTAGAGACGTGGTTTCACCATGTTGGTCAGGCTGGTCTAGAACTCCTGGCCTCAGGCAATCTGCCTGCGCCTCAGCCTCCCAAAGTGCAGGGATTACAGACATGAGCCACTGTGCCCGGCCTTAAAATTTTTTTGTAGATGCAGAGTCTCACTATGTTGCCCAGGCTGGTCTTGAACTCCTGGGCTCAAGCTATCCTCCCGCCTCAGCCTCCCAAAATGCTGGGACTACAGTCATGAGCCATCCCACCCATTCTGAATGCTCACTGTTATACATGTCTTCGGAGCAAGCAGTGTGGTGTGTGAGATGGCATAGCTAAAACCAAAACTGTATTTAGAAGTTGGTTTTAGGCAACCCAACAGTGCCTGCATAGCTTTTCTTAGGAAGAAAACATATCTCTGAACTTTTCTTTCTTTTTTTTTTGAGACAGAATCTCTCACCCAAGCCGGAATGCAGTGGTGTGATCTCGGCTCACTGCAGCCTCCGCCCCCTGGGTTCAAGTGATTCTCCTGCTTCGGCCTCCTGAGTAGCTGGGATTATAGGCGCCTGCCACCGCACCCAGCTATTTTTTGTATTTTTAGTAGAGACGGGGTTTCACCATGTTGGCCAGGCTGGTCTTCAACTCCTGACCTCATGATCTGCCTGCCTTGGCCTCCCAAAGTGCTGGGATTACAGGTGTAAGCCACTGTGCCCGGCCTTCTCTTTTTGATTTGATTTTTACTAATATGACTTCAACTAGTAGAGATTTGCATAACTTTCTTAGTCCCTCCAATATTTCTGCAGATTGACTTTGCTGAGATATGGATTAAATTCCTATTATGAAGGGGAGATAATGAAGTGATTTTGACTATCCTTTAAACTTACTGAAGAGGCAAGGCTTGAGCTGATACCTGAAATGTGTTCCCCTAGGCTTGGTACTTTTGTAATAAGGAATATAAGGTCAGAACATATATACTTATAAAGTATATATACTTATGTATATTCTAACCTTATATTCATACATAGTTATAAAGCATGTCAGTGAGCATTCAGCCTTCTGCACACCCACTCAAAGAATGCAAAGGCTCTAGAGGGAATTTATGATGTGGAATTTCCCAGAGCCAGATAGCGTTAGCATGAGAGGGTCTATCAGTCCAAACCTGGGAAGTAGGATTTCATATTTGAAATTTTCTTTTTCACTATCCCTAAGGAGATTAATTAGATGCCAGTTGACTTCGTGCCTTGTAGTCTTTCTTCTTATCTTGTTTGCAGGCTTTAGTTATGCTCTTAGGTTAACATGCTTAGCTTGACTTGGTCTAGTGCCAGAGGAGTCTTGCTGTCTTTGGTGTACTTTTCCTAAGAGTTGAATTGTGTTGGTTTTTGTTGTTGTTTGACACGGAGTCTTGCTCTGTCACCCAGGCTGGAGTGCAGTGGTGTAATCTTGGCTCACTGCAACCTCCACCTCCCAAGTTCAAGTGATTCTCATGCCTCAGCCTCCTGATTAGCTAGGATTACAAGCGTGTGCCACTACACCTGGCTAATTTTCGTATTTTTAGTTGAGATGAGGTTTCACCCTGTTGGGCAGGCTGGTCTCGAACTCCTGACCTCAAATGATCATCCCACCTTGGGTTCCCCAAAGTGCTGAGATTACAAGTGTGAGCCACTTTGCCTGGCTTGAATTGTGTTGGTTTTATTTTTTAAATTTTATTCATTTATTTATTTAGAGACAGAGTTTCTCTCTTGTTACCCAGGCTGGAGTTCAATGGCGCAATCTCTGCTCACCCCGCACCTCCGCCTCCCAGATTCAAGCAATTCTGCCTCAGCCTGCCGAGTACCTGGGAATCCAGGCACGCGCCACCACGTCTGGCTAATTTTGTATTTTTAGTAGAGACAGGATTTCTTCTTGTTCAGGCTGGTGTCGAACTCCCAACCTCAGGTGATCCGCCCACCTCAGCCTCCCTAAGTGCTGGGATTACAGGTATGAGCTACCGCACCTGGCTCTTCACTGTGTTTCTCGATAAGCAATCAAGTGGCCAGATAACTGGACCATAGTTGGATGGAGATTTGGACATGCTCTGTTGAACTCTGGGGCTATACTGCCTGCCACCTGTCTCTGCTTTTCCCAGGGATCCTACAAAACTCACTGAAATCTGACTTGCTTCTTGCTCAGAAGAGCCCAGCTGATTGGATGCCGTGGGAGATCAGACAGTCAGGCTCGGGCTTTACAGGACACTTTTAAAAGTACATTATCACAAATTAAATATCATCTATTCAATAAACATGTATTTTGTGCCAGGTCTGGTGCTGGGTGTGGGAATGCAGCAGTGAGTCCTGAAAAGAGATTCATTTTTTGGAGAGGCAGACATCGGAGAGTGCAGTGACAAGGGGACCAGAGAGGGCAATGAGGAGTTAGCCCTTCAGCAAGACTAGAGCTTGTGGAGCATGGGCAATCAGAGTGCATGACTCCGGAGTCTAGCTGAAGTCAGGCGGGAGACAAGGAGCCTTGAGGAGACGGCCAAGATCTGGACTTGAGGCTTTGCCTAGGCAAAGAAAGTGGGTGTGGCATTGTAGGCTTGGTGCAAGCATGCATGCAAGGCAGGCGTGGAGCATGAAGGCATGCATTGCGGTTCCATCAGGCATGAGTGGTGGGTGTGACCTTGGAAGGGAGACTCGGGGGTGACTGCCTGCCTCAGCTGCTGTCCTACCAAGCATGGCCTTGAACTCCTTGCCAGGTAAGGAGTAGAGTGCGGTTTGTTCCAGACTTGTACAGCATAAGTACTTTGTACGTTGCAAAGTATTCTGACCTTTCTAAGGTATTTGTACTGGTTTGTTTTGTTTTTGAGACACAGTCTCACGCTGTTGCCCAGGCTGGAGTTCAGTTTTCTTTCTCTCTTTTTTTTTTTTTTTTTTTTTTTGAGACAATGTCTTACTTGCCCAGACAGGAGTACAGTGGCACGATCTTGGCTCACCGCAACCTCTGCCTCCCAAGCTCAAGTGATTCTCCTGCCTCATCTTCCTGAGTAGCTGGGATTACAGGCACGTGCCACCACGCCCAGCTAATTTTTGTATTTTTAGTAACAACATGAAGTATCACCATATTGGCCAGGCTGGTCTTGAACTCCTGACCTCAAGTGATCCGCCCGCCTCGGCCTCCCAAAGTGCTGGGATTACAGGCATGAGCCACTGAGCCTGGCCTGCAGTTTTATTTCTTAAGAGCAGGGAACATATCTTCTAAATTTTTGTTTGTACCTAGATCTGTCTCCAGGAGATGTATAATATTGCTGACTGCTTTTGTCAGCTAAAATAATCCTTCTAGAACTGAGAATAATCAAGGATAATCTAGTCTATCTTTGGTTAAGGTGTTAGAGTCATTGTTGTTTTCGGGAAGGCTTTTTCAAGTAGTATTCTATTCCATGGGGACTGAAATCTCTGAATATATCTTTAAATCAAATTCCCAAGTAATTTAAAATGATACCTTGCTGAGGAAAGCAGATTGTTCCATAATTTGGGAAAGTAAATTATAGCTAAAATTATCAGCTAAAACATACTGTTGGTAGATACCAGAATGTGGATTATGTTTTTATTCATTTTCATGTTGCTTAGCCCTTATACAAGGACCAGCATATGGTACTCTTCCACAATAAATGTCTGTCCCATAAATATTGAATAAAGGAGGTTGAAGTGGGATCAAGCTCTATGCTTTCACTTTCTGGCATTTTCTATATGACTCTCAATTGTTTTGCTACAGATTTTGAATGTTGGTTTAAAAATGAGGCCGGGCGCGGTGGCTCAAGCCTGTAATCCCAGCACTTTGGGAGGCCGAGACGGGTGGATCACGAGGTCAGGAGATCGAGACCATCCTGGCTAACACGGTGAAACCCCGTCTCTACTAAAAAAATACAAAAACTAGCCGGGCGAGGTGGCGGGCGCCTGTAGTCTCAGCTACTCGGGAGGCTGAGGCAGGAGAATGGCGTAAACCCGGGAGGCGGAGCTTGCAGTGAGCCGAGATCGCGCCACTGCACTCCAGCCTGGGCGACAGAGCTAGACTCCGTCTCCAAAAAAAAAAAAAAAAAAAAAAATGATATTCAGAATTTTGGTTTTGGGCTTTTTTGGTTTTTGTTTAGGTTAGAAGACTCCTTGGAAGTCAACTGAAAGGATTTACTGTTCTTCCTTTTTTTGGAATTTTATCTCATAAATATTAGCATTTTAAAAAACTCAGATATGTGGCCGGGCGCACTGGCTGACGCCTATAATCCCAGTACTTTGGGAGGCTGAGGTGGGTGGATCACTTGAAGTCAGGAATTCTAGACCAGTCTGGCCAACATGATGAAACCCCGCCTCTACTAAAAATAGAAAAATTAGCCACGAGTGGTGGCGTATACCTGTAATCACCGCTACTCGGGAGGCTGAGGCACAAGAATCACTTGAACCTGGGAGACAGAGGTTGCAGTGAACTGAGATCATGCCACTGCACTCCAGCCTGAGCAACAGAACAAGACTGTCTCAAAAACAAAAAAATTCAGATATGTGGATTTGGTAGAATATGTCATATACTTGTGCTTTTTGTGTTTTTGTTTGTTTGTTTGTTCGTTTATTTTGAGACAGAGTCTTGCTGTGTCTCCCAGGCTGGAGTTTAGTGGCACGATCTTGGCTCACTGCAACCTCCGCCTCCCGGTTTCAAGCGATTGCCTCAGCCTCCCAGGTGGGATTACAAGCGTGTGCCACCATGCCTGGCTAATTTTTGTATTTTTAGTAGAGACGGGGTTTCACTATGATGGCCAGGCTGGTGGCCAGCCTGGTTTTGAACTCCTGACCTCAGGTGATCCACCTGCTTCAGCCTCCCTAAGTGTGGGATTACAGGCATGAGCCCCTGCACCCAGCCATAACATGTCATATACTTGTTAGACGTACCAGCACCAACCCCATTTTTCTCCCCACAGTCCCTATTCTCTGGCTTCCAGTCTATCTCATTATCAGCTCTCTATTGCTTTATAACAAATCACCGCAAGCCTGGCAGCTTAAAACAGCAGATATTTATTATCTCACAGTTTCCTTGGGTCAGGATTCTGGGCACAGCTTAGCTAGGTCCTCTGCTCAGGGTCTCACAGGGCTGCAGTCAAGGTGTTGGCTAGGCTATGTTCCTATCCAGAGCGTGGGGTTCTCTCCCAGTGTGGCATGGTTGATGAAAGAATTCACTTCCTGCAGTTGAAGTAAAAAGGTCCCTGCTTTTTTCCTGGCTGTCCGTTGAGGCTGCTCTCAGCTCTAGAGGC
This sequence comes from Colobus angolensis palliatus, assembly GCF_000951035.1. Classification (NCBI taxonomy): domain Eukaryota; kingdom Metazoa; phylum Chordata; class Mammalia; order Primates; family Cercopithecidae; genus Colobus; species Colobus angolensis. Next base: position 3,838,212 of record NW_012120265.1, on the reverse strand, counting down.
TGCCTGCAGTTGCTGCCACCAGCTCTCATGATATGGCAGCTGGTGCCAGTGGATGACTCCCTAGTCGTCTAAAGTGGAGTCTTAGATAACAACTTAACGATGGCAGAGATGATACCATCACCTTTGGCACATTGCAACTCACAGGTACTTCCTGAACTCAAGGAAAAAGGATTATACAAGGACATGACTCATTGGGGGTTTCCTTAGGGTATGTCTACCAAGTAAGTGATTTCATCCCCTTGGGGAAGTTCTCATTAGTCAGTCCTCTTTGCCTCATTGATTTGCAGCAGCTGCTTGATCTCTGCTAGCTCAAGCACATGCTCAAAGCTTGGGAACTTGTTTTCTTTTCGTAATAAGCCACAGAAACTATGAAATTACTTTGTATGCGTTAAAAAGTGCTTTCTACTATATCTAAAGTAAAATATTTTATAAGGAGAAAACTGGTAAAAAAAAAAAAAAAAAAAACTTAGAGCCTTTGCAAAAGCAGAAGGCTTTTTCTTTCCCCTTTTTTTTTTTTTTTTTGAGACAGAGTCTGGCTCTGTGGCCCAGGCTGGAGTGCAGTGGCCAGATCTCACTCAGCTCACTGCAAGCTCCGCCTCCCGGGTTTACACCATTCTCCTGCCTCAGCCTCCCGAGTAGCTGGGACTACAGGCGCCCGCCACCTCGCCCGGCTAGTTTTTGTATTTTTTTTTAGTAGAGACGGCGTTTCACCGTCTTCGCCAGTATGGTCTCGATCTCCTGACCTCGTGATCCGCCCGTCTCGGCCTCCCAAAGTGCTGGGATTACAGGCTTGAGCCACCGCGCCTGGCCCCTTTTATTGTTAAAATTAAGTTTCCAGGCAAGAAACGGGCTCACGCCTTTAATCCTAACACTTTGTGAGGCCAAAATGGGAGGATTACTTGAGCCCAAGAGTTTGAGACCAGTCTGGACAACACAGGGAGAATCCGTCTCTGTTTTATTTATTTATTTATTTATTTATTTATTTATGAGACAGGGTCTCACTCTGTCACCCAGGCTGGAATATAGTGGTGTGATCACAGCTCACTGTAGCCTTGACCTCCTGAGTTCAAGCAGTCCTCCGACCTCAGCCTCCCTAGTAGCTGGGACTACAGGCACATGCCACCACACCCAGATAATTTATTTTTTGTATTATTATTATTATTTGAAACAGAGTCTTGTTCTGTCACCAGGCTGGAGTGCAGTGACGCAATCTCAGCTCATTGCAACCTCCTCCTCCCAGGCTCAAGTGATTCTCCTGCATCAGCCTCCTGAATAGCTGGGACTACAGGTGTGTGCCACCATGCCCAGCTGAATTTTGTATTTTTAGTAGAGACGGGGTTTCACCACGTTGGCCAGGATGGTCTCGATCTTTTGGCCTCATGATCCGCCCGCCTCGGCCTCCCAAAGTGCTGGGATTACAGGCGTGAGCCACTCACTGTGCCCGACAATTTTTTGTGTTTCTTATAGAGATGGGGTTTCACCATGTTCCCCAGGTTTCTTCTATTTTTATATTAAAATATATTTTTTTAAAGAGAAAAAGTTAAATTTCCAGAAGATGAGCTATAACCAGAGTCCATTTTAATTAATGTTTTTTTTTGTTTTTTTGTTTTTTTGAGACGGAGTCTTGCTCTGTTGCCCCGGCTGGAGTGCAGTGGCCGGATCTCAGCTCACTGCAAGCTCCGCCTCCCGG
>NW_012120265.1:3822296-3835284 GCF_000951035.1 Colobus angolensis palliatus | reverse complement strand
GTCCATCTCGGCCTCCTAAAGTGCTGAGATTACAGGCATGAGCCATCGTGCCGGCCTCTCATGGTGTTAATCAAATCTGATTTCTGTTGTGAAGTTATTGATTTTCAGATACATTATTCAGCTGTGGCTTTTAATAATGGATCTTTTAATAATGGATGCTTGAATGACAGAGTTACAGGATTTAAAATCATCATAATAGTAAATGTTAATAGCATAGTACTCATCAAAGTTGTTCACAGAAGTTCTGCTACACGCACATACCAGTTACCCTATTCTTTTTTTTTTTTTTTTTTTGAGACTGAGTCTCACTCCCTGGGATACAGTGGTGTGATCTCAGCTCTCTGCAACCTCCACCCCCTGGGTTCAAGCAAATTATCCTGCCTCATCCTCCTGAGTAGCTGGGATTACAGGCACACTCCATCACACCCAGCTAATTTTTGTATTTTTAGCAGAGACATTGTCTCACTATGTTGGCCAGGCTGGTCTTGAACTCCTGACTTCAAGTGATCTGCCCACATCAGTCTCCCAAAGTGCTGGGATTACAGGCATGAGCTACTGTGCCTGGCCAGTTACCCTATCCTTGCATTATCAAATTCTCTCTCTAGACTGGCTTTTTGGCATATAAACATGTGCTAGTACCTCCTATCTTTAAGAACAGTCAAAGACAACAGGCTGGGCATGGTGGTCACGTCTATAATCCCAGCACTTTGGGAGGCTGAGGCCGGTGTATCATTTGAAGCCAGGAATTCAAGACCAGCCTGGCCAACATGCCCAAACCCCGTCTCTACTAAAAATACAAAAATTAGTTGTGTGTGGTGGCAGGCACCTGTAATCCCAGCTGCTCTGGAGGTCGAGGCGGGGGAATCACCTGAAGCCACAAGGTGGAGGTTGCAGTGAGCCATGATTGCACCACTGCACTCCAGCCTGAGCGATAGAGTAAAAATCTGTCTTAAAAAAAAAAAAGAAAAAAAAGAAAAAAACCTCCTTTGACTTACCGCTTGGCGTTGCTTTGTACCCGGAATTTGTTTTAATGAGGTATGGTAAGATGACAAACAGGGAGACAACTGCTCTGTTGAAAGGGAAGTTTATTACTTACAGCTCCAGAGGAGGGGGCACACCATGCCATGCAGGGCCACATGGGGAAGCACCTGGGTCAGTGGGCGACAGTGGAAGGAGGGAAAACACGGCCCAGAACTTTTATAGTGATTTCCTCAGGAAGGAACAGGCATGGCATGGCAGGAAAGTTTGAGCAAGCTTAGGTTAGATAGTTTAAATAATTTTGGCAGGCTCTGTGCTAGAGTGGTCTCTAGTTGGTCAGTACCTGGCCCTGGGGTGATTTAGGGCTGGGAAATTATTGGCTTTGTGTGTCGGCATTAAATGAAGAAGATGATTGGGAATGTGGGCTTTTGATTGGTTGATTTGCATATGAATGGCGTGTTCTTTGGCAGGTTGTTTGCTGTCTGTAGTAATAAGCTAGTCCTGGGAAAGACAGTCTCTCCAAGCCCCAGAATGTCAAAGCAAGTTAAAAAAAAAAAACATAATTAATAGTCCAGGCTTATGCCTATAATCCCAATACTTTGAGGGGCCAAGGCGGGAGGAGCTCTTGAGTCTAGGAGTTTAAGAACAGCCTGGGCAATATAGTGAGACTTCAGCTCTGCAAAAATATTTCTTAAAAATTAGCCAGGCGTGGTAGCACCACTTGTAGTCCCAGCTACTCAGGAGGCTGAGGAGGGAGGATTGCTTGTGTTCGAGCACAACATGGCCACTACACAGTCCAGCCTGGGCAACAGAGCGAGACCCTGTCTCAAAAAGAAAAAGAAGAAAGCATGATTAACACACACCCTGTCTTTTGGCACCTGTTATGTTTGTTTGATCTCCCTTATGATAAACATCAAAGACTTTGTGATTGCTGCTTCCGCTTCCTCTTCACCTCCACATTCTCTTCCAACCTTGTTTCCCTGCTGCTGAGCTACCTATGACCTTCACGTTACTAAATCTGAATTCTCTTTATTCATTTATATATTTGTTTATTAGAGACAGGTTCTTGCTATGTTGCCCAGACTGGTCTTGAACTCCTGAGCTCAGGCGATCCTCCCACCTCAGCCTTCCATAGTGCTGGGATTACAGGCGTGAGCTACCGCGCCCCGCCTCAGATTCTCTTCTGGGTTCTTATTCTGCTTGATCTCTCAGCAGCATTTCTCACAGGCTACTCCTCTCTCCATGAAATTCTTCTTTTGGCTGAGTGCAATCTGGGCAACATAACGAGACCCCATCTCTACAACAAATACAAAATGTAGCCAGGCGTGTTGGTGTGTGCCTCTTGTTGCAGCTCGTTGTCTTGCCGTGTTGCCCAGGCTGGTCTCAAACTCCTGACCTCTAGCCATCTGCCTGCCTCGGCCTCCCAAAGTGCTGCAATTATAGGCATGAGCCACCGATTTTACATTTCTGTAGGTCAGAAAGCCAACATGGGCACTCTGGGCTAAAATCAAGGTGTTGCCCATTGAGCCCATGGACTGGTTCCTTGCCTTTTCCAGCCCATTGAGGCCACCTGCATTCTTTGCTCATGGTCCCCTCCTCCATGATAAAGGCCAGCAACATAGCATCTCTCCGACCCTTACATCATCAAGACTTTCTCTGCCGACATCTGGGAAAGGTTCTCTACTTTTTTTTTCTTCTTAAGACGGAGTCTCGCTCTGTCGCCTAGGCTGGACTGCAGTGGCCAGCTCACTGCAAGCTCCGCCTGCCGGGTTTACGCCATTCTCCTGCCTCAGCCTCCCGAGTAGCTGGGACTACAGGTGCCTGCCACCTCGCCTGGCTAGTTTTTTGTATTTTTTTAGTAGAGACGGGGTTTCCCTGTGTTAGCCAGGATGGTCTCGATTTCCTGACCTCGTGATCCGCCCGTCTCGGCCTCCCAAAGTGCTGGGATTACAGGGGTTCTCTACTTTTAAGGGTCATGTGATGACAGTAGACCCACCCAGATAATCCAGGTTAATCTCTCCATCTTAACCTTAATTACATTGGCAGAATTATTTTTCCCATGTTTTGTAAAGTACCATATTTAGGGTTCTGAGGATTAGCATGTGGACCCTTTTGGGAGCCATTATCCTGCCAACCACAGTTTCCATCCTAAGCGAGCAAAAACCAGAGTTGTCCCCATGACTTTCAAGGCCCTTAGAGTCAATCTCCACTTGCCACTCTAGCTCTCTCCCTCACTCCTAACGCTCAGCACCCTGGTCTCAAATAGCCAGTACTGAACCCAGTGTGTTCCCACAGGGCCTTTGTGCTTGGCTGTTTCTTCTGCCTAAACCATACCTCTCTCCAGCCCTTTTCTTGGTTGATTTCTCCTTCTCATTCTGATCTCAGCTTTGATGTCACCTCAGAGACATGGAAATTCCAAAAAGCCTTCTAACCATCACTGTCATGTGACCCCAGTCGCCCCAAAGCAACTGCCACGGCTGATGGGTTTCTTGTTGGTGTGTATTTTTGGTGTCTCACTCCCTCCATCTTAACCTCCACGTGTGTAAAAACCTCAGCTGTCTGTGTCTCTGATGTCAGAATGGTGTGTGGCACATAGTAGGTACTCAGTAAGCACCTGCCAAGTGACACTGGAAGGAGATGATTGGTGCTTTTGCTTATGCACCAGGACAGGCCACCTCAGGACCATAGCGTGAACACAGATTTCAAGTCATTGGACCTTGACATTTCATAGTTCTTTTCTTTTTCTTTGCTTTTTTTTTTTGAGACAGAGGCTCACTCTGTCGCCCAGGCTGGAGTTCAGTGGCGCAATCTCGGCTCACTGCAACCTCTGCTTCCCTGGTTCAAGCAATTCTCGTGTCTCAACCTCCTGAGTAGCTGGGATTACAGGGGTGCAACCAACACGCCCAGCTTTTTTGTTTTTTTTTTTTTTTTTTGAGACGGAGTCTTGCTCTGTCGCCCGGGCTGGAGTGCAGTGGCCGGATCTCAGCTCACTGCAAGCTCTGCCTCTCGGGTTTACGCCATTCTCCTGCCTCGGCCTCCCAAAGTGCTGGGATTACAGGCTTGAGCCACCGCGCCCGGCAGCTTTTTTGTATTTTTAGTAGAGATGGGGTTTCATCATGTTGGCCAGGCTAGTCTGAAACTCCTGACCTCAGGCAATCCATCTGCCTCGGCCTCCCAAAGTGCTGGGATTACAGGCGTGAGCCACTGCCTCTGGCTTTTTTTTTTTTTCTTTTGTCTTAATGACAAGGTCTCTTACGCTGGCTGGAGTACAGTGGCGTGTTCATAGCTCACTACAGCCGCTAACTCATGGGCTCAAGCCATCCTCCTGTCTCAGCCTCCCGAGGGACTGGGACTACAGGTATACCACCATGCCCAGCTAATTTTCAAATTTTTGAAGAGAGTGGGTCTCACCATGTTGCCCAGGCCGCTCTTAAATTTCTGGGCTCAAGTGATCCTCCTGCCTTGGCCGCCCAAACTGTTGGGATTAGAGACATGAGCCACTAATGCCTTGCAATAGTTTTTGATGAGTTATTTGCATTGCTTAATCTTTAACATATAATGGGAAATGTTTTGAATATTTGTATATTGCTTTATATTATTATTATTATTGTTGAGACAGAGTCTTACTCTATTGCCTAGGCTGGAGTGCAGTGGCACAATCTTGGCTCACTACAACCTCTGCCTCCCAGGTTTAAGCAGTTCTCCTCATCCACCTGAGTAGCTGGGATTATAGGTACATGACACCATGCCCGGCTAATTTTTTTTTTTTTTTTTTTTTGAGATGGAATCTCACTCTGTCACTCAGGCTAGAGTACTCAGGCTAGAGTACAATGGCATGATCTCGGCTCACTGTAACCTCTGCCTCCCAGGTTCAAGCAGTTCTCCTGCCTCAGCCTCCTGAGTAACTGGAATTACAGGTGTGCACCACCACGCCTGACTAATTTTTGTATTTTTAGTAGAGACAGGGTTTCACCATGATAGCCAGCCTGGTCTCGAACTCCTGACCTCAGGCAATCCGCCCACCTTGGCCTCCCAAAGTTCTGGGATTATAGGCATGAGCCACCGTGCCCAGCCAATTTTTGTATTTTTAATAGAGACAGGGTTTTACCATGTTGGCCAGGCTGGTCTCAAACTCCTGACCTCAAGTGATCTGCCCGCCTCAACCTCCCAAAGTGCTGGGATTACAGGCACGAGCCACCACGCCTGGCCTTTATATTGATTTTGTGCAAATCAAATTCATGAAATGTGATTGTACTGCATTTTCGTAAGGCAGCTTATCTACAGTCAGAGTGGCAGACCTCGTCTGGTTTGATTTCTCAATATGGAAGATCTTTACTCTTGGGGATAAAATGATGACTGTTCTTTTCTCACACCCTCCTCTGTCACCTCCCTTTCAGAAAGCATGCTCTGAATTGCCATCGGATGAAGCCTGCTCTGTTCAGCGTGCTCTGTGAGATCAAGGAAAAGACAGGTAGGCTGTTTAGAAGACACTTCCTGGCCGGGCACGGTGGCTCATGCCTGTAATCCCAGCACTTTCAGAGGCCGAGGCGGGCAGATCACCTGAGGTCGGATTCGAGACCAGCCTAACCAACATGGAGAAACCCTGTCTCTATTAAAAATACAAAAATTAGCCAAGCGTGGTGACACATGCCTGTAATCCCAGCTACTTGAGGGGCTGAGGCAGGAGAGTCGCTTGAACCTGGGAGGCGGAGGTTACGGTGAGCCGAGATGACGCCACTGCACTCCAGCCTGGGCAACAACAGCGAAACTCTGTTACAAAAAAAAAAACCACTTCCTATGTGTGTTTAGAGCTGGGGCAGCCACACACACCTCTGATCTTGTAACTCAGCCCTGATGTGCACGGTGGGCAGTTTTGCTCATCCCTTCTGTCTTGCAGAAGACCGCTAGGATGTTTTCTTTCTGCCTTGTTGCCCTGGTTTCTGGTATGCACACTGATTTATTTTGTAGTTTATAACTGAGAAATACTGTTGCAAATCAGTAACAAGCAGCTGCATTCTAGGTTGAAGACCTAAGAGGTACTTAGCATTCAGTTATACAGAAAAAGTAAAAATGACAGACTTAGGGAAGTTGAATAAGAACAATTTTGTCAGCTGGGCACGATGGCTCACACCTGTAATCCCAGCACTTTGGGAGGCCGAGGCAGGTGGATCACAAAGTCAGGTGTTCAAGACCAGCCTGGCCAAGATGGTGAAACCCCGTCTCTACTAAAAATACAAAATTAGCCGGGTGTGGTGGTGCATGCCTGTAATCCCAGCTACTTGGGTGCCTGAGGCAGGAGAATCGCCTCAGGAGAATCCTGAACCCAGAAGGCGGAGGTTGCAGTGAGCCGAGATTGCGCCATTGCACTCCAGCCTGGGCAACAAGAGTAAGAGTCCGTCTCAAAAAAAAAAAAAAGAAAAGAAAAGTTGAAAAAATAGCACAGAGTTCTTATATCTCCTTCTTTGGGTTTCCTATCTCGTTAACACCTTCAGAGCCATAGTACCAATATGGAAACCAGGAAATTACATTGAGTACAGAGCTCTTTAACTGAACTACAGACCTCATTTGGAGTTCCCCAGTTTTTGCCCTAATACCCTTTTCTGCCCTGAATCCCACATTGTATTTAGTCATCATGTCTCTTTGGTCTCCTGTGATCTGTGACCTTGTCATCCATGAACGATGTTGACCATTTTAAGGAGAAGTGCTCAGTCATTTTGTAGAACATCTGTCAGTGCGGTTTGTCTGACGTTTCCTCTAGATTGGACCGAAGTTGTGTGTTTGTGGCCAGAGTCCCACAGAGGTGATGTGTGTGTCCTCGGCACATTGTGTCGGGGAAAACATGCTGTCAATATGTCCTGTCACTGCTACCATTGACCTTGATCACTTGGTCAAGGTTAATAGCAATTTGAAAATAGCTTGCAAGTGGGGCCACCAAATAAGGTATTTAAATCAATGGTCGTCTGCACAAAGGATCACTTGATTTCTTCGAGTGAGTTGGTCTCTTGAGGTCAATTATTTGAATTTTGTGTGTCACGTCGGAGCATAGCACTTCATATATGCAGAGGCTTCTGGAAAGTGTGTGTATATGTTGTATAAAAGTGTGTTTCTTTCTGAACACTGTTTTGGTGCAAGATGGATGTGTACTTGACATATACAGTGATTGAGAACAGCAAGAGGGTCTGGATCCTGCCTCCACCTCTGGCTGCATGACCCTGGTCCTTGGCTGAACCTTGCTCTGTTCCTGGCCCTCCTCTGATTTGGGGGCAATAATAATACTTAGCTCGTGGTTACTGAGGACTGTTGAGGACTGTGTGAATTCATATATGTAAGCATGTCTCCTGCCCAGCTGTCAGAAGGGATGTGGTAACTAAAGGAGAAATTCAAGTTTAAATCTACATTTAAGGTTCACCTAAATGCTATGAGGACATGATGTCCCTAACCCTCACCAGTGAGAATTCATTTTTATTTTTATTTTTTTGAGATGGAGTTTCACTCTTGTTGCCCAGGCTGGAGTGCAATGGCACGATCTTGGTTCTCTGCAAACTGTGCCTCTTGGGTTCAAGCGATTCTTCTGCCTCAGCCTCCCGAGTAGCTGGGATTACAGGTGCCCGCCACCACACCCAGCTAATTTTTTGTATTTTTTATTAGAGATGGGGTTTCACCGTGTTAGCAGGCTGGTCTTGAACTCCTGACCTCAGGTGATCCGCCTGCCTCTGCCTCTCAAAGTGCTGGGATTACAGGCGTGAGCCACCACACCTGGGCTTTTTTTTTTTTTTTTTTGGAGACAGGGTCTCACTCTGTCACCCAGGCTGGAGGGCAGTGACATAATCTCGGCCCACTTCAGCCTCTTGGGTGGGTGATCCTCCCACTCCATCCTCCCAAGTAGCTGGGACTACAGGTGCAAGCCAACTTGCCCAGCTAATTTTTGTATTTTTTGTAGAGAGAGAATTTTGTCATGTTGCCCAGGTTGGTCTCAAACTCCTGGCCTCCCAAAATGCTGGGATTACATGCGTAAGCCACTGTGCCCAACCAGGCTTGTATTCTGTTCTGCCTCTACCTGCTTCACCCAGTCCTCTAAGGAGCCCTGATTCCTTTCAGAGTAAATTTTGGCCCTTGATGTGCTCATTGTTGTGGGGGTGTTGCTGCTCTTGGACACTCTTAGGACACAGAGCTAAGGAATATTTGTGGGTTATTACAGATGTGTGTGTACACATACACATGTGCGCACACATTCACATCTGTTCTCATATGTCTGTATATGTTAAAAACCATGCGTTCATTACAATATCTTTATTTTTGTTTATTCATTCATTCATTCATTCATTACAATATCTTTATTTTTGTTCGTTCATTCATTCATTCATTCATTCATTCATTCATTCATTCATTCTCACTCTCTTGCCCAGCCTGGAGTGCAGTGGTGCAATCTCAGCCTCCCAGGTTCAAGCATTTCTCCTGCCTCAGCCTCCGAGTAGCTGGGATTATGGTGTGCACCACCACGCCTGGCTAATTTTGTATTTTTAGTAGAGACAGGGTTTCATCATGTTGGCCAGACTCGTCTCAAACTCCTGACCTCAAGGGACCCGCCCGCCTCAGCCTCCCAAAGTGCTGGGATTACAGATGTGAGCCACCGCGCCCAGCTTATTTTTATTTTTGAGACAGGGTCTCATGCTGTCACCAGGCTGGAATGCAATGGTGAAGTCACAACTCATTGCAGCCTCAACCTCCTGGGCTCAAGCAGTCCTCCCACCTTGGCCTCCCAAAGGGCTGGGATTACATGCGTGAGCCACTACACCTGGCCCATTCCAATATCTTTAATTCTAGTTCACCATAGGGTTCCCACTATTTTTCTCTCTTTCCAGGTTTGTGACTCCTTTCTCCAACAGCGAGAGCCTGCTCCTGTTGTCCTCAGTACTTTTGCTTGTGTAATCCATCTCCCACCTCCTTCACCCCCAAGTATACTTAATCCCCCAGCCAAGCAGACCCCTCTTTGTCCCCACCCCCCAGTAGACTGATGCTGCTGACAGCCTCCACGTGATCCACCCCCTGTTGGTCTCCAACACCCAGTGCCAGGTCATCCTCCCTGACGGGGCCAATTGCTGGGCTGTGATGCCCCTGGCTTCCTGCCTACCTCAGATGCCTCTCAGGGGTGTGTGAATATTTGATGACCTATCTTATCTGTTCCGTATTTAAATTGTGGGAAGCAGGTGCTATGGAAATTGAAACACAATGGTTAGGCTTTCCTGGGGAACCAGACACACAAGTTTCTTGTTAGCAGGGAACTGGTTTTAAGCAAATTTGCCCTCAACTCCCTGGCAGCACTCCCTGCTGGTGCTTCAGCATTCGTATGGTGAGCTGGACAAGCGGGGACCCTGCACCCGAACAAGCCCCAAGTCCTGTGGGCTGAGGGAAACTGCTCAGAGAGGACACGGCCAGTGTGTATCCACCCCCTAGAGACACTGGCTGTAGTCACGTGTTCCTTAGTGTTGTGGAATTGTGTAATGTTGGCCCATTTCACTTTTCACCTAATAAAAATAAGTCAGTGTCAGGACCACCTGCTGAGGCATGTGTACCACTAGGCACAGGCAGCCCAAGTTGTCCCCTGCTCACCCCTGACCCTGACCCCAGGAAGCAGCCTTTGGGGGCTCCCCACTGCCCACAGCGGATGTTTAGCAATGCAACATCTGGAATTTAGTAATAATAAAAAGCTATTTTAAAAAGTACTTTTAAGGCTGGGTGCCATGACTCACGCCTATAATCCCAGCACTTTGGGAGGCCAAGACGGGTGGACCACCTGAGATCAGGAGTTCGAGACCAGCCTGACCAACATGGTGAAACCCCGTCTCTACTAAAAATGCAAAAATTAGCCAGGCATGGTGGCATGTGCCTGTAATCCCAGTTACTCAGGAGGCTGAGGCAGGAGAATCGCTTGAACCCAGGAAGCGAAGGTTGCAGTGAGACAACATGCGCCACTGCACTCCAGCCTGGGCAACAGAGTGAGACCCTGTCTAAAAAAAAAGAAGTACTTTAATCAACTGCAGTGTCGGGAAGCTGTCATTCTTGACCTTCTTCCTACCAGTGAGCTGCTGGGGCTGAATGAGAAACTGGTTTTTGAGAGTGTGGGTGTTCAACCTGGGCACGCCTCTTCATAATTCCATCTGCCCCTGTGTGGGTGTTACTGCATGAGTCTGTTAGTCTCAAATTCAGCAGTTTCAGGAGGGAAAACAAGAGTTGATAACAACTGTTGCCAGTGCAGCCAAGATGTCTGTACATTTCAACCCCTGGCATGGCCCTGCCCCCCCATCCTCCTAGGCTTTGAGGGCCATGCTGAGGACATTTTTTGTTTTTAGACAGCGTTCCACTCTTGTTGCCCAGGCTGGAGTGCAATGGCGTGATCTCGGCTCACTGCAACCTCCGCCTCCCAGGTTCAAGCAATTCTCCTACCTCAGCTTCCCGAGTAGCTGGGATTACAGGCATCTGCCACCATACCCAGGTAATTGTTTGTATTTAGTAGAGAGAGGGTTTCTTTTTTTTCTTTTTTTTTTTTTTTGAGATGGAGTCTCACTCTGTCGAGACCAGCCTGGCCAATATGGTGAACCACCCCCACCCCTCTCTCACCCACCCATCTCTACTGAAAATACAAAAACTAGTCAGGCATGGTGGCAGGTGCCTGTAATCCTAGCTACATGGGAGGCTGAGGCAGAAGAATCACTTGAACCCAGGATGTGAGGGTTACAGTGAGCTGAGATCTCACCTCTGTACCCCAGCCTGGGTGACAGAGTGAGACACTGCCTCTAAAAAAAATAAAAATAAAGTTTGTCACGTCGATGTTCCCAGTGAGGACTCAGGTGTGGCCTGAATTCACACAGTGGTGTTTGGCACCAGAGCAGGGACAGCCTGGCACATTGGAATGGCTCAGGCTTTACCTCCACGTGAGCATGAGTGACAGCTTGTGTGAAAAGCTTCGGATCTTAGATTGAGATGGGCAGGCAGCTTGAGTGGGCAGGCAGCTTCAAGACGCCATGCTGAGCCCCAGAGGCCCCTTGCAGACCCACCTGGCCGTTCCATCCTGGGCGGTTCTCAAAAAGGGGCCTGCTTTGCCTTCTCTACCCTGTGACTGTGTCTCTGGGGAACGAGAAGTTTCTCAGCCAGGCCTGTTGTGCTGCAGGAACTCTTGCTGTGCCATAGGAGTGCACAGAGCCCCGTTCAGAGGAGCAAATGTAAATAATGCATAACATCAGGGAATGCCTTTTTGTCTTCCTGACTGATGATTGGCCTTGCTAGTAGTTGGCAGGCATAAGCCATTCTCATTCTCTCCCTTCCTCATCAGCTAGTCGGGTCTGTTGCAATTACAGAATGGGGTTCTGTAGGTTCAGCCAGGAAGCTGTGGTGTCATGGTGCTCATGGGGGTTCCTTGGTCCCAGCAGTCACCCTAAGGCCCACGAGTCACCTATCTGGAACTGAGATCCTTTTTCTAATTAGCTGTACCCTGGGGCTGAATCCCATGTACATTTCTTTAGGGTTCTTCTGGGAGTAGACCCCCAGGAGCTGGGGGACTTATTCTCCAGGTTGATTAGAGTGTCCTTTCCTCCCCTCAGTCTCAGGGTAACTCACGAATCGAGCCCCTGAGTCTGATCAGCCAGGTGGCTCCAGACACTCACCGCAGGGCTGTTTACATTTGAATTAATTAAAACCAAATGCAATTAACCAGTGCATTCCTCAGCCACACCAGCAACATTTCAAGTCTCAGCAGCCACACAGGGCTGGTGCCTCCCATAATAGACAGATCTAGAACATTCCATCATTGCCAAAGTATCTGTCTGTTGAACAGACAAATGGATCAGTATATATAAATATACAGATTAAGGAATCTGAAAACAACCTGATGTCCATGATAACTAGAAAAACAAAACGTGTGTCCAGGCGCCGTGGCTCATACCTGTAATTCCAGTATTTTGGGAGGCCGAGGTGGGTGGATCACTTGAGGTCAGGGGTTCGAGACCAGCCTGGCCAACATGGTAAAACCCCATCTCTACTAAAAATATAAAAATTAGCCAAGCGTGGTGGCATATACCCATAATCCCAGCTATTCAGGAGGCTGAGGCATGAGAATCACTTGCACCTGGGAGGCGGAGGTTGCAGTGAGCCAAGATTGAGCCACTTCTCTCTAGCCTGGGCGACAGAGCAAAACTCTGTCTCAAAAAAAAAGAAAGAAAACAAAACGTGGTCCATCCATCCAATGGAGTATTATTCAGCCGTAGAGAGGAATGAAGTATCGGCACAGGCTACAACGTGGATGCACCTCGAAAACATGATGCTTGGTAGGAGAAGCCAGATGCGAAATGTCACATCACGTGCTGTGTGATTTCATCCATATGAAGAGTCCAGATCAGGCAAATCCATAGAGACAGGAAGACTCGTGGTTGTCCCGGGGCTAGGGAGAGGGAGTAGAGAGTGACTGCTCATAGAGACAGGGTATCTTTAGGGAGGATGAGAATGTTAGCTAGTGGTGGTGGTCGCACAACCTTGGGAATAAACTAAAAACCACTGTATTATTCACTTGAAGCAGGTGAATTTTATGGCATGTTAATTATATCTCAATAAAGCTCACCTCAAGGACTGAGGGTCTTTGCTAGGGGCAGTATCTAAAACAGTGTGCCTGTAGCTTAAGGCCTTAGTGCACACGCACATTCTTATGAATTAGCACTTTTTTGCTGCCTTTTAGAGCTTAACCATTGACGGAAACTGTCTTGTGTACTTGCAGTTTTCTGGTTTGTTTTCGGACCTCTGACTCCTTTCCTGGAAGAAGAGCATCAAGAAAGCACAGGGCAGATCTGTGGTTCATCTCTGCCCTGTTGTGGGCTTGGCACACCGTAGATACTGAGATACTGGGGAACTTCTTTTTTCCTTTTTTCTTTTGAGATGGAGTCTCGCTCTGTCGCCCAGGCTGTAGTGCAATGGCACAATCTCAGCTCACTGCAACCTCCACTTCCCGGGTTCAAGCAAGTCT
>NW_012120265.1:3821158-3821646 GCF_000951035.1 Colobus angolensis palliatus | reverse complement strand
ATTCTCCTGCCTCCGCCTCCCGAGTAGCTGGGACTACAGGCGCCGGCCATCACACACCACTAATTTTTGGTATTTTTAGTAGATTCGGCGTTTCACCGTGTTAGCCAGGATGGTCTGGATCTCCTGACCTCGTGATCCGCCCACCTCAGCCTCCTAAAGTGCTGGGATTACAGGCGTGAGCCACTGCTCCCGGCCTACTGTTTTAACACTTGTGCTGGTGTCATGTTATTTTCATTCTGAGAAATTGGAAACTCTTTCTGTTGCTATTATATTAATAAAGTTGGTATTTATTTTCTGGTAGTCAAAAAACAAAATTTAGCTGGACAGGGTGGCAGGTGCCTGTTTTTCTTTTTCTTTTCTTTTTTTTTTGTTTAGTGGAGTCTCACTCTGTCACCCAGGCTGGAGTGCAGCGGCGCCATCTCGGCTCACTGTAACCTCCACCTCCTGGGTTCAAGCGATTCTCCTGCCTCAGCCTCCTGAGTAGCTGG
>NW_012120265.1:3816932-3819922 GCF_000951035.1 Colobus angolensis palliatus | reverse complement strand
CAAAAAAAAAAAAAAAAAAAAAAGAAAAACAAGCCTAAACCGCATGTCATTTTTATTCAGCATCAGCAGTTCACATAATTGTTTATTTGTTTATTTTGTGAGACACGGTCTTGCTCTGTCACCCAGGCTAGAGTACAGTGGCGTGATCATGGCTCAATGCATTCTTGACTTCCCAGGTTCAGGTGATCCTCCCACCTCAGCCTCTCAAGTAGCTGAGACTACAGATACAAGCCGCCTTGTCTGCCTAATTTTTGTATTTCTTGTGGATGGGGGTCTTGCTATGTTGCCCAGGCTGGTCTTGAACTCCTGGGCTTAAGTGATCCTCCCATCTCAGCCCCTCAAAGTGGTAGAATTACAGGCATGAACCACCACACGCTCGGCCTTTTTATTTTTTAAATGTACAAAACAGTAGGAACTTTTTTAAAAAATCACCTAATAGTTTATTTCAGAACTGCAGGGTTTTAATTAACAAACATGTAAACATATGGAAATGAAATTCATTTGCATATTTGGTTGTGGTTCCAGCATCTTCATTTCTCACGTGTGCTTGTGAAAAGACCACCGGACAGGCTTCGTGTGAGCAACATGGCTGTTTATTTCACCGGGGTGCAGGCGGGCTGAGTCCGAAAAAGGAGTCAGCAAAGGGTGATGGGATTATCATTAGTTCTTGTAGGTTTGGGGATAGGCAGTGGAGTTAGGAGCAATGTTTTGCAGACAGGGGGTGGATCTCACAAAGTACATTCTCAAGGGTGGGGAGAATCACGAAGAACCTTCTTAAGGGTGGAGGACATTACAAAGTACATTGATCAGTTAGGGTGGGGAAGAAACAAATGACAATGGTGGAATGTCATCAGTTAAGGCTATTTTCGTTTCTTTTGTGGATCCTCGGTGGCTTCAGGCCATCTGGATGTTTACGTGCAGGTCACAAGGGATATGATGGCTTAGCTTGGGCCCAGAGGCCTGACACTTCAGTTGTGACTGGTTGTGATGTATTTTAATTAGAGATGATGGACATTTGCCTAGTGTGATAATTCCTCAGTTGGGTGAATATCTAGTGTGTGGTAGCCACTATTTCAGAAACTGATGAGTGTTTGTTAAGGGTTATTATTTTTGAAGTCCTGTGGATCTGAGAAACTTCCATGACTTAAGGATTTATCTAGAATGTTACTTTTTTTTTTTTTTTTTTGAGATGGAGTCTCGCTCTGTCACCCAGGCTGGAGTATAGTGGCATGATCTTGACTCACCTCAATCTCTGCCTCCCAGGTTCAAGAGATTCTCCTGCCTTAGCCTCCCAAGTAGCTGGGATTACAGGTGTGCACTACCACGCCCAGCTAATTTTATATTTTTAGTAGAGATGGGGTTTCGCCATGTTGGCCAGACTGGTCTGTCTCAGAGAACAGAACAAAGCCTGTTCTAGCGCCTGTCCTAGAATGTTACTTAAATGGACTAACCTGTGGGATGTGGCCTAAAAGGTAAAGCCAGGCAGTTCTCAATACAAACAGTCTGGGTTCCAGAAGTCTCCTTGTTTAGAGTTAAGGAGTAACCTCAGTGCCCATGATGCCCAGGAAACCATAAGATAAAACAGCCCTTGGGCCGGGAGGTGTCTCACGCCTGTAATCCCAGCCCTTTGGGAGGCCAAGGGGGACAGTTCACGAGGTCAGGAGCTCAAGACCAGCCTGGCCAACATAGTGAAACCCCATCTCTACTAAAAATACAAAAATTAGCCAGGCATGGTGGCCTGTAGTCCCATCTACTCGGGAGGCTGAGGCAAGAAAATTGCTTGAACCCTGGAGGTGGTGGTTGCAGTGAGATTGTGCCACTGCACTCCAGCTTGAGCAACAGAGTGAGACTTCATCTCAAAAAAAAAACAAAAAACAAAAATAAAAAAGTAAAAAAACAGCCCTTGGTTGTGTCAGACCACACCTTGAGGTCTGTTGGGGGCAGTGTGGAGGTTAGGAGGAGTTGTCCGTTACATCCATGACTCTCTGGGTGGCTCCAGCTGTAGGGACACCCTTCAGCCTATGAGTGGGTCACATATTCTTCGTCGTGCCGTACTGCCTGCTGCTCTGTCCCCCTCCCGAGTTTCTGGTCTCCTTGACTGGACCTTGCTGGTCTGAGCCAAGGAGGGACCTCCCTGCCTATCTGTGTCTGATTTGAAGCAGTGGCTCTAAAATATCTCCAGGAAGACTGGGGTTTGCTGTGGGGTTTGAGGACATGCCCATTATCAGGTTAAGGAAGGTTCTTTCTATTCTTTGATTTGCCTAAAGTTTTTATTTTTTTGAATCAGAGTCTCGTTCTGTCACCCAGGTTGGAGTGCAGTGGCACAATCTTGGCTCACTGCAACCTCCGCCTCTTGGGTGCAAGCAATTCTTGAGCCTCTACCTCCTGAGTAGCTGGGATTACAGGTGCGCGCCACCACACCCAGCTAATTTTTCTTTCTTTCTTTTTTTTTTTTTTTTTTGAGACAAAGTTTCACTCTTGTTGCCCAGGTTGTAGTGCAATGCCATGATCTCGGCTCACTACCTCCACCTCCTGGGTTCAAGCGATTCTCCTGCCTCAGCCTCCTGAGTAGCTGGGACTACAGGTGCGTGCCACCACGCCTGGCTAATTTTCTGTATTTTTAGTAGAGACGGGGTTTTAATGTGTTAGTCACAATGGTCCTGATCTCCTGACTTCGTGATCCATCCACTTCGGCCTCCCAAAGTGCTGGGATTACAGGCATGAACCATTGTGCCCGGCCAAGTGCTGTTTTTCTTAGCTGTGGCCCTTAAATGTTTGCAACTCCTCACGGGGGCCTTGTTTTTCCAGATGTGCTGCCTGGCACATCTGAAAAAATACATATTACAATGTTTTACTGTCTTCCTTTTGCCCTGTTACCACATGCAAGGACAGTAGCACAGAAAAACAAGCCTGGCCGGGCGCGGTGGCTCAAGCCTGTAATCCCAGCACTTTGGGAGGCCGAGACGGGCGGATCACGAGGTCGGGAGATC
>NW_012120265.1:3815021-3816697 GCF_000951035.1 Colobus angolensis palliatus | reverse complement strand
CTCAGGTGATCCGCCCGCCTTGACCTTCCAAAGTGGTGGGTTTACAGGCGTGAGTCACCACGCCCAGGTAATTTTTCTATTTTTAGTAGAGATGGGGTTTCACTATGTTGGCCAGGCTGGTCTGGAACTCTTGACCTCAGGTGATCCCCCCCAGCCCCAGCCTCCTAAAGTGCTGGAATTAGGGCATGAACCACCATGCCTCGCCAGGTTTGCCCAAGGGTTTTAATTGATTTTGTTAATTTTCTGTATCTTTTTCTTGGCGGGGAAGGGGATCTTGCTTTGTGGATCTGACTGGAGTACAGTGGCACAGTCACAGCTCACTGCAGCTTCAACCTCCGGGGCTCAAGCGATCTTCCTGTCTCAGCTCTCTGAGTAGCTGGAATTACAGGAGTGTGCCACCACACCTGACTCATTTTTTAAAAATTTTTGTAGAGATGGGGTCTTGCTGTGTTGCCCAGGTTGGTCTCAAACTCCTGAACTGAAATGATCTTCCCACCTCAGCCTCCCAAAATGCTGGGATTACAGGTGTGAGCCACTGCACCTGGCCTTTCTGCATCTTTGTTTTGTTTTGTTTGGTTTTGTTTTTTTGAGACAGAGTCTCGCTCTGTTGCCCAGGCTTGAGTGCAATGGTGCAATCTCGGCTCACTGCAACCTCCACCTCCCGGGTTCAAGCTGTTCTCATGTCTCAGCCTCCCGAGTAGCTGGGATCACAGGCGCCCGCCACCATGCCCGGCTAATTTTTCTGTTTTTAGTAAAGATGGGGTTTCACCATGTTGGTCAGGTTGGTCTCCAACTCCGGACCTCAGGTGATCCACCCGCCTCAGCCTCCCAAAGTGTTGGGATTACAGGCATGAGCCACTGTGCCTGGCGTTTTTTTTTTGTTTGTTTTTGAGACAGAGTCTTTCCCTGTCGCCCAGGCTGGAGTGCAGTAGTGTGATCTCAGTTTACTGCAAGCTCTGCCTCCCGGGTTCAAACAATTCTCCTGCCTAAGCCTCCTGAGTAGTTGGCATTACAGATGTCCACCACCATGCCTGGCTAATTTTTGTATTTTTAGTAGAGACGGGGTTTCACCATGTTGGCCAGGCTGGTCTCGAATTCCTGACTTCGTGATCCACCTGCCTCGGCCTCCCAAAGTGCTAGGATTACAGGCGTGAGCCACCACGCCTGGCCTTCTGTATCGTTGAAGCTGTGGCTTTTCTCCTTTCAGTTACGGCAGTGATTTACATTTATTTTCATGTACATTTCTTTACATTCATTTTCATTTACATTGATGACATACACTGGTAGACTTTGAAAGCACCTGTGTGCACAGGTAATTCCTCTTGGTTATGATTTATTTATACACACACAGATATGGCCGACTTCAGTCTGATTGTGTATTTAACCATTTCAGTCCTATTACATGAATGAGACTGGGCTATTACTTTCTCCCTCAACTCTGTCTTAAGTTGGTGGCAAAGTTCTCCAAACAATGATTGGGTGGCTTTTCCTAGTTCTGTTCTCTGAGGAAGTTTGTTGGAGAAAGGGATCCTTCCTTCTTTGAGAGCCTGGTAGCACCTGTCTATAAAATGGCCCAGTGCGCCGGGCGCGGTGGCTCAAGCCTGTAATCCCAGCACTTTGGGAGGCCGAGACAGGCAGATCACGAGGTCAGGAGATCGAGACCATCCTGGCTAACA
>NW_012120265.1:3808378-3814461 GCF_000951035.1 Colobus angolensis palliatus | reverse complement strand
CTCCTGGGTTCAAGCGATTCTCCTGCCTCAGCCTCCTGAGTATCTGGGACTACAGGTGCCTGCCACCATGCCCGGCTAACTTTTTTTTTTTTTTTTTTAATTTTTTGTAGAGAAGGGGTTTCACCATGTTGGTCAGGCTGGTCTCAAACTCCTGACCTCATGATCCGCCTGCTTCGGCCTCCCAAAGTGCTGGGATTACAGGCGTGAGCCACTGTGCCCAGCCCACCTCCGCTTTCTTGCTGGGAAAGAGCTCATGACTCGGGCCTGAGCTTGGTGTTCCCGGAGCCCTGGTGAAACAGGAGTGTTCCCTTCTCCCCCTTGTAGGGCGTGGGACAGGGGTGTGGCAGCTCAAACTCCTAGTGGGGAGCATGCAGTGAGGTAGGTGGGGGAAGCGTGGGCTCCAACCCCATAGCAGCAGCTCAGTGCCTAGGGTTGTGTTTCCAGCTCCCAAAGCCCCAGTGGGCGTGCATTACAGTGTGCTCTTTCAGCTTAGTTGTCCCTGTCCGCAGGTGGCTTGTGTAAATCAGCTCAGTTAGACCCTCTGCCTTATCTCAAGGATAAAGGGCTTTCTGGATTCTGGGGTTCTTGCCTTAGTGTACTGGAAAAATCGGATCACATGTGGGCTTGGAGAACGAGTACAAGGTTTTGCTGAGTGATGTAGGTAGCTCTCAGCAGATGGATGGGGAGCCCAAAGGGGGTTGGATTGGGAAGGTGGTCTTGCCCTGGAGTTGGGCTGCTCAGCGACTGGGCTCTCCCGGACTTCCCTCGGTGTCCACGTGGTTCCGCCTTCAGTGGCCCGCCAGCGTCTATTGGTGCGTTCTGCTAGTGTGTTCCTCTCGACGTCCAGCTGCTTGTGTGTGTCTGCTTAAGGTCTCAGCCTTATTTGGGCACAAGATGGGGGGCGTGGCAGGCCAAAAGGCAACTTTTTGGCCACGAAAACAGAAATGCTTGTTCTCACTTAGGTCCGAGGGTGGAGCCCTTGCCAGGGACCCTGCCCTTCTCTACCCAGCACTTCCCTGCCCTACTCCCATATCACTGGGAAGCTAGATTGGAGCTTAGAGGTGAGAGGAGCCAGCAGCAGCAGGGTTTGGGGGGTGGGAGGAGGTGCCAGGAGCAAATGAGGCCAGATCCCAAAGGTAGGGGGCCTTGGGTTCTCATGGAAGAGTCCTGCTGGCCTTCTGCCTTCACAGTGTTGGGCTCCCCAACTTCCTGCTGGGGCTACCCCATGATGTTCTTCACATCCCAGGGCACTCTCCTTGGCCAATAACCTCGTCCAGTCCCTCAGCTCCCAAAACCAATGGCAGCACTGCATGGCCTGGGTTCCCGCAGCCTTCCTGACACCCCTGGGCTGGCATTCTTGGGGTTAGACAGGCCTGCTTCCCACCGAACAGGTCTCTCAAAGCGAGTAGGTCGCTCCTCCTGCAGCGTGGTCTTTGTCTCCCCTTCCTTGTTTGGTGTCCTGGCGTTTTCGCCACTGGAAGTGCTGGAGTGGGCGCTCTGCCCTGTGTCATCACCTGGACACAGGAACACGGAACGCTGGCTCTTTCCAGGTGGCAGTGCCACTGCCACCCGAAAGACAGTAATGACGCAGAGGGGAAGCAGGCATCCTACAGACGTGTGCGAGGAAATAGGTTTACTCTCAATTCTGAACTGTTCCACCCCAGCTCTTATGGGCCCTGAGAGTTTGGATCTGGGACTGGGGTGGTTCAGAGGCTCATCGGAGCTTCAAGCAGCAGCTCAGGCTCAGCCTTCAGGGCCCTCCAGCCTCAGGCAGGGTTTTGGCCACCCCAGCATGGTGGCCATGTAAAACAGAAGCAAGATGAACTACTGGGAAAAAGAAAGGAAAAATAAAACAGACATACAAGTCAGTAAGGCCAAAAGTTGTGTTAAATTCAGTAGACGTCAAATTACTCTGTCAAATTGCAATACATTTCCACGTGCGGATGCTGGTGTCTATGCTGGCCTCGCTGTAGACAGGTGACCAGTGTGGGCTGGCCCAGAGGACAGATCACCTTTCTAGGAGTCCCACTCTAAACAAGGTAAAATCCGGCCGGGTGTAGTGGTCCATGCCTGTAATCCTAGCACTTTGGGAGGCCAAGGCCGGAGGATCATTTGAATCCAGGAGTTCAAGACCAGCCTGGGCAACATGGCAAAACCTCATCTCCACAAAAAAATATAAAAATTAACTGGGCAGGGTGGTGCATGCCTGTAGCCCCAGCTACTCAGGAGGCTGAGCCGGGAGGATCACTTGAGCCCAGGAAGTCAAGGCTGCAGTGAGCTGAGATTGTGCCACTGCACTCCTGCCTGAGTGACCTTCCCAATAGCTGGTGTTTTCTCTTTTAAGCAGTTGGAGTCTAAGTACAGAAGGTTATTTATCACCTGCCTCCCCTATCCCTGTCCTCCAATATCAGAGGCCTTGTTTAGGGAGGAAACACCCTCACAACATGAAAGTGACTCCTTGCCAGAATTCCTTGTAGAACTTATTTCCTTATTACCTTTGGCTCTTTGACTACAAGATAAGCTGGAGCTGATGGAAGTTGAGCTCTCATTCTGAAAATCGAGACAGGAAAGTTAACCTCAGCCCAGGTCCCAGTTACCACACTGGGTCCCACCGGCAGAGCTGTGGCCAGTGGCCCCGTTCTTTCCAAGGGCCACTGCTCGGGAGGCCGGTAGCATAGGAGATCCTGGTAGCAGCAAGACCTTGGTTCTTATCCCCCCAGGGCAAGCAGCAGCCACTTGTCATCCTCAAAGCTCAGGCCCAGCACTTAGTAGGTGCTCAGGAAGTGACTGAAAAAGCCTTGAAAGGTTTCTAGAAAGCAGGAAGTCCCCATGTTTTCTCCTTAATGTCAGTTTTCACCTGTGCAGAGTCACCGGCACTGTCAGTTCCAGACTTGGTGGGTGGACCCAAGGGCAGGTGGACGTGCATGTCTGCACCTGCGCCTGTGTGATCGGAGCAAGCTGTGACTGTGGGTGCCCACTGCGACTCAGGTCGGCACACTAAGCTTGGGTTCTCTGTCACCAAAGGACTCCTCAGAGGGAGGTTTGGCTGCCTCTCACCAGGCGTCAACCCTCTGTCTGTTTCAGATTCCACGGTTTAATCGGTCTCCAATGCTCATTCCGGTTGTGGATGGTGGGGGGAGATGGGGAGGAGGCTCAGCCTCCACGATCGATTGATTGGCACAGGAGGCCCTGCCTCTGCTTTTGAGGGGCCAGCTTCTTGCTGAGTTGAGACAGCAGGGAGGGCGTGAGGTGAGTGTTTTGCTTAGTCCCACACCCTGATGCGGTCCGTGCTGGGCCTGTGGTTCTATGTAATTCCATCCAGTCAGGTGCCTGCAGCAGCTCCATTCACAGAGATGGTTCCCACTTGCTATGGGAAGAAGGCAGGAGCATAGCCCCCTGCCAAGTGAGAGCACTGCTGAGTGGGTGAGGGGACAGGTGAGCAGCTTGAGGAAGTCAGGGCAAAGAAGGGTCCCCTCTGAGCCTTCTGCTTTTCCTCACATCTTTGTTCCTGAGGAGAAAAATTAAAGCAACGTGGGGTTATGTTCCTTTCTTAATCTACTCAGGCCACCCTAACAAAATGCCACAGACTGGGTGGTTTACAAAGTAGAAACTTATTTCTCACAGTTCTGAGGCCTAGAAAGTCCCAGACGAAGGTGCTGGCCAGGTAAAGTTCATTATGAGGCCTTTTCTCTTGGCTTGTAGGCGGCCGCCATCTTGCTGTGAGCTCATATGACCTCTTAGGGAAAGCAAGCTCTCTGGGGTCTCTGCCCATCAGTACATTAATCCTGTCAGATCAGGGCTATATCCTTATGACCTCATTTAACCTTAATCACCTCCTAAAAGCCCCACCTCCAAATAGTCATGTTGAGACTTAGGGCTTCAACATGTGAATTTGGAGGTAACAGAAACACTCGGCTCACAGCATTGCCGTATTGTTTCTTAGAAAAACATAATCCCGATTTTATTTTATGTCATTGTTTGATTTACTGGGGTTTCTGTCACATACAGTAAGTTGGGAACAGAAGGAAATCTGGCAGTTTGAGGAGGGAGGTGCCTTTGTTTCAGGTCTGTTTCCCCATGTGAATGCCTCTAACAGATGGTATCCCTGAACCGAGCTTCTGGTACCTCCAGCCTCCCTGCCTGCCAGTCAAGGGCCCTGGGGGAGCTGCGAAGCACAGCTGAGAAGCTCTGGAACAGTCACCGGAACTGAGCTTGCTGTAATTGATGGTAACGCATGTCTAATGACCATAATTAGGCTAGCAGCAGTGTATGGGGAGCACAAAGGCACGGTGCTGAGGGAGCTGTTGTAGGTGCCACCCAAGCGGCAGCTGGCAGGGCAGATGTCCCCAGCATGGACTGATGGTGGCGACTAAGGCACAGCGGTTCTCCTTGGTAACTTAGCTTTTTAAGTTTTGCTTTTGCTCATAATACATATATAGCAAAAATGCATACTTTTTTTTTCTTTTTGAGACGGAGTCTCACTCTGTTGCCCAGGCTGGAGATCTCAGCTCACTGCAACCTCCACCTCCTGGGTTCAGGCAGTTCTCCTGCCTCAGCCTCCCAAGTAGCTAAGATTACAGGCATGCGCCATCACACCCACCTAATTTTATTTGTATTTTTATTTTTTTTAGTAGAGATGGGTTTTCACCGTGTTGGCCAGGCTAGTCTCGAACTCCTGGCCTCAAATGATCCACCTGCCTCGGCCTCCCAAAGTGCTGGAATTATAGGCATGAGCTACCACACCTGGCCTCAAAAATGCATAATCTTTTTGTTTGTTTGTTTTTGAGATGGAGTCTCACTCTGTCGCCCACGCTGGAGTGCAGTGGCGCAATCTTGGCTCACTGCAAGCTCCGCTCCCGGGTTCACGCCATTCTCCTGCCTCAGCCTCCCGAGTAGCGGGGACTACAGGTGCCCGCCACCACGCCCAGCTAATTTTTTTGTATTTTTAGTACAGACGGGGTTTCACCGTCTTTGTTTCAGATCTGTTTCCCCATGTGAATGGAGAAGCCACCGCGCCCGGATGTTTTTGTTTTTTTTTTTTAATTATTATTATTTTTTGAGATGGAGGCTCCCTCTGTTGCCAGGCTGGAGTGCAGTGGCACAATCTCAGCTCACTGCAACCTCTGCCTCACAGGTCCAAGCGATTCTCCTGCCTCAGCCTCCCAAGTAGTGGGGACTACAGATGCATGCCACCACGCCCAGCTAATTTTTGTATTTTTAGTAGAGACCAGGTTTCACCATGTTGGCCAGGATGGTCTCGACCTCTTGACCTCAAGATCCCCCCACCTCCCAAAGTGCTGGGATAGGCATGAGCCCCCAAGCCCGGCCAAAAATGTGTAATCTTAAAGAAATAAGGTGGCCGGGCACAGTGGCTCACACCTGTAATCCCAGCACTTTGGGAGGCCAAGGTGGGCGGATCACAAGGTCAGGAGATCGAGACCATACTGGCTAACACGGTGAAACCCCGTCTCTACTAAAAATACCAAAAAATTAGCCAGGCGTGGTGGCAGGTACCTGTAGTCCCAGCTACTGGGGAGGCTGAGGCAGGAGAATAGCATGAACCCGGGAGGCAGAGCTTGCAGTGAGCTGAGATTGCGCCACTGCACTCCAGCCTGGGCGACAGGGTAAGACTCTGTCTCAAAAAAAAAAAAAAAAAAAAAAAAATGGCCCAGTGCCCTTCATATGTGGGCAGGGAAGGGTTTCTTAGCACAAGCTCCTGTTTTCTGAGCATTATTCCGTGAGGTCGGGCATGGGATGTTTCCAGGTGAGCAGGGCAGTTCCAGACTCAGGTAGTAGAGACAGCCATGCACCCTCAGGGCCACAGAGTAGAGAGATGGGGCCAGCAGAAGGGAGGGACAGCTTCTGGGGACATGTGTGAGCCAGGACCTGACTGATGGGACACATCCGCTTTCTTTTTTTTTGAGACGGAGTCTCACTCTCACCCAGCCTGGAATACAATGGCACGATCTCGGCTTACTGCAGTCTCCGCCTCCTGGGTTCAAGCGATTCTCCTGCCTCAGCCTCCTGAGTATCTGGGACTACAGGTGCCTGCCACCATGCCCGGCTAACTTTTTTTTTTTTTT
>NW_012120265.1:3805766-3808288 GCF_000951035.1 Colobus angolensis palliatus | reverse complement strand
GCTCAGCTAATTTTTGTATTTTTAGTAGAGATGGGGTTTCACCATGTTGGCCAGGCTGTTCTTGAACTTTTGACCTCAGGTGATTCGCCCGCCTCAGCCTCTCACTATAATTTGAGAGTTTTAATTGGAGGACAGTAAGCCCTGTGGATTTTGTTATATTTTTTTACAATCCTCAGGCCAGGTGTGGTGGCTCACATCTATAATCCCAGCACTTTGGGAGACCAAGGTGGAGGCTCGCTTGAGGCCAGGAGTTTGAGACCAGCCTGGGCAACATAGTGAGACCCCATCTCTACAAAAATAAAAAATTAGCCAGGTGTGGTGTCATGTGTATAGTTCCAACTACTCAGGAAGCTGAGGCAGGGGGATTGCTTGACCCCAGGAGGTCGAGGTTACAGAAAGCTATGATGATGCTACTATATTCCACCCTAGGCAACAAAGACAGACCCCAAAAATAATAAATACAATAAAAATCCTCAACATTTAGTGTGGTGCCTGCACTTTGGGAGGCCAAGGTGCGCAGATCACGAGGTCAGGAGATCGAGACCATCCTGGCTAACATGGTGAAAACCCGTCTCTACTAAATATATAAAAATTAGCTGGGCATGGTGGCACGTGCCTGTAATCCCAGCTACTTGGGAGGCTGAGGCAGGAGAATCACTTAAACCAGGGAGTCGGAGGTTGCAGTGAGCCAAGATCGTGCCACTGCACTCCAGCCTGGCAACAGAGTGAGACTTCGTCTCAAGAAAAAAAAAATTGTTTTTTAGAAACAGGATCTTACCATGTTGCCCAGGCTGGTCTCAAACTCCAGAGGTCAAGCAGTCCTACCACCTCAGCCTCCCAAAGTGCTGGGATTATAGACATAAGCCCCCTTGCCTGGCCCCTAAAGACATAAATGAATGAATGAAAGGATGCCACATATTCTGCGGCAGCCCTGCATTTCACACCCACATGAACACACACTGTCATTAAGCTGCATGTGCCAACATTAACTATGCTCCTTTCCCTATTTCAACTGGGCCTGTAATGGAAGGTGTGGAGGTGGCTTTCCTTGCCCCGGCTGTCAGAGCATGCCGGGGTTCCTGTGTGCAGGGACTGGGTCCTGTGTATCCTCCGCCCACGAATGACAACTGGCCAGGACCTCCACGGGTGCTCAGGAAGGAGCTGCTGAACAAGATTCAGGGGCATGTGGGACATCTGTGCTTGTCAGAGGCTGTGCAAGGCTCCGTGAGGGAACAGTTCCAAAGGCAGGTCCAGAAGAATCTTAGAGACTGGGTTTCTTTTGAACAAAAGAGCGGCATGATGTGTTTGAAGAGGGTCGGCCTGCAGGTGTGCATGAGGGATGGGAGGGGAGAGACTTTCCTCCACAGGTCACAAAGGGCAGGAGAGGGTTAGCACCATAGGGGCCCAGGGAGGGGTAAGTGGAAAGTTGATTGTTGAGGCAAAATCAATAGGATTTGAAAACAGAGGGACCACCGAGAGGACAGCCATTGTCTGTTTTGAGCCAGGAGAGATTAGGAGGAGAGGGGAGCGTCATTACGAGGTACAGGCAAACACAGGCTAATTCTGGGAGCAGCCTTTACCTGGCTCTCCGAGGGTGTCCACTTGCTGTGACTGTCACCCATATCTGTAAGACCCAGGTTGTGGGCACAGCACCTCATGAGCATCATTCCAAGTGGGCTGTCCTTGCTCATGGGTGCTGGCAGTGGGAGGAATTAAAACAGACAGCTGGAGCTTCTTTTTTTTTTTTGAGACGGAGTCTCGCTCTGTTGCCCAGGCTGGAGTGCAGAGGCGCAATCTTGGCTCACTGTAAACTCCACTTCCGGGTGCACGCCATTCTCCTGCCTCAGCCTCCCAAGTAGCTGGGACTACAGGTGCCCGCCGCCTCGCCGGGCTAGTTTTTTTGTATTTTTTAGTAGAGACGGGGTTTCACCGTGTTAGCCAGGATGGTCTTGATCTCCTGACCTCGTGATCCGCCCATCTCAGCCTCCCAAAGTGCTGGGATTACAGGCTTGAGCCACCGCGCCCGGCCAACTCTGTCTTAAAAAAGAAAAAAGGGGGGGGAAATTGGGCCTCCAAACTGGAAGGTTGACTGCCAGCCGATAAAAGGGACACTTTTCCTTTAGCCATTTCAGAAAGAGCCTCGGCGTAGCCCAAAGAGACTGAGTGAGCTGGTGGTGAGGGGCCTTGAGTACGAGGTGGCGGGAACCTGCAGTTCAGCCTGGCACTCGGGGAGAGCGGGTGTTTTCTGAAGCTCTGAGGCCAAGGGCCACAGTGGCCACAGGCTGCAGGGAGCCAGCACCAAGTATAGCCTGAAGTGTCTGCTTAAATTAAGTACGTGGAGGTAGAGGAGGGTGTCTGTGAAGAGACAGAGCCAAACTTGAGTGATATTCACAAAAGCAGTTTGAGGAGTATCTACTCCGATACAGTTCAGCCTCCCAAGGGGATGTATCCTGATGCCCTCATTCCTGGTAATGATTTTTCATAGACGTGGTGATAGAAATTTTAGAAACAGGCCAGGTGCA
>NW_012120265.1:3797826-3805392 GCF_000951035.1 Colobus angolensis palliatus | reverse complement strand
AAAAAAAAAAAAAAAAAAAGCCTGATTCTAAGATAACACTTTTATTTTTATTTTTATTTTTTTTTTTGAGACCAGGTCTCTGTCCTCCAGGCCAGAGTGCACTGGCAAGATCTCAGCTCACTGCATCCTCTGCCTCCCGGGTTCAAGCAATTCTCCTGCCTCAGCCTCCCAAGTAGCTGGTATTACAGGCAGGCACAACCACGCTTGGCTAATTTTTGTATTTTTAGTAGAGACAGGGTTTCACCATGTTGGCCACGCTGGTCTCAAACTCCTGACCTCAAGTGATCTGCCCGCCTCAGCTCCCAAAGTGCTAGGATTACAGGCGTGAGCCACTGTGCCTGGCCTTGAAGCCACCTTTTCACCCAGCCCCACCTGCGCAAGCTGCAGCTCTAGGCTTTTTACTTGGGAGAATGGGGCGCCATTGGCTGTGCTGCCCACGGCGGAATCTGGGAATGACCCTGGACTCTTCTCTGACACCTGTGTCTCAGGGCTCGAATCCTGGGGGTTCTCTGACTGCCCTGTAGCTGATCTGCAGACCCCATAGCTGTGTATACCTTGATGGTGGCTGCCCCTTGACTGCTTCCCCTGCAGTCCAGCCCTGCCCCTGTGCAGGTCCCCTCTCTGCAGAGCTGGAATGGCTTTTCCAAATTGTAGGGTCCAGTATTTATCTTGTTTCTCTGCTTAAAATCTTTCAGTGGGTTATTTCATCTTTTCTGGCACTTTCTTCATCAGGCTTTTCCTCTCTAGCTTTATAACAGCACCCCCACCCGACACACACCCCCCCACCCACCAGCCACGACAGGCCTACAGCTGCACAGTCCTGGGCCCAGGCCGGCCACGCTGCCGGTGCCAGCCTGCCACTTACCTTTATCATTGTGCAGCATCTCAGGCGCCCCCTCTTCCCCAGCACTTCTGGAGACTAGGTTCAGGGGTTCAGGTGTCCCCAGTAACAGGCGCCTGCCTGGCCCTTCTGCGTGCACACAGCTGTGGCCAAGGTTTGCCCTCATGGGCTACACCAAACTGCCACCTGTCTCTCCCCATTCCTCCCCAGACTGCGCCCTGAGGACGGCACTTGGACCTATGTCTTAGCGGGGTGCTCAGTGTCTATCATCTAATTTGGTGATAAAGTGGAGTGTTCCTTTCTCCCGAAGGGTTCTATGCAAAAATCTTCAGACATAACGCCAGTGCTCACATGTTCTCATGGTTTGTTTTCTCTCCAGAAAATGAATTGTGATTTGTCCCCGTCTCTCTTATCTAGTGGTAAGCATCTGTGGCATTCAGGACGAAGATCCCCCTGATGCCCAGCTCCTGAGGCTGGATAACATGCTGCTGGCCGAGGGCGTGTGCAGGCCCGAGAAGAGAGGAAGAGGAGGAGCGGTGGCCGGGGCCGGCACAGCAACACCAGGTGGCTGTCCAAATGACAATAGCATTGAGCACTCTGACTACAGGGCCAAGCTGTCCCAGATCCGACAGATTTACCACTCTGAGCTAGAGAAATATGAACAGGTGATCTTTCTGCATGGAAGAGTTTCTGTCATGTGAATGCGCATTTGTCAAAGCGAAACACGGAACGCTAACCACCTTTCTTTCGTGGCGCAGAACAGGGAGTCCATGCAGTTGGTCACTGCAGAGGTGGCCAATTTTTACTGAAAACCCTTTCCATTTACTTAACAGTCACCCGCCGGTTTGTGAGCCACAGGGGGTGGCAGGCAGCCGCTCCGCTGTGGAACCTGCTGCCCCGTGCCACCCTGCTGCCTAGTCACAGGCCGGCGTGTCTGTGCTCCCACCCCAGGCATGTCGTGAGTTCACCACGCACGTCACCAACCTCCTCCAGGAGCAGAGCAGGATGAGGCCCGTCTCCCCTAAGGAGATTGAGCGCATGGTCGGCGCCATTCACGGCAAGTTCAGCACCATCCAGATGCAATTGAAGCAGAGCACCTGTGAGGCGGTGATGACCCTGCGCTCGCGGCTGCTGGATGCCAGGTCAGGGCCGCATGCACCCGAGACCTCAAGGGCCAGCTCTGAGGGACTGGAGGGAAGTAGTCCTGGCTTGGGTTGAAGACAGCCCTGGAGGCTGTGTCCGCAGTCACGGTTGGAGGCCTCACACAGCCTCTTGGGAGGAAGGCCCGAAGTATTGCTGTTTTCATTTTTATTTATTTTTATTTTGTTTTGGTTTTATTTATTTATTTATTTGAGACTGAGTCTCACGCTGGTGCCCAGGCTGGAGTGCAGTGGTGCGATCTCGGCTCACTGTAAGCTCCGCCGCTTGGATTCAAGCGATTCTCCTGCTTCAGCCTCCCGAGTAGCTGGGATTACAGGCACCCGCCACCATGTCTGGCTAATTTTTGTGTTTTTAGTAGAGACGGGGTTTCACTATATTGACCAGACTGGTCTCGAACTCCTAACCTCAAGTGATTGCTGTTTTCAGAACTACTGGAAAATCATACTCAGAACTAGAGGTGGGGGTGGTACTAGAGTCCTAGCATATTAACGCTGACTAAGGCTGGCTGTTTTTGCAGGCGCAAGCGGCAGAATTTCAGCAAACAGGCGACGGAAGTGCTGAATGAGTATTTTTACTCCCATTTGAACAACCCTTACCCCAGCGAAGAAGCCAAAGAAGAGCTGGCCAGAAAGGGCGGCATCACTGTCTCCCAGGTGACGTTCTCTCCTGCCGTGCCTCCCCACACCTGAGAGGAGTGGATGATTAGGTCCCATGGGAACACCCAGGGAAGTTCGCTAAATGTGTGCAGAGGCCAGGCACGGCTGCTGGAATCCCAGTGCTTTGGGAGGATGAGGTAGGAGGTTCGCTTGAGTCCAGGAGTTCAAGACCAGCCTGGGCAACATAGTGAGACACTGTCTCTACAAAAAATTTAAAAAATTAGCTGGGCTTGGTGATGTGTACCTATGGTCTCAGCAACTTGGGATGCTGAGGTGAGGGGATCACTTGAGCCCAGGAGGGTGAAGCTGCAGTGAGCTATGATGGCGTCACTACATTCCAGCCTGGATGACAGAGTGAGACCCTGTCTCTGAAAAACAAAAAAAGTGTGGAACAGGAGCCAAGTCTCCCTACTGTGAGTCAGCCAGACTGGCTCAGATTCAGGCTCTGCATTACAAATGTGGGACTCTAGTACTCTCCCCCTTCATCTGTGAGGCAGGGGTGCAAGTGCACCCACAGAGAGACCTGGGAACTTCCTGAGGGATGCAGATGGAATGTGAGGTCCCAGAGGTGATGCTGTGGAGTGTGAGCTCCCTGAGGGTTACAGACAGAGTGTGAACTCCCTGAGGGATACAGATGGAGTGTGAGCTGCCTGGGGGTTACAGATGGGGTGTGAGCTCCCTAAGGGATACAGATGGGGTGTGAGCTCCCTGAGGGATACAGATGGAGTGTGAGCTCCCTAGGGGTTACAGATGGAGTGTGAGCTCCCTGAGGGATACAGATGGAGTGTGAGCTCTCTGAGGGATACAGACAGGGTGTGAGTTCCCTAAGGGATACAGATGGGGTGTGAGCTCCCTGAGGGATACAGATGGAGTGTGAGCTCCCTGGGGGTTACAGATGGAGTGTGAGCTCTCTAAGGGATACAGATGGAGTGTGAGCTCCCTGAGGGGTGCAGAGGGATAAAGATGGAGTGTGAGCTCCCTGAGGGATACAGACACAGTGTGAGCTCTATGAGGGATACAGACAGGGTGTGAGCTCCCTGAGGGATACAGATGGAATGTGAGCTCCCTGGGGGTTACAGATGGAATGTGAACTCCCTGAGGGATACAGATGGAGTGTGAGCTCCCTGAGGGATGCAGAGGGATAAAGATGGAATGTGAGCTCCTTGAGGGATACAGACAGAGTGTGAGCTCTCTGAGGGATACAGATGGAGTGTGAGCTCCCTGAGGGATGCAGAGGGATAAAGACGGAATGTGAGCTCCCTGAGGGATACAGACAGAGTGTGAGCTCTCTGAGGGATACAGATGGAGTGTGAGCTCCCTGAGGTGATTCAGGTGGAATGTGAACTCCCTGAGGGATACAGGGGGGTGTGAGCTCCCTGAGGGATCCAGATGGAGTGTGAGCTCCCTGAGGTGATTGAGGTGGAGTGTAAGTTCCCTGGGGGATGCTGTGGAGTGTGAAGTCCCTAAGGTGATGTGGTAGGGAGTATGAACTCCCTGAGGTGACGTGGTAGGAGTGTGAGCTCCCTGACTCTATAGCCTGGTAGGCAGCCACCAGTGTCCTCTGGGGAACTGGGGATGAAGGAGGGAGACAGTACGACCAAGAGGCTAAGAAACATTTCTGAAGGTTTTAGCATGGGAACAGTAAGTCCAGGCAGCCTACAGCAGCAAGCCAGGTCCAGGCCATATCCCCACAGCAGCATGAGTGTGTGGAACAGGCCCTGGGTGCCGCCCTCCCACCCGGAAAGGCACAGCCCCACAGCCTCTGTGGCAGCAGTAATGGCAGGCGCTGACCCACAGCATGGCTTGCTGCATGTCACCACAGCCCTCCCTACTTTGTAGTTGGAGGGGCTGAGTTTCTAGTCCTTCACCATCACACTCTGCCCCAATTCAAGCTAAGTCCAGTCAAGTCTCTGTGACAGAGAGCAGTTGGAACCCCTCGGGGTCACGCAGGCAGCAAAACATCCTGAGGTCATAGTCACATCTCACTCTGCTCATCAGGATCTGCTGTGGTGTCAGAAAAAAGGCCAGAGCTGGAGCAAGGGGCTGCACCTCTGGGTCTTCAAGGCCCCTGGAGAAGTGTGAGACATTTGGCCCCCAAGGAACAATTGTCTGGAGGATAACCAGGGCCGCTTCAACCAAGATGGAGCCTCTGGGGCCTCCCATGTGGATCCAGAGAAAGCTGCTCACACCCCAGGGGTAGGCAGACACTATTTTTAGATCAGAGAGTACACAGACAGGGATCCTTCTTTTTACAGTTAACATTGCAAGGATAATGTAAGTACACCAAAGAGAAAAATGTTGGCCAGGCATGGTGGCTCATGCCTGAAATCCCAGCACTTTGGAGGCCAAGGCAGATGAATCACCTGAGGTCAGGAGTTCGAGACTAGCCTGGCCAACATGGTAAAACCCCGTGCCTACTGGAAATACAAAAATTAGCCAGGTTTGGTGGCACGCGCCTATAATCCCAGCTACTGAGGAGGCTGAGGCAGTAGCCTCAGTGATTCAAGTGAGAATCACTTGAACCTGGGAGGCGGAGGTTGCAGTGAGTTAAGATCATGCCACTGCACTCCACACTCCGGCCTGGGTGACAGGTGACAGAGTGAGACTCTGTCTCCAAAAAAAAAAAAAAAAAAGGTACAAAAATTAGCCAGACTTGGTAGCGCGTGCCTGTAGTCCCAGCTACTGGGGAGGCTGAGGCAAAACTTGAACCTGGGAGGCAGAGGTTGCAGTGAGCTGGGATCGCGCCGCTGCACTCCAGCCTGGGTGAAAGAATGAGACTCCGTCTCAAAAAAAAAAAAAAAGTTTGAAGTAGCAAAGGTCATCCACAATCCTCCTCTGTCCCTTGGCTGTTTCATTTCTGTTTGTTATTACACTATGTGTTTATTTTACTTGCTTTGGGATACTGAAATGTGGCCCTGGGTGGGCATCTGAGGACGTCTCCATGCCTGTAGGAAGGCGTTAGCCTTGGGGTGCTCACCCCTGTGAATCTGCCCAGCGGACATTTTTGTTGTCACGACTGGAGGAGGGAGGTGCTCCTGGCACCCAGTGTGTGGAGGCCAGGGATGCCGCTCAGCACCCTGCAGTGCCCAGGACGGCCCCCACAGAGCAGATGGACCCCAAACATCAGCAGTGCCTCCAAAGGTGACAAGCCCCTCCCTGGGGGACTCCAGTGCCAGTTTGCAGTCAGAGTTGGGCTGATTCCACCTTGGTGGTGGACCAGCTCCTTTTTCTCCTGCCTCTGCTTTCACACAGCAGGGATGATAACAGCTGCCTCCCAGGTCCTCATGAGGATGAGGCAGAACGATATATGAGGCAGGGCCTGGAATCCCAGCACTTTGGGAGACCAGGGCGGGAGGAGCTCTAGAGCCCAGGAGTTTGAGACCAGCCTGGGCGACAGAGCGGGACCCTATCTCTAAAAAAAATTCTTTTTTTTTTTTTTTGAGACAGTCTCGCTCTGTCGCCCAGGCTAGATTGCAGTGGTGCGAACTTGGTTCACTGCAACCTCTGCCTCCCAGGTTCAAGGGGTTCTCCTGCCTCAGCCTCCTGAGTAGCTGGGATTACAGGTGTGCGCCACCACGTCCAGCTAATATTTGTATTATTAGTAGAGACGGAGTTTCTCCATGTTGTCCAGGCTGGTCTCAAACTCCTGATCTCAGATGATCCCCCCACCTCAGCCTCCCAAAGTGCTGGGATTATAGGCGTGAGCTACCACACCCGGCCAAGAAACAATTTTTGTAATTAAAATTAAGAAAAATATATGAATATATGAGGAGTACTTAGCCTAGCACCTGGTACATTCCAACTACCCCTTCAGAGTTCACCTCGTTTTCATTTGATAAGTTTGGGATTCGATCACAGTTACTGGATCCCCAGGTCTCCCTGGCTCTCACTTTTCCTGAAGCGAACACGGAAAGTAACCTGCCGCCTGCTGCAATGGCAGCCAGAGGCGCTGTCCCTCCCCGCCCATCTCAGTCTCGTTTTCCTTCCAGCCCCATCCCAGGTCCAAGTTCCAGCAACAAAGGTTTTAGGCAGCAGAGTTCTAAGACATGCCGGCTCCAGGGTGTCCTCAACCCATGTGGACATCTCCCTGGGTCCGTGGTCCAGAGGGCGCCACCTCAGTCCCCATCTCTTCACAGCCCCAGGGTGCAGTGTTGTCTTGTAAGGCAGTGGGAGCAATGGGCACCGCAGGGAACCCACAGACTGCGTCGTGTCTCAGAAGTTGCCAGGTCAGCTCCTCCAGTGACTCCTGTGTGTCCACAGGTCTCTAACTGGTTTGGCAACAAAAGAATCCGGTATAAAAAGAACATGGGGAAGTTTCAAGAAGAAGCTACCATTTACATGGGTAAAACAGCTGTGGATACCACCGAAGTTGGGGTCCCAGGGAACCATGCCAGCTGCCTGTCAACACCCAGCTCCGGTGAGTGAGGCTGGCCCAGGGACAGTCATCTGTACCCACGTGGACGGCCACTGAGCTGCATCTGGGGAGGCCACAGTGGGACTATATCGCCCTTCCCCCATTGGTCAACTCTGTGTAACTCTTTGCTCTGTTTCAACTGTGAGAGTTCTGTTCCACTTGGCCATGAACCCAACTAACAGATACCTGTGCTTTGGGGACAGAATGGTGATACTGATAAGAAAAGACATGAAAGTGCTGGGCACGGTGGCTCACGCCTGTAATCCCAGCACTTTGGGAGGCCGAGGTGAGTGGATCACCTGAGGTCAGGAGTTTAAGACCAGCCTGGCCAACATGGTGAAACCCTGTCTCTACTGAAAATACAAAAAAAAATTAGCCAGGCATGGGCTGGGTGCAGTGGTTCACGCCTGTAATCCCAGCACTTTGGGAGGCCGAGGCGGGCGGATCACAAGGTCAGGAGATCGAGACCATCCTGGCTAACATGGTGAAACCCC
>NW_012120265.1:3794783-3797601 GCF_000951035.1 Colobus angolensis palliatus | reverse complement strand
TGGGTGACAGAGCAAGACTCCGTCTCAAAAAAAAAAAAAAATTAGCAGGGCATGGTGGCGAGCGCCTGTAGTCCCAACTACTCGGGAGGCTGAGGCAGGAGAATCACTTGAACCCAGGAGGCAGAGGTTGCAGTGGGCCGAGATCATGCCACTGCACTCCAGTCTGGGTGACAGAGCAAGACTGTCTCAAAAAAAAAACAAGACAGGAAAGGACATTAGTAGTGTGGTGGGGAGGACCCCGCTGGCCTCCCTGGGGTGGGGAGCTGAGGAGCAGAGGCCAGATGCTGAGGAGGAGCAGGAGCCACATTCGAGGCTTCCTGTCGGCTGAGGGGCTGCGGTCCCACCCGAGGAGGTGCCACGACTGTGCCCACCCCAGCTCCCACCTCTTCCAGGCTCCTCTGGACCCTTCCCGCTGCCCAGTGCTGGGGAGGCCTTCCTCACCGTGCGGACGCTGACCTCTCTCCAGCCTCCTCCTGGGGGAGGCTGCCTGCAGTCCCAGGTGAGTCTCAGGCACCATCCCACAGCGCCCAGGTGGGTGGCAGGTCCTCAGAAAGGCTGTCTTGTCAGTCAGCCCTCAGCCTTGGGGCAGCTCCCCCAAAGGTCCCAGCAGTCACACAGGCCATGCTGTGTGGCCACCACCGGGGCACAGCTCTGCAGGGCCCCACTCTGTAATGACTGCGCCCTCCCCCACCTCCACCCATCACCACTGCAGCCGCTGGGAACAGTCAGTGGGAATGAGCCCCAAGATGAGGGCTGTGGCTGTGGAGGGGAAGGGCGCCTCCTAAAGGAGTGTGGAAGGACATGGTGTCCTTCCCTCAAGAGGGAGGGGCAGGCAGCAAGCAGAGGAGTGACAGCTTCCCTTGGGCTCAGACCTGGTGCCCTCAGTGCCGCAGCTTGGCCAGGAAGTCAGGTCTTGTGCCAGCACCTCCTCTCCTGCTGCTCTGATGGGGAACTGAGGGCACCCTGCTTGACCACAGTGAGGATTCGTTTTGGCGACCGTGAAGAAAAGGAGCCAGGGGTCTGAGGCAGCTGACACACCCACCCCACCCAGGCCCCATGGCCTCCCACTCCCCCTTGGTGGCCACAGGGGCCTGACCCCAGCGGCAGGGAAGGCCACAAGTGGGGACCGTCTTGAAGACACTGCGGAGGCCCAGGTGTGACATGCCCAGCACAGACGCAAGGCTGTGCAGCGTGTGCCAGGGCCCCGCAGAGCCGGGTGCCCCTCCCAAGTCACCACTCTCTCCCAGGGGCTCAGAGAACAGATGCCCCTTGTGCCATCTGTGGGGTCCCGCCTGATCCTGGGAAGCTCACGTCCCACACTGCCCTGCGGTGGCAGCTGCCCCCCATCACCATGCAGCCCCCAGCCAGGGACACACGCGAGGGGCCTCACCTTGCCCTTTGCACCCCTGGGACCTGACTACACGCCAGCAGCTGTGCGTCCACCCCAGTGCAGAGTGCCCCGGGTGGTGCTCCCACACTCACGGGCAGAGCAGTCCCAGCCACTTCCTTAGCCTGTACGGTGCCCCATAGTGGGGGTGGGTCCCGTGGACAAACGTCTTAGCACCCTTGGACCTGACGCCATCTCTGCACTGCAAACAGAGCCCCCACCCCTCATGACAAGTGGATGCCTCCTGTCCTCCTTGCTGCCCAGTCAGACCAATGTTGGGCCAGGTTTCAGAGCCCCTTTTTCCCACCGAGTCTCACCATGACACTCCAGGCGTCGCCATGGGCTCCAGGCCTGACCTTGTCTCCCTGCCCCTCACCGGGCAGGAGCCCTTGCTGTACCCGATGCCAGTCAGTCCTTTGCGCAAGCCCCAGGGAAGCCACTAGAGGCCAGTTTTCCTGCCAGGGAAGCTCATCCATGTCCTATATCAGGTGGCAAGGCCAGCTGTGACCCAGGGCTGACCCCTCCATCCCTTCCCTCCTCCACTGGGTTGGAGGTCATCTGTGGATCTTTTCCAAGCTTTCCCAGGGACCCCTGGAGGCTCCGCCTGCGGCACGAGAGCTGGGTAGTCACCAGTCTCACGGCCACCCCTCTGATGCTCGATCTCTGTCGTTTCAGACCCAGGGTAGCTGGCGGGGGGCCACCCCCCAACCTGCAACTGCGTCACCTGCTGGAGACCCTGGCAGCATTAACTCCAGTGTGTCTGATTAAGTTTTGGGGATAAGCAGGAAAGAGCACCGCGTGAGCTGCCGTGTATTGCCAGCCCTTGCGTTGTTACTGAACGTGCCGCCAATGACCTCAGAAAACCCAGATGGGTAGTGGTGCCCATGAGCCCCTCCTCCTCAGCCGGGCCCATGGCACTGGCTCATGTGTCTGCTGGGACTCGAGATGGCCTGAAACGCTACTCATTCTCCCACCTCAGTTTGTTTTTTTGATAGTAATTTTATGGTAACGCTATGAATTGTCTGTTCTAGGACTTGGCACAGATTTTCCCATTAAAATTGTTGACTTATTTTAATTCTGATGTCTGTTCACCAGATTTGTTTTGGGTGGTAGTTGACACCGGTCACAGCTGCAGTGTCATGTGTGCTGTGATTCTGTCACTCATCTGCGCTGCTCAGGCACCAACTCCCAACACTATCTTCTGTGGAATCGTATCATTCTGTTCTGATTTTAAAATGTCCTGAGTGGGCGCAGTGGCTCATGCCTGTAATCCCAGCACTTTGAGAGGTCGAGGTAGGAGGAATGCTTGAGCACAGGAGTTTGAGACTAGTCTGGGCAATGTAGTGAGACCTCGTCTCTGCAAAAAAAAATTCTGCTTTCAGAATTTTTTTTTTTTTTTGAGACAGATTCTTGCTCTGTCACCCATGCTGG
>NW_012120265.1:3773671-3794277 GCF_000951035.1 Colobus angolensis palliatus | reverse complement strand
GGTCTCGATCTCCTGACCTTGTGATCCGCCCGCCTCGGCCTCCCAAAGTGCTGGGATTACAGGCGTGAGCCACCGCGCCTGGCACCAAATTTTTTTAATTAGCTGAGCATGGTGGCACATGCCTGTAGTCCCTGCTACTCAAGAGGCTGAGGCAGGAGAATCACTTGAGCTCGGAATGTTGAGGCTGCAGTGAGCTGAGATCACGCCACTACACTCCAGCCTGGGTAACAGAGTGAGACCCTGTCTCAATTATATATATTTATTTATATGTTCAGAACTCAGAATTTTACAGGGAATTAGTTTTGCACTTTTTTCGGGTTTTGCTCTATTTGCTGTTTTGCTGGTGTTTTTTGTTTTGTTTTGTTTTGTTTTGTTTTGTTTTTTTGAGACAGAGTTTTGCTCTGTCACCCAGGCTGGAATGCAGTGGCACAATCTCGGCTCACTGCAAGCTCCGCCTTCCGGGTTCATGCCATTCTCCTGCCTCAGCCTCCAGAGTAGCTGGGACTACAGGTGCCCGCCACCATGCCCGGCTAATTTTTTCTATTTTTTAGTAGAGATGGAGTTTCACCATGTTAGCCAGGATGGTCTCGATCTCCTGACCTCGTGATCCGCCCGCCTCAGCCTTCTAAAGTGCTGGGATTACAGGCGTGAGCCACCACGCCCGGCCAAAAAATTTTTTTAAAGGGTAAGCTTTATGTTATTTATATTTTACCACAATTTAAAAGAAAAAAGATAAAAAGACCTTCTCTTGGAAACTGACCCTGAACCCACCCCCCACAACTTTTGCGTGTGTTTCTGATAACTTCTGTCCGGAACGTAGCTCACAAGAGCAGGGACACGCCTTCTGTCTGAGTCTTGGGCTGCAGGGGGCCATGAGGCAGGCAGACTGGATGTGACAACAGGAACTTAGGGCGGGGACAGGAGTTGCTTTCATCTCCCGGCTGCAAATGGTAGAAAGCCCAGCCACACCACTGTGGGGAGGGAATCCCATGTCAGGGCTAACTTGGTTATGAGCAGGGCGTGGGCAGAGGCACCCAGACTCCAGGCCTCTAGTCCCTGGGTGCTCTTTCCCACCCAGTCATGCCTTGGGCCCCACAACACCCCAGGCTGCATAGAACCCAGGGCCCTGGTTCTTGGTGCCACCAGCACCCAAACAGGAATTGGGGGATGCCAAGCTCCAAGCCGAGCACAGCAGTGGGCCAACAGGACATTAGGCACAGCATGCAGGAAAAGCACTCGGGAAGTTTATCATCTTTAATGACATTTCAACTGAAAACAGAAACCAGCTGGGCGCAGAGAGTCTCTCTCTGTCACCCAGGCTGGGGTTCAGTGGCACGATCTCGGCTCACTGCAGCCTCCGTTTCCTGGGTTCAAGCAATTCTTGTGCCTCAGCCTCCCGAGTAGGTGGGATTACAGGCATGCACCACACCTGGCTAATTTTTGTACTTTTAGTAGAGATGAGGTTTTGCCATGTTGGCCAGGCTGGTCTTGAACTTCTGACCTCAAGTAATCCACCCACCTCGGCCTCCCAAAGTGCTGAGATTACAGGCATGAGACACTGCACCCGGCTTTTTTTTTTTTTTTTTTTGAGATGAGGTCTCGCTCTGTCACCCAGGCTGGAGTGCCTTGGTGTAATCATGGCTTACTGCAGCCTTGACCTCCTTGGCTCAAGCAATCCTTCCACCTCAGCCTCCTGAGTAGCTGGAACTATAAGCATATGCCACCACTCCTGGCTAATTTTTGTGTTTCTTTTTATTTTATTTTAATTAATTTATTGATTTTGAGACAGAGTCTTGCTCTGTTGCCCAGGCTGAAGTACAATGCTACGATCTCAGCTCACTGCAACCTCTGCCTCCCAGGTTCAAGTGATTCTCCTGCCTCAGCCTCCTGAGTAGCTGGGATTACAGGCATATACCACCATGCCTGGCTAATTTTTGTATTTTTAGTACAGACAGGGTTTCACCATGTTGGCTAGGCTGGTCTCAAACTCCTGACCTCAGGTGATCTGCCCGCCTCGGCCTCCCAAAGTACTGGGATTACAGGCATGAGCCACCGCACCCAGCCTATTTATTTTTATTATTATTTTTTGAGACAGAGTCTTGCTCTGTCACCCAGGCTGGAGTGCAGTGGCATGAATCTCAGCTCACTGCAACCTCTACCTCCCAGGTTCAAGCAATTATCCTGCCTCAGCCTCCTGAGTAGCTGGGAATACAGGCGCCCACCACCAGGGCCAGCTAATTTTTATATTTTTAGTAGAGATGGAGTTTTGCCATGTTGGCCAGGCTGGTCTTGAACTCCTGACCTCAAGTGATCCGACTGCCTTGGCCTCCCAAAGTGCTAGGATTACAGGACTGAGTCACCATGCCGGCCTACTTATTTATTTAGACATCGGGTCTTGCTCTGTCACCCAGGCAGGAGTACAGTGACATACCTCACTGCAGCCTTGAACTCCTGAGCTCAAGCGATCCTCTCACCTCAGCCTCCTGAGTATCTGAGACTATAGACACGCACCGCAACCTCCCCCTCCTGGGTTCAAGCGATTCTCCTACCTCAGCCTCCCAAGTAGCTGGGATTACAGGTGCCCACCCTCATGCCCAGCTAATTTTTGTATTTTTGTAGAGATGGGGTTTTGCCATGTTGGCCAGGCTGGTCTTGAACTCCTGACCTCAGGTGATGTACCCGCCTCAGCCTCCCAAAGTGCTAGGATTGCAGGTGTGAGCCACCACGCCTGACCTGGGACCTGCATGTTAAATGGGGCCACTGGCAGCGTTGTAGGGACTCCCGGTGGCCTGTGGGCACATGAATTCAAGCAAGAATCCCCAGCAGATCCCAAAACCAGTGGGGGACCATTTGAGTAGGGAGTCAGCGATGTCCTCACCTTCCTCAACTAAGTGCTAGGGAAACCGAGGCACAGAGAGGGAACCCTGGTGATGTGTGCAGTCCCCTGCCCTCGCATTGTCGATTCCCCAGCCTCCCACCTTGCCCACCTACCTGGGACCCTCACGGGCCCATAGTGGCTCCTCCAGCTTCCACCGGACACCCTCAACCTGGTCCAGCCCAACCTGCCAGAGCCCCAGACAGGGCAGGAGTCCTGGGTTGGAGTCCTGCCTCTGCACCCTGCATGCTGCCCTGTCTCCCTGAGCCCATTTGCCCTTCTGTAAAATGGGCACAGCGGGAGTTCCTGCCTGAAGGGCTTGGTGGCAATCCCATGAGCACAGAAAGGTGCTGACGGCTGTGTCCATGCAGGGGTACTCTCGAAAGGTCTGGGATTCTGTTGTTCCTTCTTGTCTGTGGGGACACCCAGGCTGGGAGAAGGGGGCTGCTCATCTGCCAGGCTGGGAGAGCTGAAGGGTAGACGGGAGGGTGGACTGGCCCCATCTCCCTGCCCCTTCTCTACTGGGCCCGCCAGGGGGCAATCTTACAACGGAACAGGATCCGGGCATCTCCCTCTTCGCTGACCCCCTCACTGCCCCTGAATAAGCTCATTCCCACCGCAGGGAGGGCCTCTGCACTGGCATTCCCTCCTCCTGGCTAACTGCTGTACCCCTCCCTAAGACCCCTCGGAGCCCCCACCCCCTCCCAGCCCTCCCTAGCTTTCTTTTCCCTGAGCTGCCTCTCCTCACCGCCAGCCGGCGTCCTGCGACCTCAGCCAAGGGGCTAGGGGCGTCCGCAGGGGCGGGTGCTTGTCTTCCTCCTGGCGCTGGTCCCTCTCCTCAGATAGAGGCGGGCACCTCAGGCAGCCGCGGGCGTAGCTCCAGCCACTCTCGGTCCGTCGCCCCGACCCTCGGCCCAGAATCGTCCCCTGCCCCAAGTAACGGGGTAAGGGGCTGGGCCGTGTGACCCTCGGGAGGGTGCTGCCCCTCCCTGGGTCGCAACCTTGCGCCTGCCTGGCCCATGGGGGTTTTTGGACAGAAGCGGATCCCGAAGACGGTTGAGGGATGAGGAGAGGCGTGGTGTGTGGGGAGGAGGTCTCTGGCATCAGTCACCCTACGTGGGTCACAGGTCGAAGTAACCTGCAGCGTTCGGTTTACTTTCGCGATCTCTCCTGGGAGAGGGGAAGAATCAGACGACTGGGCGGGCAAGTGGCCTCGGTCCACCAGGACTCCGCCCCTCACCTGTCCCCGCCTTCTCTGGGACCTCTGCCTTTGATTCTAGATCCTTTGATTCTAGATACTGACTCTGGCCCTGCCCCGCATATGGCTACATCCCACTGGCGCTCTGGCCCCAAGGTATCCTGGCCCTGCCCCTCATCCCCCCAACCCCCCGCCGCGGCCCCTCCCCTGCCCCGCTCCTCCACTCTAGCCCCCTGCTCTGGCTCTGAGCCTTCTCCACCTCAAGGGAAGCCATCAGGGTCACCTGGGACAGAGGGCGGGTCAGAAACTGGGGTTCTGGTCCTGGGGTGAGGATTGGCTGCTATCCCTGATCCCTAGACCACCTTCCCAGGCCCTGGGCCAGTGGGGCTTAGTTCCAAAACCCTTTCAGGTTCCCCTCCAACCTCAAAGAATGGGCACAACCACACACACTCCCAGGGCCGCCAAGAAGCGTAGGACCTTGAAAATATGAGTTCAGGGCTGGGTGGTGGCCCACCCCTGTAATCCCAGCACTTTGGGAGACCCAGGCAGGCGGATCACTTGAGGTCAGGAGTTCCAGACCAGCTTGGGCAACATGGTGAAACCCCACCTCTACTAAAAATACGAAAATTAGCCAGGCATGGTGTCAGGCACCTGCAATCCCAGCTAATTGGGAGGCTGAGGCAGGAGAATTGCTTGAACCCGGAAAAAAGGAAAAAGAAAAGAAAATAGGAGTTCTGAGGCCCCTCACATGGGAATTCAAAGAGTTTCCATACCCAAACCCTAGTAGACATTTCCACATCCCCTGGACCATGCATTGGGAAGATTTAGAGGGCCCCAAACCCAGGTCACAGAGGTATGCTCAGGCCATGTGAGGTGTGCAGTGGCAGCTTCAAGGCCCCCTATATGCAGTTTCAATGTCCCCCATATACAGTTTCAAGGTCTCCCTCATATAGTTTCAAGATGAAAGTTTTGGCAGGGTGCGGTGTCTCACACCTGTAATCCCAGCACTTTGGGAGGCCGACGGGGGCAGATCAATTGAGGTCAGGAGTTCAAGACCAGCCTGGCCATCATAGTGAAGCCCTGTCCCTACTAAAAATACAAAAAATAGCTGGACATAGTGGTGCCTGCCTGTAATCCCAGCTACTCAAGAAGCTGAGGCAGAAGAATCACTTGAACCTGGGAGGTGGAGGTTGCAGTGAGCCGAGATTGCACCAGAGCCAGACTCTGTCTCAAAAAAAAAAAAGATGGAAGTTTCTAGGGTCCCTTCATCAGTGCTTGGCAAAGCCCTATACCCACTCCCTCATGAACGTTTCTGTTTCCCTAGGACTCCAGGGTGGCATTTCAAGACACAACAGGGCCGGGCGCGGTGGCTCAAGCCTGTAATCCCAGCACTTTGGGAGGCCGAGACGGGCGGATCACGAGGTCAGGAGATCGAGACCATCCTGGCTAACATGGTGAAACCCCGTCTCTACTAAAAAATACAAAAAAAAACTAGCCGGGCGCGGTGGCGGGCGCCTGTAGTCCCAGCTACTCGGGAGGCTGAGGCAGGAGAATGGCGCAAACCAGGGAGGCGGAGCTTGCAGTGAGCTGAGATCCGGCCACTGCACTCTGGTCTGGGGGACGGAGCGAGACTCCGCCTCAA
Source organism: Colobus angolensis palliatus (assembly GCF_000951035.1). Taxonomy (NCBI): domain Eukaryota; kingdom Metazoa; phylum Chordata; class Mammalia; order Primates; family Cercopithecidae; genus Colobus; species Colobus angolensis. Next base: position 3,788,562 of record NW_012120265.1, on the reverse strand, counting down.
AAAAAAAAAAAAAAAAAAAAAGACACAACAGAGTAGGACCTTCAATAAAGTTTGGAGGCCCCCACACTCTGGGGAGGAAATTGAGGCCCTGATTCGGATGCCTTGTCCTGGGTGGGGCGGGTAGTGATTGCTGAGGGAGGGGAGTTGAGGCTGCCTGGGACACCCCAGCTCAAGTCCCTGCCCCTCTCCTGTGTGTTACTGAGGGTGATGATTGCAGTCACAGAGCACCTAATCCATGCCAGCCTTGCAGTCGCCAATCCCTGAAGAGGTGGAGGCCATTGTTGGTTTATTCCCCAGCTGGGAAACAGGCTGTGAGGTTGAGTGAGGACAGGGCTTAGGTCTGATGCAAGAGGCTAGGTTTTGCAGTCAGGAGTCTCTGTAATGACACAGGAGGAGCTCGTCTAGCATCCCTGTGCCCGCCGAGGAGCCATGGAGGGTGTGTGAGCAGGAAAGTAATCAAAGCCAGTCTTAAGCTAGGGACACTGCAGCAGGCCCCACCATGGCCCAGGCTGCAGCTCTCCCTGTGGCCACCAGGCGTCGTCCCAGCCTGACAAACGAGGTTTCCCAGGCCCTTGTCCTGGAGCCAGGGGGAACTGGCTTCTACTTCCAGAATCTGCCACCACATCTTCAGGATGTGAAAGAAACCCCCTGAGCTTCTGTTCCCCACCCCCTGCAAAGTGGGGCATTAACGGGATCAGCCTCACCAGGAGAGGTCAGTGAAGAGATGCAAGTGAGGTGCTGTGCACCCAGCAGGCGCTCAGTGGATGTGTGGGCCACCAGCCCTGCCTGCGGCGCAGGGCAGACGGATAGATGGATAACCCTGAGACATGGCCACAAGGTGAGGAACACGTTTTGGGGTGAGATACTCGGGTCCATCTGGGACATGCTGAATCCTAGGGGACTGAGGGGACATCCGGAGATCCAGAAGGGGGTGGGACCCCAGGGAAAGGAGGGAGCGCCCAGGCTGCACTGACCTCCCCTCTGTGTGGCCAAGGAAGCCAGAACTTCCCATAAAAAAATCAGCCTAGTTACAGGCTTCCGGCTGCCTGGCATGACAGCTGGAAGGGAGTGAGCCCTACGTCTTCAGGGGTGTGCAAGCCGACAAGGGGTCTTCAGCAGCGGCTGGCCAGGGGCTGGGCCAGGGGGCCACGCCAAGAGGCCTGATTCTCCAAGGACGCAGCAGGAGGTAAGTCACAGCCTGACCAGTGGGCACTGAGGATGGCACCGCCCAGCTGCTGGATCCCCCAGTCAGACAACACGTTCCAAAGCGTTAGAGAACGGACATTCCTCGGCTCTGGGCGCCCAGCAGGCCACTCCTGCCTGGTGAAACGTAAGCTGGGCCTGGCCCCGTGGGCTGCGTGTTTTTCCAGTGGCTTCTTCAGCCACGGCCTGACCACAACCCAGATTCCGTTGGGTCGGCCATTTCCAAGTGTTTGTGTTCAGCTGGGCCAGATGGCAGGCGGGGCTGAGGCCGGGGACCCAGGCCTCCCAGAAGGCCTGGCGAAGCACCCCAAGGCCCTCACTCCAGCATCCCTCTGCCTAGAAGCCCCCACCCCATGAAAGCCACTCAGCAGCCAGATAACAAAGGACAGGGGATGATCTTGCTGAAAAATCCCAGGGGGATCTTGTAGTCCCGGAAGGAGGGGCCTCCCGGCCTGGCCAGGACTCCAGGTGCAAAGATGCAACTTTTGCCAAGGCAGACTTCTTTGAGCTGCACCATCCTGGCCTGCAAACTTTCGAGTCAGTTTGGGACCAGGTCAGCAGCCACAGTTGCACGTCAGCGACCAGGGCTGTGTGTGAACAGCTCTGCTTCCCTGTGGGCCCTGAGCAAGTGTCCCTCTCTCACCCTCAGTTTTCTCAGCTGTAAAATGGGGATCATAATATAATTTGCCCTATGGGTTTTTGACAGGATCCAACCCAACACATGACAGGTGCTTCACAAAGCTGAAGTATCTTCTATCCCTCCTGGCTGAGCCAGTGCTGCCTCCCCCATCTGACTGGAAGCTCCCTGAGGGCAGAGGCTGGGTCCTTAAAAGGAGGTAGTGAATGGGGGTTTGTCTGTCTCCCTCCCCTGCTCAACATCCTCACAGACAAAAGGTAAACTCTAAAACCAGCATTCAAGACTTTTGGACATCTGAGCTTGGTTTGGTAAACTCCTATTCACCCTTCAAAGCCCAAGTCAAAATGTCCTCTCTTCCAGAAAGCCTTCCCTGGGCCCTCCTCTGGATTTTCCCAGCCCGGCCTTTGGGCTGGGCCAACCTTGACCCTGCAGGCTGGGGTATCTGTGACCAGTGCTGCCTCCCCATCCTGACTGGGGCTCTGTGGGGGGTCAGTCCTGGGGCTGAGTTTGTGTCTGATGACGCACATCTGTATCCACAGGTCTGCATGTAGCCATCACATGGGTGCATGTGTGTGCCCACTGTGTGTGCATGGGTCCCTGTGCCGGGCCCCAGGATGGGCAGCCAGGGCTACCTCCCACCAGACAGTGCTGTCTTTATGAGGCCACAGTCAGGCTGGGATACTCTGGCTCGGCTGGGAGCTTATTCTTCCACCAACCCTCAGCCGGGAGAAACTGGGGTGGGAGCAGCCAGCCTCAGGCTCCATCGCGCTGGCCCCATGCCCTGAACCCACAGTTAAAGCTACAGCTCCATCTGGGGCAAGGGGGGAGGCTGGGGCCTGGGGAAGGACTGAGTCCCGAGTGGGAGCCCCTGCCCCCGCCTCAGCGGCCCCGCCAGGCAGCCTTCAAGGACATACCTGAGGTTTGGCAGCCCCTGGCCTAGCCAGCCCCCTGGGCTGAGTCAGCAGGAAGGGATTCAGGACTTCCCTGGAAAAGTGGCTGGGACCTTGAGGCCTCCCGCCAAGTCCCCAGCCCCAGGGCCGACCGGCTCCCCAGGGCCCCGAGAGAGTGGGAGATGCTGCCTGCGCTTGGCATGGCTTCGTGTGCCGCGTGGGGCTGAATTGTGGAGGGTCGTGGGGGGTTGAGATTGGCCCTGACTCGGGCCAGCCGGGAGTCTGGGGGTCAGGTGTGTCCCGATGTGTGGGGTGATGATGGGTGGGTCAAGGGGGCGCTGGGCACAGGTGCGCACAGGTGCAGCTGCAGGCACCGCTACCTGACCCTGAAGGGTGGGCCTTTGTGTTGAGGGTGCGCCTGTCTGCCCATGTGGCTGTGATGAGGGGGCACAGTGTCCAGCGTGTCCCATGGGTGTGGTGTGTCTGGCCTCATGCTCTTTTCGAGTGCAGCTGTCTATGTTGCTGTCCTGAGGGTGACAGTGTCACCAATCAGGTGACAAGAAGATGGCTAGGAAGTATGAGAAGGAGGGAGTCAGGCCCCTGACTACAGGGGACAGGGATGGGGCGTGATGAGGGCAGTGTGACCTCGAGACTGATGACAGGCGTGTCTGGTTCTGGTGACACTCGCCCTGCCTAGGGTAGTGTTTGGTTCCAAACATCAGGGTCTGCTGATTCCCTGACGGCTGGGGTCTCCTCCCTCCTGCCTGCCCAGACCCCCTCCACCGTAGGCCCAGGGGTCTAGCCTCAGCTACTGCCCTGAGGCATCAGGACATGGCATTCGCCTGGTCTGCTCTCACCCTGTGGCATCCTGCCTTTGTTTCCACCATTAAAGCACAAGCGCTTCCCCCACCTGACCAAAGCCAGGTCTCCCCGCCAGGCTGGCTCCAGTCTTTGGGGTCTGAGGCTGGGTCAGACCCAACTCCGAGAGCTGATGAGAGAGACAGACGGGGCCGGGGAAGTGGTGGGTTGCCACGCCAGGTCCACGAGGCCCCAGCGGAGGAGCCAGGGATGTTCAGCCAGGATGGGAGGCAGCTGGGGGAGAGAGGGCCCTGGGCTGCAGGGTTTGGACCCTGGAGGGGCCCCCAAGTGGGAGGGAGCAGATCCCAGTTCCATGAAAGAAGCATGCTTTCAGAAGCTGAGTCCTGCACCAGCTCCAGGGGAGTCTTTGTCACGAGATATTGTGTAACCCTCTCCTGCTTCAGCACCTCCCATAGCTCCCTATTGCTCACCAGAGAACTCAGGCTCCTCGCTCAGCATTCAAGCCCCGCCTCACCTTCCCTTTGTGTCTCCCTTCTACTGCTGCCCTCCGTGGGTCTCCCTCCTCCAGCCTTCACATTCACCTTTCCAGCACCCTGGAATGCCCTTCTTGCCTTGGCCACCCAGCAAACTCCTACACATCCTTCAAGACCCAGTGCTTATGTCCCCTTTTCCAGGCAACATTGCCCTTCCTCCAGCCCACAGTATCCCCATTTGCTGTGTGACCCTGAGAAGATTCCTTCAGCTGTGGAATAGGGGTATCATCCTCGCTAAAAGCGTATTTTGGGGATCCCAGGGCAACAGATTTACACTAAATGCCCTTAAAGTGAGTTAGGCTTTGCAGGGGCTGGCTCGGAGGGCTTACATTCAGTCAATGCTCAGTATGTGTTCATTTTTATCTCCCTCCTCTTGGATTCTGTGGTTTTAAGACTCTTGTTTTAAACATTTTACTGTTCCAAGATTTTTTCCCCATCATGGTGCTAGGAATTTTAAGAACCCCTGGTTCTAAAATTATAAAAGTCTAAAATGCCGTGGGTGGGATCAAGGGCCTCTTTGTGCCCTGAGCTGACCCAGGTTGGCTGAAGCTGGGGGTCTCTTTGGGGGGGGTCCCCTGTCCCCCACTCCCCTCAGACTGAGGGGGTGTGATCTGGCAACCCCAGTTTGGTTGAGGGGGGTGGACAATGGATTTACCAGGAGGTGAATGGTAGCCCAGGTTCCAGGAGGGAGGGGGTGGGATACCTGGCTCGAGGGCTGCAGTTGGGGCAGACAGGCAGTGTCAAGAGGCACATGGCTGTTGACTCAGGGCAATGGCTTCCTTCTCTTGGAGCCTCAGTTTCCTCATCTGGAAATTGTGGCCAAACGCTTCCCTCTTGCAGAGTTATCAGCAGGGATGGGAAAGAGCTGGACTGTAGCCCCCATGCCCTGCCCAGTTTTTGCTTCAGCCATGTCCTCCTCCTGAAATGCCCCTCCTGGCCCAACCATGGTGGCTGGGGAGGGGACTTCAGGAGGATGCCCACCCACCCCTGCCCCACCCTAGGGAAGGGGACAGGTCTGGGCCAGCTGCCTGCCCCACACTTGGCTGGCCGCCCTAGCCTGGCAGCGTCAGAGGCCCCAACACTTTCTCAATGAAAGGTATTTGGCTGTGGAGGCTGACACCTCATCACCCTCTGCCTGGAAGCTGCAGCCAGCTTTGCCCGCTGCAAATGGGAGCGCCCCCATTCCTGCCCCTCCCCGGGACCCCACCAGGCAGCCCTGAGCAGGGCTCTGCGGCAGGCAGGTTGGGAACCTAGTTTGCCTTGGGCGGGGGGCCTGCACCTTTGAGCCTGTCAGCTGGGGGTGTAGAGACAGTAAACTCTGGATAAGTGTGTGTACTTCCAACCCCTGCCAGCTCCCTCAGGGACCTCAAAGCATCTCCCCTCTCTGGCCGGTGAGGCTGGGGTGCCGATGTCTGGGGCTGCCCAAACCCAAACACCAGCAGAGCCCTGGGGTCCACCTTCAGAGACTGGGGTGATGCCTCGCATTTTGAGCTACTCCCCGTGCCTCCAGGCCCCCAAGTCCACCCTAGGGCAAAGGGAATGTTTCCCTGAGTGAAAGGGTGAGAGCTGCGAAGGTTCGGATTTGCCAAGACCTCAGCCGAAGGGGGGATGTGGCCAGTGAACAAGAGCCAGGGACCCCTCTGGGTAGAGCACTGGCCCCAGGGCATACTGGGGTCTGCACATGTGAGCCTATCTCCTCCTAGAGAGATAGGCTGTCTCAGGGCCCCTGAGGTTTCCAGTGCAGCAGAGCTCACACCTCTAAATGCTAGATGGCTGGACGATGGGAGGGGGGGCCAGTGGATGGGTGGGAGATTGAAGAGGAAGTGGGTGGTTGCCCCCTAAGCTAAGGGATGCTCCACAGACCCACTCCCTGGGAGGTGTCAGCCAGGGACAAGTCTCCCATCTCAGATGCCCTGGGGGCCACGCCGGTCTTGCCACATTGACGCCTTCATCCCCAGGCCCTGGGGAATCACACACCTAGAGTTACAGGGGCCTCAAAGCTGCTGGGATTCATGCCAGACCTCAGTTTTTCTATCTGGACAGTGGGGGTGTGGTCAGAACAGCGCTGGCCCCGTGGAGCTCCAGGAGGACACACGTGCACGCAGACCGCCAGCCAGCTGTGATTCTGCCGCCTCTGAAACCAGGGTCCTGGCAAGGTCAGAAAGCCCTGGCCTCAGGCAGCCCCATCGACACATGACCGATGTGTGGCCGGGGTTCAGGTGGGTGGGGCCCAGGGCAGGGCTGCTGTGGACTCGACTGAGGAGGTCCAGGGTGGCCTCGCTCGCTGTTGCCTGCCCCAGAGGCTCCCCTGCCAGGGCCCTTCCCTGCCCGCTGTAGCTCTGGGACACATGGCCAGGCACAGCCAAGGAGGCCAGGCCAGAGCAGCGGCTGCTACTGTGTTCAGCGGTCACGGCCGCCTGGGCTTCTTGCCCCTGGTGCCCGCGTGTGCCTCCGCGTGTTTCTGCCTGCAAAGGTATATCTGGGCCGGGCAGCCCCAGCCTCCATCTTTCCTCCCTGGAGCCTGACATCATGAGTTGGAAATAAAGCGTTTTTAATTGAGCCCCCGGAGGGCGGGAACATCCACCCCAACGCCCCGGGCAGGTCTCTAAGCACCAAACATGTGAGAATTGTTCCCCTCAGCCCCAGAGCCTACCCCACATGGGAACACCAAGAAGCCCCTTCCTCCTTTTCACTGGGCCTAGCCTGGACCCCGCACCCCCACTCACACCCACAACCAGCTCCCCACGCTTTGTTTTAATAAATAACCCCAAAAACAAAACTCGGGGCAGGGGACCTGGTCTAGCGCTGAGCTCCAAATAGGCAGAGGGGACTTTGTGCTGAACGTCAGAACTCCCAAAGGTAGAAGATTGAAATCAGGGTCAAAATACACACGAAAAGTCAGAGACGGCTTCTGAACTGGGAGCAGATCCCTTCAGGCTAGGGTTGAACGTTGTCCCCGGGGTGCTGGCCCCAGAGTCACAGCAAACTCCATTCCATACCACACAGCAACAATCGCCTCCTTGGTGTTTCTACCATCGGATGCTCTGGGTTCCTGTCTGACTCTGAGTTCTGGACAGGGGAGGAGAAAGGAGGCCCAGACACCTGGGGAGGGGGCTGTCTGGAGAAGAAAGAGGGGCAAAACTTCCTGGGGTCAGAGGAGTCCGGAGGGAGGCAGGAAAGCGAGGCCCCAGGCCCAGGTCACTGCCAGACCCTGCCCCGGCGGGTGCGGAGGGGACCTGAGGCCCGGGCCTGTGCCTGCGCCACCTCGCTCATCTCCCTGCGGATGTCACCAAGTGCTGTCGCCGGGGACTCCAGCAGCCTCTGGAAGAGGCTGCGTCGTCCAGCCGGTGGCTCCCGGCACTGGAAGGTGACGGCTGTGCCAGTGTCAGCCTTCATCTCTCTGGAGAAGCCGTCAGAGGAACCATCAAAGCAGCGGCCAATGGCGATCTCCTTGGCCAGCCGTGGGCTCTGGTCAGTGACCGTGTAGACGCCATAGTTGTGGCCCAGAGGGTCTAGGGGGGCCAGCATGGAGAAGGCAGCTGGGTCCTCCGTGGGCACCGGTGGAGGGTGCCGGGCCAGGTAATCCCGAAGGAGCCCATTGACGGCCACGCGCCGGCAGCTGCCCTGGGGCATAATGGTCACCAGCGTCCTGTCCACCTGCCGCTGGTCGAACAGCATCCCACTGCACTTGAACTCCACGCAGGCTGCCGAGGTGCCCGGTCGCTCAGGGTCTCGCACGCTCCGGGCATCCCGAAGCCCATAGAGCTGACCCCGGGTGCGTGGGTGGCTGCCCCCCGAGTTATGGGAGCGGACCATGTACTCCTGGGGACCCTGGATCTTCACCTTGAGGAAGCAGGCCCGGAACTCCTGCGGGTTGGGCCACCAGGCCAGGAGATCGCCAGTCCAGGAGGCAGGCGTGCCCTCTCGGAAGGGCACCACGTTGTACTCATACTTGTCCGCCTCCACCCTGGCGAAGCGGAAGTGGCTGGCGGTCACCGGGGCCCCCTGACATTCCCGCAGGCTGCGCCACGGGTACACAGGCCCATTGGCCTCGGTGGGGTCACCTGGCCTGGGCTTGGCAAGGTTGATTCGGAAGCCATTGCGCTTGAAGGTGGGATCGTCGTGGTCCGTCCGACGGTACCCCAGCCTGTCCAGGTAGGGCTGGGTGACGCCCACGGTGGCCGGGAGTGGGCGGGGCAGGGAAGGGGCTGGCTCCAGCTCCTCGCCGCCCAGGGTGGCGGTGACCAGGGCGGTGTAGGCGTCCGGCCGGTCGGCGTCGCAGAAGGCGGGGAGGCAGGCACCATTGGGGCCGGTGACCGCACTGTCGAAGCGGCCCCAGGCGCGGGGGTTGGCGGAGAAGCCAGGGGCGGGCTCCAGGTTGACCAGCGTGACCACCACTCCCTCCACCTGCTCGCTGGGGTTGAACTTGTCGTTGGCGTAGGCGCGCACCTTCACGAAGCAGCGGCGGCGCTCAGGCACGTCCAGGTTGAACAAGCGCCTCTCCCGGATCTCCACGTTGCCGACCAGGAAGATGCGCTCCTCGCGGCGCACCCGGGGACCCGAGGACCCCTCGCGCCGGAAGCCGCTCTCCTCCTCCCACAAGCCGGTCTCGGGGTTCAGCGACCACAGCTTGAGGGACTCTACGTGGCCCGGCATGTGGATCTGGCTGGCGGCCACCCGCACGGCCACTGGCCCCACCTGCAGCTGCTCCGCGGAGCCGGGCGCACGGAGGTCCACGGAGAACATGCCGTAGGTGCGCAGCGGAGCCAGCTCGCCGTCGCTGTCCATGAAGCGCAGGTCACTGGGGGCGGATGCCGCCGAGGTGAGGTCTCGGGGATCCACGAACGTCACCCGAGCCTCCACAGGCCCTGAGTAGGGTTTGCCGTCGGCTCTGTGGAAGGCTCCAGAAGGCAGGACCAGCTCGCCCAGGGGCGCCTCATCTTCCAGCTCGCCCAGGGGGATCGTGTTGCTCTGGCTGGCATCTAAAATGACCGGTGCTTTCTTCCGCATGGCCTTGACTTCGTGGTATACGCCCGCACCTCGAGGGTCAAAAGGCAAGACCCGGACAGCGTCCATGAACTCACCGCTGGGGTCCACAAAAGTCACCACCAGCCGCTGGGTAGAGGGTGGCACCTCAATGGTAAAGTCTCCCTGGTAGGCGGTGAAGCCGATGGGCTCCTGGCCCAGCAGAATCCTGGCAAAGCGCAGCGGCTCCCCGGAGTCAGCAGCCACAACACGGCCCCGGACCAGCCCCCGAGGGGGCAGACACTTCTGGCAGCCACACTCTGCCACCACCTTCACGGGGAGGACATAGCCAGGGCAGTGGATCTCCCTTCTCTCCAGACGGCGCACAGAGCAGCAGCGGGAGCTGGTGTCCCCGCAGCGGGCGCCGGAGCCTGCCAGACTGGGGCAGTGGGTGTAGGGGCAGAGGCCCACGTCCAAGTAGGCAGGGCCGCTGCCTGGCTGACCACAGTCCTCAGGGAGCTTGATCAGGTACTCTTGGGGCCGGGGGTCGCAGGCTGGCTGGCCTGGGGCTGGGGACCAAGAAAACATGCAAGTCAGGTCAGGGAGGGGGACTTCATGGAGGCCAAGGTTGGGGGCTCTGTCTGTGGTCAAGGACTCAACCTAAAGGAAATGGGTCTGCCCAGGGTAAAGACTGAAGGTTGGCACTCAGAGTGGTATGGGGGCTCAGTGGAGGCCTAGGATTGGATCGGTCTGAAGTGGGGGCTCCATTTGGGGTTGAGCTTAGCTATAGTCCGGGCTCTGTTTGGGTGAAGGTTTGCTCAGGGATGTGGCCAAGGACACTCACCAAGTACAGTGAGCCAGGCAGTGCCCGAGCGCACAGCACCCGCCTCGTTCCATGCCTTGCAGTGGTAGATGCCAGCCTGGTCTGGATGCAGCCCCTGGAGTTCCAGGTGGGCCCCGTACCTGTACGCTCGCCTGTCCAGCAGGGTCCCATTGTGGAACCTGGGTGGCAGGTGAGTGACACCATAGGACTTAGTGGGAGGGGATGTGTGGGCCCCCAGTCTGCAGGCGCAGCTCAGGATCTGCAGAGAGGCTTTGCCAAAGTCAGCCTCCTCCCCAGCGAGGCCGGCCCCATTCAAACTCCTTGGTAGTCCCTCTCCCAACCAATTCATTCCCTGTTAATGCTTTCCCCACTCTCCAGATGGAAAACCACATAACATCATGAAATTGAATCCAACCCCAAAGCTGGAAAAGATGCCCCTGAGCCCAGGGCGGGTGCTCACCAGGAGTATTTCTTGGGCATTGGGGTCCCGGAGGCTTTGCAACAGAAGGTCACATTCTGGCCAGCCTCTCGCACTCGGGACTCAGGGTGTTTCACCAGGTATGGCTTCTCTGGGGTCAAAGGTGGCAAAGATCAGAGCTTCTCCCACTGACCCTTCCCAGGCACAAGGTCCCCATCCTCTCCTTTCTCCCAGAAATGCCCGGACTCACTCTGCGTCTTCGCCAATGACTGTCACATCTTATTTCTTCCTCCCTTGACTTTGAGTGCTAGAACTTCCTCCCCAGATCCTCAGCCCCTTCATGCTCCATGTTGTAACGGTGCTTACCTAACTTATCAAGGATGATGGTAACCACAGAGATGGATCCGTTGGCCTGGGCCTGGGCCTCCCCTGCAGAGAAGCCATCCATCTGGGCTCTGATACTGGCGTGACTGTCAGCACAGATACCAGGCACCCGGAAGGTTCCGTGAGCATCGCTGGTGGCCACGGTGCCAGGCTGGTCTCGCAGGGAGATCCTGGCTCCTGGCAGCGGTTGCCCAGATGGGGTGACCACTGAGCCCAGGAGGATGTGGTCCGGGCACTCACAGGTGTCAAGGCCGCACCCTGGGGGGATATGGAGAGGCAGCAGGGCAGAGAAGCCTCCACAATCCCTCCTGAGGAGGGCTTTCCACTCAGTCACTCAACAAATATGTCTGGGGCCCCTCTATAAGGTGCCTCTCAGAGGCCTCAGCATGGCCCTGCTTGGAGCAGTCCCTGGTGTGAGGGGGTGATGGGCTGAGTGGTCAGGGCTGGGCCAGGGGGTAGGAACTGGGACCCAGAGACATAGGGAAAAGGTCCTATAGGAGGGGACAGGAGAGGTGAGTCTCAAAATATGGCACAGACCTTTCCAGCAGAAGAGAAAATGTCTGGACAGGGGCTGGGGGCCCAGCAAGGGGTTGGATCTTGGGCTGAGAACAACTGCCCCCCTTCCCAATCCTGCGGTTTCTCCATAAAATGGAAAATTCCACTGGAAACTTCAGGGCACAGGCGCCGGGAGGGCAGAGCCAGGCGCGATGGGGTGGGGACCCCAACGCCCCATTGGCCACCATGTGCCCCCACCCTGTGACGGGCTCCCCAGAGCAGCCTCCAGGCCGTGTTTGTGGAGCCCAGGCGCTAGCGGAATTTCCAGTCTCCTCCTGGCTTGCCCGGTGTCTGGCCCTGTGAGGGCCTAGGCATCATGTCTGCCAGGCTGTGAGCGGGTGTCTGTGTGGGCGTGGGGGACCAGGAGGGGCCGCAAATGCCACGCACGTGTACACCCTGAGTGCATGAACTGACTTCTGTTCCCCCACGGAGACATCCGTACAGTCTGGAATGCACACAGGGGAAGCACCCCCTATCTGCCCATGTCTGCCTGCACAAGAGCCCCCTGGCATCCACCTGTCCAGATGTGCATAGTTACCAGTGCTCCTTGGGCCCAGGAAGGAAGGAAGAGCCGGTCTCCACCTGGCTCCAGAGTTTGGGTCCACCAGGCTCCGCCCCTGCACCAAGCCCCGCCCTTCACAGCCCCTTCCCATGAGGCCCCGCCCCCAACTAGCTCCTCCCCTCTAGGCATCGCTCGTGAGAGGCACTGCCTCTCTACATCCAGGCCCCGCCTCTAACTCCACCCTCTACCCCAGGCTCAGCCCCTAACCTCCCCTCCCTCCCCTTTGTACGGGGCCCCTGCCTCCAGACCTCGCCCCTCCTACCTGGACATCGAGGCCGCACGCACCTCTGCGCCTCCAGAGGACGCCCGGGACACGCATCCCCAGCGGGGCTTGGGCAGTGGCGGCGGCGCAAGCGACGGCCTGGCCCACAGCTCCCCGAGCAGGGACCCCACGGGCCCCACGCGCCCCACGAGGCCTCTGCGGAAGGCAGGGACAGAGATCAGGAGGCCGCCCTCCCCAGGAACCGCGCCTCCGGGTAACCTGGGACTAAAGGACCCTTCTTCCCCATGGCAGATCTGCCATCGCCCCCACCCATGCTCCCGTAAGCGCACCTGTCGAAAACATAGTTTAGGTACTGACCCACCTCCCCACCCCGGCATAAGGTCCCAGGGGTCAGTCCTGCTCTTCTCCCTGCATCCTGCACACATTTGGGCTCAAGGCACGCCACAGAACTAAGCTCTTACAGATGCGCAAACGAGGGCAGCGGGAGGGAGATGCGTTCCAGGGGACTGGACATCGGTCCTGACCCGCTGGGCCTCCTGACGGTGCACCTGAGCCCCGCGCTGTTTCCAGCACTTCTCTTCAAAAGCCTCGCCCTCCCTGGCCCCGCCCCGACACGTGGCTCTACGCCCAAGGGCCCCCTGGCTCTTCCTAGCCACGCCCATACCCCCACGGTCCTGCCCCTCCCAGCCCCACCCGCCCACAACGCTTCTCGGGGGTCGCCAGCCCCGCCCATTCCAAGCCCCGCCCCCATCATCCAGCCCCGCCCTCACCTAGTGGGCAGCGGAAGCGCACGTGGTAGTTGGAGCAGCGGCGGCCACGCGGTTGCTCGCGGTTGAGGCACCAGAAGCCCCGCGTGGGGTTCAAGTGCACGCGCTCGCCGACGGCGGACGGCAGGGCCCAGTCCGTGGTGCGCGCTTCCAGCGCCAGCGGCCGCGGGCACACGCGCGCTGGCCCGTAGTAGAAGCGGATGGCGGCCAGGCTCTCGAAGTCGCCGTCGCCTCCGGGGTGGTCCACGTTGAACCAGGACGTCCACTCGCTGGCCTCTGCGGGCACCGCACGCGCTGGGACCGGGGCGGCGGCCTGTAGGCCCCCATGCGTGCGTGCAAAGGCCTTACCTGCTGTCTCAGCCCCCTCCCCCGGTGGGCACGGGCTAGTCGAGCGCGCCCACGACCCAAGCCAGCTGCCTGAAACAGGTGCAAGGCAGACTGGGTTCCCCGCGCCCCCAGTTCTGCCGCCCAGGGCCTGACCTGGTCCATCCCGGTGCGCTGAGCTCTTGCCTCTGTCTGACCGGCCTCTCATTTAGATCTTGAACTTGGGGCATCACCTCCAGGGGCTGTCATGTCCAGGGACCAGGATGGCGCCGGTCCCTTCGCCCAGTGTGTGCCCTCTCCTCACACGACCCCAGTAGCCCAAGCCCCCCAACAAGCCCGCAGCAGAGACGGGGCTCTGAGGCAGGCTAACTCACCTTCCCAGTCCTCCAGGGCTGGTGAGGGCTGGCCGGGGTACACGGACCGTCTTTCCAGGCCCAATGCAGTCGCCGTGGGCTCCTCGGTGGGGGTGGCGTCTGTGGGTGAGGAGTGGGGAGAAGGAAGCATGCTGCTACTGATGGGGACCGCTGGGAGCCTCCTTTTAGGCAAGGTGCAGCCATGATCATCCCCCCCCCTTTTTTTTTTCTTTTTTTCATATTAAGTAATCAATTTTTTTTTTTTTTTTTTGAGACAGAATCTCCCTCTCTCACCCAGGCTGGAGTGCAGTGGCACGATCTTGGCTCACTGCAGCCTCTGCCTCCTGGGTTCAAGTGATTCTCATGCCTCAGCCTCCTGAGTAGCTGGGATTACAGGCACTCGCCACCACGCCCCGCTAATTTTTATATTTTTATTAGAGATGGGGTTTCACCATGTTGGCCGGGTTGGTCTTGAACTCCTGACCTCAGGTAATCCGCCTGCCTTGGCCTCCCAAAGTGCTGGGAGTACAGGCGTCAGCCACCGCACCTGGCCCATGATCCCCATTTTAACAGGAGGGAAAACTGAGCCTCTGAGAGGCCAGAACCCAGGTCTAGCCCCGAGGGCTGCCACACACTCTCCTCCACCACGCTGCCCACGACCACCACCAGGCTCCCAAAGCCAGGTACCTCTCTCTGACCTAGCCCCAATCCCTGGGCTGGGGAAGTCCAAGTACCATCCAGTTCCCCTAGGCCGGAGTCTCCCTCCCACTGTGTTCAGCTGCCACGAGTTCAGCCGGCTGTGCCTCTGCCCTCAGGCTGGGCTCCCCCTCATCAAGATAGACTGCTGGAAGTCCCTCCCTTAGTCTATCTTTCATCCCTGTACTAGAGTCCAAGCTGCTGGCCAGAAGTCCTTGGAATCTAGACTGGCTTCTCCAAGATAGGAGCTGTCTAAGATACTCCCGGCAGAGTGATGAGGTCAGACAAGCCCCTTCCTTCTGGGCGCCTCAGTCTCCTCACTTGAAAAGTCGGCCTGTCCCCCGCCCCACTGAGTGTTCCAGGGATGGGCATTTCTTTCTCCAGCGGTTGGAGTGAGTGGGTGTGTGGGAGTTAGGTGGGAGGGGCCAGTTCCGACCCCTTCGGTCCAGGATGGGAGAGTCCAGACCCCGGGAGGAACCCTAGGTTCTTATCCACACTCCCGGCTTAGCCAAGGAAGAGAAGGGATGAGGCCTGCTCCGCGCCCCAGGTGGTCGCGGGGATCCGACTGGTGAAGGGGACCCAGTCCCCGGGGAAGTGCGTGGGTCCCAGGGTTCTCTCCCCGAGTGCGGCTTCATGCAAGGCCGGCTGCCAGGCCTTCGGGAGCTTCAGGGGCTGGGGGCGGGGGCTGGAGGCGCCTCACCTCGGGCCCCCGCCAGGTGCGCGGCGACGACACAGAGGC
>NW_012120265.1:3756217-3773621 GCF_000951035.1 Colobus angolensis palliatus | reverse complement strand
AGCGTCCGAGGGAGGGTCCGGGCTCCGTGGCGTGCTCCGGTCCAACTCCGGCGGGTCTGGCGGCCGCTGGGACTGAGGATGGGGGCGGGAGGCGACCGCAGATCCCGCCCAGGCCACGCCCTATTCAGGCCACGCCCCCTGGGGGGACCAGCGCTCGAGCAACCCCTCTGGGTCGCCCCCCTCGGTGCGGCCCGCTGTGCCTCCGCCCTCAGGCTGGTCTGGGTTCCCCGTGGCCTGCTGGAACTCCCTCCCCGAACCCAGTCCGTCCTCCAAGCTCCATCCTAAGCTGCCTGAGGGAAGTGCCACTTGGAATCCAGCCTCAAGCTGCTCGGACCTGCTTTAGGCGGCTGGAAGTCCTCCCTCGCGTCTGACTTAGATCCTATAGGATTTAGGCCACCCCAAGCATTCTGGGAGTCCCACCCTGAATATACCCTCCATTCTTCTGGCTCGAGTTTTCTTCGTTTTCTTTTAATTTGTAGAGTCGGGTCTCGCTATGTTGCCCAGGCTGGTCTCAAACTCCTGTCCTTAAGCGATCCTCCAGCCTCAGCCTCCCAAAGTGCTGGGATTACAGGCCATCGCCCCCAGCCCTAGCTCAAGTTTTCTAGGAGGCCAGCGGGTAGTCCCACTCCACCACCCTTCTCCATGCTCCCCGCCTTGGATCACCCAGGGATCGCGTGAAGTCCCTCTTCGAGTGTGCCCACCCCCGCGGCGGGCCCGGTGCACAAAGGAGGCGGAGGCGAGGCGGTGGTGGTGGGAGGGCTGTTTATTGGCGCGGGTCCCAGCGGTGCGGGCGCGGGTGGCGGTCACAGTGCCGCGACGCAGTCGGTGCCCGTGTATCCCGGCAGGCGCAGGGCGAACTTGCGGCGCACGTCGTCGGGCACGAACCTGCCGGCCACGAAGTGGTGGCGCCCGGAGAAGCGGCCGGCGCAGCGCTTGGGCGCGGCGAGAGACACCAGCACGTCAGGCCGCAGCCCGTCCTCCGCATCGCTGCCGGTCTCTGCGTCCCAGCCTGAGGGAGGAGGGTCCGGGGGGATTGGGAACTGGGAGGGTGGCCCGCCCTCAGCCTACAGTCCATCCTGGCCCTGCCTCTCCTCCTCTCCCCTCCAACACCGAGCCTCTGCTCTCAGACCAGAGTCCGGCTGCCCCACCCCCCACTTCCCCTCCCCCATCAGACCCAGCCTCTTCTCTCTGACACATGGGTCCTGGTGAGATTTGTCTCCCCCTAGAACTCTGCCTCCGCCCTCAGACAAGTCTCTACCAGTCTTTGGAGGTGTTTCCCTCCAAATCAGACCAGAGCTTCTGCACTCAGACTTTTCTGCTTCTGCTCCCATCCTACTATTCAATCGCCCTCCTCCATCTGACCCAGCCTCTGTCTTCAGACATAATTTTCACCTGCTGCCCTTTCCCATGAGAACCTTGCCTCTGCCTTCTGACCTGGTACCTGTCCCCACAACTCTCTCGGCATCAACTTGCAGCCTCTCCACTTTAGAGCCTCTTTCCTCCCAGACCTCCCAGCCAGACCCCAGCCTCACCCCGTGACTAGATATTCGCCCTCTACTCAGACCACAAACTGGCCTCCAGCCTCAGGCAAGCCTCTGACATCGGACTTGTCTCCTTGCCCCAAGTTCTTGCCTCTAACAGGACATGTCCTCCTCCCCACCTGACCTGAGCTCACTTGATTAGAAACTCCTCCATCTGACCGAAGGTCCCTACCCTCACTCCCAGATTAGTACCCTCACCAGCAGATTAGACATTACCTTTTTTTTTTTTTTTTGAGAGGGAGTCTCACTCTGTTGTCCAGGCTGGAGTACAGTGGCATGATCTCGGCTCACTGCAACCTCCGCCTCCCGGGTTCAAGCAATTCTCCCATCTCAGCCTCCCAAGTAGCTGGGACTACAGGCGCATGCCCCCACGCCTGGCTAATTTTTGTATTTTTAGTAGAGATGGAGTTTCACCATATTGGCCAGGCTGGTCTCGAACTCCTGGACTTACGATCTGCCCACCTCGGCCTCCCAAAGTGTTAGGATTACAGGAGTGAGCCACCACGCCCAGCCTGTTTGTTTTTAAGATACAGTCTCACTCTGTTGCTCAGGCTAGAGTGCAGTGGCACCATCTCAGCTCATGCAACCTCCACCTCCCGGGTTCAAGCGATTCTCCTGCCTCAGCCTCCCAAGTAGCTAGGACGACAGGCGTGCACCACTATACCCAGCAAATGTTTATATTTTGTAGAGACTGGGTTTCGCCATGTTGGCCAGGCTGGTCTGGATCTCCTGACCTCAGGTGACCTGCCCACCTCGACCTCCCAAAGTGCTAGGATTACAGGCCTGAGCCCTGCGCCCAGCCTGCATCACCTCTTGAATGAGCCTCCACTTTCAGCCTAGGAGCCTTGCCTTCTCTCCTATCTCTGACTTGATTCTGGGGCCACTCACCAGAAGCCACTGGATTCTCCCTCAGACTTTAATCCTTCTCTGACCATAGCCACCACCTCAAACTAGAGATTCCTACCCATCCCCTCTGACCTGACAGAGCCACCCTCTCTGTCCTAGGCTAAGCTTGCAGCCTCCCCACTCAGATCAGACAGCACACCTCCTCCCTTGGCGCCCCTGCTCTGCGGCACCCTGCTGGGATGTCCCTGGGATCCCGAGAGCCAGGGGACATCCCCCGGAGTCCAGCCACCCCCACGGAGGGTCCGGCTGGCCAGCGCCTGTTTGTTCCGTCTGCCTGTCGCCTAATGGTTCCAACAGGCGTGGGGCGGCGGCCAGGGCGGGCGCGGCCTTTGCCGAGTGAGCTCACGTCTGTCCAGGCGACTGGGCCAGGGGTGGGCAGAGGGCATGTGGGCTGGGCACTGGGGTGGGGGAAGGAGGAGACCTGGGGTCACCTGGGGTGGCAGCCTCGATCTTCCCCATCTGAGGGATGGGTGTGACCCTTAGCCTCAGCCAAGTGTGGGTCCATCCAAGCTGGGGAGACTGAGGTTCAGCCAGGCAGGGTCGGCCAGGAGCCGGGGCACGGGGGACTCCACCCAAGCCCTCCAGGCCCCAATGTGCCCCCCTCTGCCCGGCATGCCTGAGGGGATGTCCAGGCTCACGAGGGGGATGGACAGCAGCTTGAGCGTGGCCAGTGCACGGGTGCAGGGGCCCCCGACCTCGCCCGGCTCCACACCGGGGCCCAGCACGGCGTCCACCACCAGCCCGTAGGCTTCGTTAATGAGCTGCACCTGGGGATGGCAGGCAGGGTCAGGGCAGCTCGGGGCCACTGCACACCATGTCCCCCTCACTTGCCGCCCAGCGCTGACCTCAGTGGGCAGGTAGCTCAGGAAGGGGATGTCCATCTTCTCACACTGGGTGGTCAGGTCCCGATGCAGCAGGTCCAGCGAGCGCATGGGGTAGAAGATGGTGGGTTCATACTCCTGGGGGTGGAGGAAGAGGGAGTCAGGGCTAGAGGCCCTCCCAGGCTTCCCTGACCTGGTCATCAGCACCAGACCCTACCTGGGACAAGCACTGGGCATATTCTATAACCTGGCCCTGCGTCGATCTCCCGCTGGGATGCTAGCAAAAGAAGGCAGTGATTTCTGCAGGAGCAGGGACTCTGGGAGGTCGAAGGGGTCCTTGCTACTTACAAACACCCGCAGGTGACGGGCACAGACCAGCCCCACTGCCCCGTTCTGCTCCGGGCCACACACGACCAGCACCGTCCTCTGCTTCCGGGAGAGAGCGGGCAACGGGAACGCCTGGTGGGGGGGGGGGCACAGCAAAGGCACAGTCCAGATTCCTCCTTGCCTGGAGAGGAAACTGAGGCCCAGAGTAGAGGAAGGGATGGGGCTTGGGCCTGGAGGCAGTGGGATAGGGCAGGAGGTGAGGTGTTCTGGATGAGGGGCTGGGCCTCTTGGGGCCTCAGTTTCCCCGTCGGAGATGCAGAGGCCCGGTTGGTCTCAGGCTCTGCCAGGTCGGTGCAGGAAAAACATGCGTCCGGCCACTGCCCGTCGCCGGGAGTGCGGTTTGTTTATTCTCTGCCTGAGCTGCAGACATTCTTCCACCTTTCTCACCGCGGGCCTGCCCCCGCCCATGTTTCCAGACCTCAGCCCCTCCCGGAGGCCCCAGAGTAGGGGAGCCCAACCTTACCCATGATGCCCTGGGGCCTCTCTGTCTCTCTCTGGCTGTTTCTGTGTCTCTCTGTATCTCTCAGACTCCCCGTGTCTCTGTCTGTCTCTGGCTCTCTTCATGTCTCTCTCCCCACCTGTCTGGCTATTTCTGTATCTCTCAGACTCTCTGTGTCTCTGTCTGTCTCTGTCTCTCTCCATCTGTCTCTGGCCATCTCTGTGTCTGCATCTTTCAGACTCTGTGTCTCTCTGTATGTCTCTGGCTCTCTTTGTGTCTCTGTCTCTCTCCATCTGTCTCTGGCTGTCTCTGTGTCTGTCTGGATCTCTCAGACTCTAGTGTCGCTGTCTCTCTGTATGTCTCTGACTCTCTGTATGTCTCTCTCTCCATTTGTCTCTGGCTGTCTCTGTATCTCTCTGTATCTGTCTCTGTCTCTGTATCTCTGTCTCTCTCCATCTGTCTCTGGCCATCTCTGTGTCTCTCTGTATCTCTCAGACTCTGTCTCTGTCTGGCTATCTTTCTCCCTGTATCTCCGTTTGTCTCTGGCTGGCTGTCTTTCTCTCTATCTCTCACCAACAAGTCTCCCTGTCTCTGTGTCTCTGTCTCCATCTCTGGGGCTGCATGTCTCTGGTTGTCTCTGTGGCATGTATGCATCTCTAACACAGGCATTTCGGCCCCAGCCCTGCCCTGACTGTATGTGGCCCCAGCCCCTTCTCCTCTCCCAGCCTCAGTTTGGCCTTTATCAAATGCGATGACAGTGCCACCGGCTGACAGGCACACTGGGTGTCTCCTGAGCCCGGCTGTACTTTAAGCTCCAACACAGACGGCAGATTATTCCCCGTTCAAGTCTCCTCCCCAAGGGCTTAGCACAGTCCTGACCTGCCATGAACATGCCTGTGACCCCAGTCACGCCAGGCCCACAGCCCAAGACCCAAGACTGGGACTGAGGGGCTTCTGGACAGACAAGGGACTTTCAGTGCAAAAACCTGATGGCTGGCCACTGAGCGCCAGGGGAGCGGTGACTACCTGGGTTTCTTTCTGGGGTTTTGATTTTCCTTCTTTGGGCGCCTCACCTGGGATCTATTTCATTTGGAAATGCAAACATTTAAGTCTACATGAAGAAAAACCCTGAGTTTTTTAAAAGTATACCGTGGTAATAAGAAGAAAAAGAGGAGGAGGAGGAAGGAGGGGGAGAATGCGGAGGAGAAGGAGGAGGAGGGGTAGGAGGTAGGGAAGTGGGAAGGAGGAAGGAGAACAGGAGGAGGGGGAGGAGGAGGGAGAGAAAGGAGAAAGGAGAGGAGAAGGGTGGAAGGGGAGGAGGAGGGAGAGAGAAAGGAGGAGGAGGGCGAGAGGAGGCGGCAGGAGGAGGAGGAAGGAGGAGAGAGGCTAGGGGGATGAGGATGGTGGGGGAGGAAGAGGAGGCAGTCAGGCTAGAGCCTTCTGTGTGGGATAGTTTTCTGAGGCATTCGTGTTTAGGGACCGACTTATCAGTACCATTTATTATCCCGTTGCAGAGGAGGAAACTGAGGCCCAGCACGGCTGGCTGCACGGTGAAGCACTCCATAGTATGATTATTGCTATCACCCTTGTGTCATCCTCCTGGCCCCTCGAGGTGTGGGGGTTTACTCCAGAGCCAGACACACCAGGGTTGCAGCTCTGCTTCCATCCCCCTGTGACCCAGGGCAGGCCCCTCGCCACCTCTGAGCTTCAGTTTCCCCACCTGCAGAACGGGGTTGTTTAGGGGTGTTCAGATTGCAGGAGCAGATGTCCCTGGTGCCCAAGACCCAGGAAGTGGCAGAAGCAGGCGGGCCACATGTGCAGGAGGGGTCTGCACTTCCAGGGTCGCAGCACTGTCCCTGCAATAACCTCTGCTCTGGCTTTCCCTGATACCTGGGGTCTCAGGTCCCCGTCTGGCCTGTACCAGCCATGAGCCTCTCTGGACCTCAGTTTACCCATCAGACTGGGGTAGGCCCAAGCAAAAAGGGGGTTCTTGAGGGCTGGACCACTCTGGTCAGTGGAGTCATGCAGCTCAGGACAGTTGGCCGTCTGGTTGGGGTCAGGGTTGGGGGTCAGGGATCAGGTACCTTGGTCACAGCCACAGCACTAGCATGACCGCACAGCTCCACGAGCTGCTGCCGCCCAAAGCGATAATCCTCCAGCAGCTCCCGCTCCAGGGCGGCTGCCTCCGCGGTGCTGGGGACAGAGTGGGATGGGACACTCAGAGACACACACAGAGCCTCAGATGGAGCCAGAAATGTTCTGCCAAGCTTCTAAACCCGGTCCCAAAGCCACCCTCCCAACCTGTACCCCCGAGTAGCGTCTGCAGCCTTGAGCTGGGGATGCCCTCAGTTTCACCGTGCGACACGCGGTTGAATCGAGGCCTGGCAGGCTGCGGTGTGGGAGCCAAAGCCCGAGGCGCGGGCGCCCTCTGGTGGCAGAAGATGCGCTGGCCGCGCGCGTTGGTTCTAGTGCTCCAAACCATGGGACACGGAACCGGATCTAGATCCCCAGCTCCCAAGGCGGAAGGAACCAAGAAAGGGGAATGGAACATGAAGGACTTCAATGGGGGCGATGGGCTGATTTCAGGCAGTGGGAGCCTTCAGGACGCTGGAAGGGGCGGACAGGACTGGGGGCATCTGGCGTCCATGGGTTTTTAAGGCTGCAGAGTTTGATGGCACACTCAGCGGGGTGGCCTTGGGGCCTGGGGCTATGAGGCCCTTTGGTGACCGATTTTCAGGGGCAGTGACATAATTAGATTATCTGTGGTCAGGCCGGGCGCGGTGCCTCACATCTGTAATCCCAGCACTACAGGAGGATGAGGCGGGTGGATCACTTGAGGTCAGGAATTCCAGCCCAAGGTGGTGAAATCCTGTCTCTACTAAAAATACAAAAATTAGCCGGGCGTGGTGGCGGGCGCCTGTAGTCCCAGCTACTCGGGAGGCTGAGGCAGGAGAATCACTTGAACCTGGGAGGCGAGGTTGCAGTGAGCCAAGATCACACCACTGCACTCCAGCCTGGGCAATGGAGGGAGTCTCTGTCTCAAACAAAACAAAACAAAACAAACAAAACAGGCCGGGCCAGGCATGGCTCACGCCTGTAATCCCAGCACCTTGGCTGGGCATATCAGGAGGTCAGGAGCTTAAGACCATCCTGGCTAACATGGTGAAATCCCATCTCTAGGCCGGGCGCGGTGGCTCAAGCCTGTAATCCCAGCACTTTGGGAGGCCGAGACGGGTGGATTACGAGGTCAGGAGATCGAGACTATCCTGGCTAACACGGTGAAACCCCATCTCTACTAAAAAATACAAAAAAAAAAACTAGCTGGGCGAGGTGGCGGGCGCCTGTAGTCCCAGCTACTCAGAGGCTGAGGCAGGAGAATGGGGTAAACCCGGGAGGCGGAGCTTGCAGTGAGCTGAGATCCGGCCACTGCACTCCAGCCCAGGCAACAGAGTGAGACTCTGTCTCCAAAAAAAAAAAAAAGGTTATTTGTTGCCAGAGAAATGGGGCCACTTAGCTAGAGGCGAAGCTCTGTCATCCACTTCACTGAGTGATTGGGGTCCATCTCCACCTCTCAGAGCAAAACTGAATATTGGGGTGACCTACACAATTGGTGGGGCTAGGCAGGGCGTGGTGATGGACACCTGTAATCCCAGTGACCCAGGAGGCTGAGGCAGGAGGATCACTTGAATCTGGGAGGTAGAGGCTGCAGTGAGCTATGATCACGCCACTGCACTCTAGCCTGGGCTACAGAACAAGACCTTGTCTCTAAAATAATAATAAAAAACACAAACATAAACAATAAAAAGAGCCAGGCCTAGAAAAGTTGGAAAAACAACGAATGATTCAGAGAAGCCGAGTGACTTGCCCAGGGTCATGCAGGAAGCAAGTCAGGAAACCGGGTCTTTCCCTCTTGGTGTCTCCAGAGCCACAGGACATGAACAAAGACGTAGAGCCAGACCTACAGACGGTGGAGGTTTGGGGGGATGAATCCTGAGGTTTTTTACTTCAATTCTTTGAATGGGAGATGACTGCCCTCTGGCCAATTTTGCAGCATGTTAAGGCCAGGTAGGCAGAGTGCAGGAGAAAGGACTGCTATGGGATGGGAGTCAGTGAGGGCTTCCTGGAGGAGGCGGCCTGGCACATCGTGGGAGGTAATGCAGGGGCAAGAATAGCAAAAGTCAAGGCCCTTGGGTGGGAAGGAGCCTGGTACGTTCAAGGGGCAGAAGGGAGGCTGAAGCAGAGTCATCAAGGGGACAGGGCAGGCAGGGCCTCAAATGCCAGACTGAGGAACATGGTGAGGAGGACACTTCGGGGGTCCACACATATGGGGAGATGGAGGCTCAGGGCAGAAAAATCACACCCAGTGTGAACCCGGGACACCCCAGTAAATAGAGCCAAATTCAAACCTCAGCCTGTCTGCAGCTGACACAGGATGAAGTTGAAGGATGGGGTGAGGAAAAGGAGCTCATGGTGAAGTCAGATGAAGAGTCCCCTGGGGAAGGCCAGCGCAGATCCCAGGAAAGAACATAGGAGAAGGTGCGTTTGCATTCAGGGTGAGGAATCTGGCAGGCTGGGAACATGGCTCATTCCTCCACCTCCATCTTGTGACAGCTCTGACTGCTGCCCCCGCAGGAGGGTGTGGGGAGGAAGTGGAGAGCGGGATGGCGATGCATTTCTCTACTTCTGTCCCAAAGCTTTGGCCTCTGGAAGCCACTTGGAACATTCTCTTCCTGCCTAACTGGTCATTAGAATGATAATGGGGGCTCTGTGGGCAGAGGGTCGTCCAGGTTAGGAACCTGGGGGTGGGGCGCAGCAGCAGCGGTGGAGGTGGGGAGGCTGCGTGGGAATTGGAGCCTGGTGGAGGAGGGTGGCAGGCAGGACAGGTCCATTCTGCTGTTGTGGGATTCTGGGGGTGTTCAGTGGTGCCTTTGCCCCCCAGTCTCAGCCCCCAGATGAGAGAAGCTTCAAGGCCCTAAGGATTTCCCTGTCAGACCCAGGAAGCCTGAGGTGGCCTGGGTCCAAAGGGAACTGGGCCTGACACTCCCCAAATGCTTCCAGGAGGGGGCTCTCTGGGAGGTGAAACCTCAGGCCAGGGTGCCCATGCCACACTCACCCTGCCTCAGTCCTACCTGCTTCTCTCCACCTCACACCTTTGCCCACCAGACCACCACAGAGCCGCACACAGCAGCCTCCTGCCCCCAAAACTCAACACGAGCCTAGGGTGCTTTGAAAACTTGAACACCAGATTGCATCACGGGATCCCAAACCTGCTGATGGCTCCCCAGGGCTCTGGGAACATTCAAGCTCCAAACTCCTCACCATGCCTAAGAGGCCCTTCTGTGTCTCCAGCCTTGTCAGCCGGTTCTCCACTACGTTCTGCCTCCTACTCACCCCTGAGAGCCCCATCACTCCCCTCACTTAGCATTTGAGGCCCCCCACACCAGCTGAAGTCACGGCTCCAGCTCCTAGAACACTCTTCCCTAGACTGAGTCTGGACACCGGCTGAGGGGACATGTGCCCTGCTAGTGGGCAGTGGGCAGGAGCTGCTGGACACATCTGGTTCATAGTGAGGTCCACAGCCTTGCCTGGGGTCCCATGTCACAAAGGCTGAGGAGGATGAGGTGGGAGTCACAGCTACGGTGCCAGTTTCAGATCCCAAACTCACCAACCTCTGGCAAACAGCCAACGTGTTCCAAATCTGCTCTAGCCATGACTGCCTTCCCCAGGCCTCAGTTTCCTCCTCTGGACAAGGGAGGTGGTAGCATTTGAGCTAAGCTCAGCTCTTCCCATGTCGGGAAGTTGGGGCTGCAGCTCCAAGGTCCCTGGGAGAGATGGAGAGTGGGGTTGGGTCACGGTTGGGGTTCTGTGTGGGAGTGACCAGCGCTGTTGATGAATCATTCATGAGGGGCGGGGTTGCCCCCAGAGGCAGTTTCCCCAGCAACGCAGTTGAGTGTCTCCAGCAAGATACCAGGCGGGTCTCGGATTCCCGGGATTCCCAGGCTAGTCTTTGCCATATCCCTGCCTCCGATTCCCCACCGTGGTCATGCCTCTGCCGCTGAACCTCCATCCCAGCTGTGCCCGTCTCCAGTCCCCGGACCCCATTCTGTCCCAGCTGTGCCCCTGCCTCCGGTCCTACTGGCGGCTCCTGGCCCCATGAGAGCCAAACCCATCTCCAGCGTCCCTCTCCCCAGCTGACCTGAGGAAACGCCGCTCCTCGGGCGCCTCAGACGGGTCTGGGCCGGCTGCGCTGCTCATGGCCGAGGTGAGCCGGGACACCGGGTGCTGCCGCCACCACCACCGCCTTTTAAGCACACCCCTGGGGGGAGAGGGTGCCCGCTCTTCTCCTCCCTCCCGCCCACCCCGCGTGCCCGCCAATCAGGAGGCGCCGCGAAGGCGCTGCGCGTCACCATTGGTCGGTGGACTCACACGGACTTAACCCTTTCGTGCCAGGAGCGGAACTGCCAGGATCCCATAGCAGAGTCACCTGGCCAATCTTGGTTGCCTCATCCCACTTGGTTTCCCTGCAGATATCCCTGTGTCTCTGAGCTTCCCTCTCAGGGAGCGAGGAGCCCCTCCGTAGCCAAATACCCTCGCCATGCCTACAATTGGCGGGGCCGCACAGGGTATGGTGGTTCACGCCTGTAATTGCAGTGACGCAGGAGGCTGAAGCGGGAGGATCACTTGCATCCGGGTGGTCAAGGCTCCTCCCATTCCCCAGACCTCCGTGGAGAAGGTCTGACCCACAGCTGACCCAGGGGCCCCCAGCCTGGAGGGGTGAGCGGGCTGCTGACAGGCAGGGTTTCAACAGGGAGGCAGGAAAGTCCAGGTATACCCGAGGCAGAGAGGAGGCTGGTGGTGGATCCAGGGGCAGCCCCTAGGTGTGTTATGAGGTCACTCTGTATCACATCTGCTTCGTCCCCATGCTACATGTGATCCGGTGGTGCCTAGCTGGGCCCTCTCCTTCTCTCCCCCAGTCCCCAGGAAAACACGCAGGCCAGGTCTGCAGAGCATTTATTCCATCCCAGTGGGGAGGGGCAGGGATCCAGGTGGCCGGAGGGCACAGGGCCTATGTATACCACATGAAGCCATGGCTGGCATGGAGAGCCTCCTCCATGGTGCGCAGCCCATACAGCTCCCCGATCAAGGGGGGCACCCAGCGGGTTGTGTTGAACACAGACTCTCCCACCTGTGGGGACAGTGGAGTATGGGTAGAGGCACAGCCACCCACATACAGCCTGCTGGGACCCATCCCCCAGGACCAGTGGCCCCTATGCATGGCCAGGCGCTATAGTCTTCCCTCCCGGGACCCGGCACCCACCACCCCCTTGGTCCTGGGGTTTCTATAGAAAGCTGTGAGAGCTCCCCAACCAAAGGCCCTGTCTCTGCCGTGGCTGGCACCCCTGCCCTCCCAGCCGGGGACCCACCTTCCAGTCGGGCACGTCCTTCATGATGACGGCCTCCTCCTCTAGGTTCTCCCGAAGCATCTGCAAGGTCCTGTGGGGATGGGGCCGATGGTGGGGATGGGGCCTCAGTGCCCTGAGGGGCCCCTGCCAGCACCCCTTCAAGCCACCCTCCGACCCTGTCTCCCTTTCCCCCGGCAAACTCCTAGCTTTTCTCCTGCCCCAGCCCCAGTGCTGCCTCCTCCTCCAGGAAGCCTTCCAGTTCACCCCCTTGGGTCTCCACTAAGTCTCCACGCCTCTCTGAGGATGCAGCTGATGGCACATGGCAATGGCCCCCACAGGCATTCTGGCCACCTTCGGGGATGCAGGTCAGGCCCTGCAGCCTGGGGCCTTCAGGCCAGTGACCTCCCGACCTTGTCCCCAGTAGTGCTACCTCCGGTCAGTTTCTGCCTGGAACAGCGGCATCAGTGCGATGCGGGCCTCGAAGTCCTCAATCTGTAGGCGCCTGTGAAAGCCCGAAACCCACACTCAGGTCAGACCAGGCTGGGTCAGGGGAGCATAGGCAGCACCAGCCTCAGGGGTCAGAGTGCTGCTGGGGGAAGAGGCAGGGAATGGGGACCTGGGGGAATAGCTGGGAGGGGTGGGGCAGGGGGAAGGCAGCGAGCAGGGTGAGGTGCGTGGGCAGAGCCCACCAGGAGCCTGAGAGGAGGGCATGTGCAGGTAGCTGCACGAGTGACTGCCCACAAGACTGCTGGCTTTCTACTTTCTTTTCAATTAAAAACTTTTTTTATCCTAAAAATAACACTGCCTGATGATCGTGATGAAGGGGGGGTGACTTCATCACGGGGCTCTGGGCCTCACAAAACCACGTACCCTTCATCTCAAAATAATCACAGTGTGTGAGGTTGGGGCAGGCGGGGCCACAATCCTTTCTTCTCCCTGCTTTCTGGCAGCTTCCAAGTTCCCTGCAATGACCCCCCATCTTCCAGCCCTGCCTGGCCTGTGTCGGGTGGAGGGGGGTATGGGGAAACAGCGCCCAGCCTGTGACACAGGGAGGGGGGCGCGCCTGGCCCTAGTTCATCTGACCCTGTGTGGTCACTGCCTGGTGTGGTCTGGTTTGAGCCTGGTCACCTCTAACAAAATTCTGCTTAGAAGGCCCAAGGCAGGCCCCCCACTCATACCCTGTCCTAACCTGGATCCATGGGTCCCAGCCCTCCTCACTAGACATATTTTTTTGCATGGGGTGGGGGGACAGGGTTTCGCTCTGTTCCCCAGGCTGGTCTTGAACTCTTGGGCTTGAGCAATGCTCCAACCTTGGCCTCCCAAAGTGCTGGGATTACAGGCATGGAGATATCTCGAGGACAGAGCCTAGAAATGGAAGTGCTGGATCTGCACTTTTTGGGGCCTGGGATTGCACGGCCAATTTCAAGGGGCCAGTTCATCCCTCGCCAGCACAGGCAACAGTGGAATGCTACAGGATCCTGACAACTGGCCAGGAGGACTTTCAGACAATGCCCACCGGGGGCCTTACCTGCGCTCACGGTTCCACTTCATTATGCTCCACTGCCCGTACAGCAGGGTTCCAATGCCTATGGCCAGCATGCTGTAGCCTGTGGAGAGAGGCGCTGCTCAGCGGGCCAGCCCCCACTCACACACCCTCCTCCACAGCTCCCAGCGGCTGTTGTGGCTGTTCCAGGCGCTGTCCACTCTGCAGTCAGGGGACACCGGCAGCTTTTTTTCTCAGGAGTGAGGCTGCCTGGACTGTGACACCTCTGCCCCCGTGCCAGGGGTTTTCTGAAAGGTACATGCTGGGCATCGACCTCAGGAGGCCTGAGGGTCTAGATGGTGGTTGCTGGGGGGCCCCGGCTCCATCACCTTCTAGAAGGCTGTTTGGACCCTGGGCAGCAGGCTGGTCCCCAAGTAGGAGGGTGGCTCTGACAGTGTCCATGGTGGCTCCTGGCCACCTGGGCCACAGTTCCGCGTGCTGCCCTGCGGGGGCTGCACACAGCTGCCAGGGACAGGCAGTGCCATGCAGGGGCTGCCCAGCCACCCCATGGGCCCTAGGGGTGGCCATGCTACCTCTTGGCTTTGCAGGGTCAAGCCCCCTGCCCTGCACCCCAGGGAGGACACAGGCTATCATGAATATTTACTGAGCACCAGTAGGGCCTTGCTCTAATCCTGACAGGCTGGGGGCCCACTGGGGTCTTCAGGGAGGCCTGGGTTGCCTGGGGTCTGGCTCCCAGGCTCACCCTGTACCCTCCAGATCCTTCCAGCCCCAGTCTCTTCTCTGGAGAGGCTTCACGCTTGCTGGGACGAATGACAAGCTCAGGCAGGCCGGGCTCCAGTCAACACTCAGGAAATGACCAGCAGGCGGAAGGCAAGGCCATCTCCAGGCCTCCAGGACACTGGGCCCTGCTCTACGCCTGCTGGGGCTACTCTGTGCCTGTCCTGTACTTCTGCTTTCAGCTCTGCTCCAGCATGGAGCTTGTGAGCCACCTCTGCTAGACCCAGAGATAAGTGAGAAACTGGCCCAAGTTTGCACCTGGTTATTTAACCTGCCAGAAGCCTAAGTCAGGGGTAAGACATTTCCATGCTACAGATAATGAGGGTGTGTTGGGTCCGGGCTCAGAGGGCACGTCTCTGGAGAGGCCCGGGGTGCTCAGGGCCAGCTCCCAGCTCTCAGTCTCCTGTCCAGCACATGGGAGGTTTTATCAGCTGCCTTATTCTTTTTTTTTGTTTTGGTTTTTAGTTTTGAGACAAGGTCTCACTCTGTTACCCAGGCTGGAGTGCAGGGGCGCGATCATGGCTCAATGCAGCCTCCAACTCCTGGACTCAAGTGAGTTGGAGTACCCTCCCAAGTAACTGGGACCCCAGGTGTGTGCCACCATGTTCAGCTAACTAATTTTTGTAGAGATGAGGTCTCGCTATGTTGCCTAAGCTGGCAATATCTTGTTCTTTTCTTTTTTAAAAATTTATTTATTTTTGAGAGTCTCACTCTGTCACCCAGGCTGGAGTGTAGTGGCATGATGTTGGCTCACTGCAACCTCTGCCTCTTGGGTTCAAGCGATTCTTCTGCCTCAGCCTCCTGCACAGCTGGGACTACAGGCGCCCGCCACCACGCCTGGCTAATTTTTGTATTTTTAGTAGAGACGGGGTTTCACCATATTGGCCAGGCTGGTCTCGAACTCCTGACCTCTCGCGATCCATCTGCCTTGGCCTCCCAAAGTGTTGTGATTACAGGCGTGAGCCACTATACCGGGCATATCTTGTTCTTTCCTTTTTTTCCTTTTTCTTTTTTTTTGAGACGGAGTCTCGCTCTGTCGCCCAGGCTGGAGTGCCATGGCGCAATCTCGGCTCACTGCAACCTCCGCCTCCCGGGTTCACGTCATTCTCCTGCCTCAGCCTCCCGAGTAGCTGGGACTACAGGTGCCCGCCACCTCGCCCGGCTAATTTTTTGTATATTTAGTAGAGAAGGGATTTCACCATGTTAGCCAGGATGGTCTCGATCTCCTGACCTCATGATCCACCCGCCTCAGCCTCCCAAAGTGCTGGGATTACAGGCATGAGCCGCCGCGCCCGGCCATCTTGTTCTTTTCAACGGCTACAGAGAACCCAGGCGACAGACCTGGGCTGCCCTAAGCCTTCTGGTGCAGAAAATGGACCCTTGGGGAGAACCTGCACCCTCACACCTGCGCACTCAAATGCAGGTCCATCTGTAAGATAAATTCCAAAAAAGAAATAAATTCCAAAACTTATGCCGCAGCTGTGTGTACAAGACAGTGTGGCACTGGCATAGCACAAAGATGTATGAGATGACAGAAACAATGCAGGACCTCTTGTATTTGCATGCAGCCTGTGCAGGGCTCTTCCTCCTCACTGACCACAGAGGGGCCAAGGCCCCAGGCCTCAGAGTCTATGTCTCAGGAACTGCTAGTCTGGTGGGGAACACGGTGAAGGGCATGCACAAAAGGGTGTGCAGACCATTCTTTTTCTTTTTGGTTTTGGAGACCGGGCCTCTCTCTGTTGTCCAGGCTGGAGTGCAGTGGTGGGATCAAATTTTTTCACCTGGGTGCAGCAGCTCACGCTTGTAATCCCAGCATTTTGGGAGGCTGAGGCGAGAGGACTGCTTGACTAGGAGTTTGTGACTAGCCTGTGAAACACAGTGAAACATTTACAAAATACATATTTTATTTTATTTTTTGAGACAAAGTCTCGCTCTGTAGCCCAGGCTAGAGTGCAGTGGTGCGATCTCAGCTTTCTGCAACCTCCGCCTCCCAGGTTCAAGTGATTCTCCTGCCTCAGCCTCCTGAATAGCTGGAATTACAGATGCGCACCACCGTGCCCAGCTACATTTTTATATTTTTTGGTAGAGACGGGGTTTTACCATGTTGGCCAGGCTGGTCTTGAACTCCTGACCTCATGTAATCCACCTGCCTTGGCCTCCCAAAGTGCTAGGATTACAGGTTTGAGCCACCATGCCTGGCCCAAAATACATATTTTTAAATTAGCCAGATGTGGTGGCACACATCTGTGGTCCCACCTACTTCGGTAGCTGAGGCGGGAGTATCACTTAAGCCCAAGAAGTCAAGGCTGCAGTAGGCTGAGATGGCACCACTGTACTCCAGCCTAGGTGACAGAGAAAACTCTGTCTCAAAAAACAAAAAAACAAAAAAGGAAAAACATATATTTTTTCATAGAAACAGGGTCTTGCTATGTTGCCCAGGCTGGTCTTGAACTCCTGGCCTCAAGCAATCCTCCCACCTCAGCCTCCCAGAGTGTTGGG
Organism: Colobus angolensis palliatus; assembly: GCF_000951035.1. Lineage (NCBI taxonomy): Eukaryota > Metazoa > Chordata > Mammalia > Primates > Cercopithecidae > Colobus > Colobus angolensis. The sequence continues at coordinate 3,757,344 of NW_012120265.1, read as the reverse complement.
ACTACCAGTATGAGCCACTGCACCCAGCCTTGGCCATTCTTAGAGAAGACAAAAATAAATAAAAACACATCCTGTGTTCAAGCATTGGAGCACTTAGCACTGTGCAGATGGCAACGCTGTCCAAACTGATACAGATTCGAAATGCAATCCCCATCAGAATGCCAACCATTTCTTTTCCTGCTGCAGAAACTGACAAGCAGGTTGGGAAATTCATATGGAAATGCAAGGGACCAGAATAGCCAAAACAATTGTGAAAAAGAACAAAGTTGGAAGACTCACACTATACTATTTCAAAACGTATCCCACAGCTGTGTGTACAAGACAGTGTGGCACTGGCATAGGACAGAGATGTTCATCAATGGAACAGAACTGAGAGTCCAGAAATAAACCCTCACATTTATGGTCAATTGATTTTGGACAAAGGTGCCAAGATAATTCAACGGGGGAGAAAACAGTCTTTTCAACAAATGGGATAACCAGACGGCCACATGCTAAAGAATGAGGATGCACTCCTTCCTTATCCCATCCACAAAAATTAACTCAAAAGGATCAAAGACCTAAGCGTAAGAGCTAAAACTATATACTCTTAGAAGAAAATGTAAAACTCAGTCTCTGTGACCTCAAACTAGGTTTCTTAGACAGGACACCAGAAGCACAAGTGACAAAAGGAAAAATACATAAATTGGACTTCATTGAAATTATTATTATACATATATTTTTGAGACGGAGTCTCACTCTGTTGCCCAGGCTGGAGTGCAGTGGCGTGATCTCAGCTCCCTGCAACCTCCGCCTCCTGGGTTCAAGTGATTGTTCTGCCTCAGCCTCCCAAGTAGCTGGGACTACAGGCGTGAGCCACCACCCCCGGCTAATTTTTGTATTTTTAGTAGAGACGGGGTTTTGCCACATTGGCCAGGCTGGTCTCAAACTCCTGACCTCAAGTGATCTGTCTGCCTCAGCCTCCCAAAGTGCTGGGATTACCGGCGTGAGCCACCGTGCCCGGCCCAGACTTCAATGAAATTAAAAACTTTTATGCTATAAATGAAACTGTCAATTAGCTGAAAAGACAACATATATACACACATTCTTTTTTTTTTTTTTTTTTTTTTGAGATGGAGTCTCGCTCTGTC
>NW_012120265.1:3752545-3755070 GCF_000951035.1 Colobus angolensis palliatus | reverse complement strand
GGCTGAGGCAGGAGAATGGCGTGAACCCGGGAGGCGGAGCTTGCAGTGAGCTGAGATCCGGCCACTGCACTCCAGTCCGGGCGACAGAGCGAGACTCCACCTCAAAATAATAATAATAATAATAATAAATAAAAATAATAAAACACGATAAGATGTTCGACATCATCAGCCAGCAGTGAAACGCAAATCAATGATCAACGCCCAGAAAACTGAGCAAAAAAACCCCAAAAAGCATTTCTAAAAAACTCCACCATAATGAAATACCGTTTCACATGCAGTAGGACAGTGGCTATGATCAAAAAAATGGAAAATAATCAGTGTTGTTGAGATGTGGAGAAACTGGGACTCTCACACATTGCAAGTGGAAACACAAAATGGTGTAGTCAATTTGGAAAACAATTTGGCAGTTCCTCAAAATGTTAAACACGAAGTTACCATAAGATCCAGTGGTTTGTCTCTTAAGGGAAAGTTCACATGGGAGAAATGAAAATCTATATCCATACAAACACCTGTACAGCGTAAATCCTCATGGCAGCAGTACTCACATTATTCACAGCAGCTGAAGAGTAGGCAGATGACCCAAGTGCCCATCAAAAAACGAATGAAAACACAACACCTGGTGCATCCACACAATGGATATTAATTAGCCAGCGACAAAAGGCCACAGAGTCTATGACTCCATTGATATGAAATGCCCAGAACAGGCAAATCCAGAGAGAAAGGAAGCAGATTAGTGTTTGCCAGGGGTGGGATGACTGCTAATAGGGAAGACGGAGTTTCTTTTGGGTGATGAAAGTGGTCTAAATTCTGATCATGGCAATGGCCACACAACTCTGTGAATATACTAAAACATCAATATACTGGGCACACTTTATTATTATTATTATTATTATTATTATAAGATGAAGTCTCACTCTGTTGCCCAGGCTGGAGTGCAGAGGCAAGATCTTGGCTCACTGCAACCTCCGCCTCTCAGGTTCAAGCAATTTTCCTGCCTCAGCCTCCCAAGTAGCTGGGATTACAGGTGTGCACCACCATGCCCGACTAACTTTTGTATTTTTAGTAGAGACAGGGTTTTGCCATGTTGGCCAGGTTGGTCTCCAACTCCTGAGCTCAGGTCCTCAAAGGGCTGAGATTACAGGCGTGAGCCACCACTCCCAGCCATTACATTGGACAGACTTTAAATGGGCGAGCTGTATGGTATGGTATGGGAACCTCAATAAATATATTAAAGACACAAGATGAAAAGGAAAGGGCTGCCTGCTAGGCTCAGGAGGGAGTGGGGACAGGAGAACTGGGTGTGGCAGATTGTGGAGGAGGTGGGATGGAAGACATTTCAGGAGCGACATGGATTAAAAGGGGCCTGAACCAGCCGGGCGCGGTGGCTCACACCTGTAATCCCAGCACTTTGGGAGGCTGAGGCAGGTGGATCACGAGGTCAGGAGATCGAGACCATCCTGGCTAACATGGTGAAACCCTGTCTCTACTAAAAAATACAAAAAATTAGCCGGGTGTGGTGGCGGGTGCCTGTAGTCCCAGCTACTCGGGAGGCTGAGGCAGGAGAATGGCGTGAACCCAGGAGGCGGAGCTTGCAGTGAGCCGAGATCGTACCACTGCACTCCAGCCTGGGTGACAGAGAGAGGCTCCGTCTCAAAAAAAATAATAATAAATAACAAAAAGCGGCCTGAGCCAGCCCATCACGTCCTGGGATGCTGGCAGTGAGTGAATGGCTGACCCAGGCAGACAGAGGGGAGTGGGTGCCAGGCTTGGGGTCACCAAGCCTTGGACAGGAGCAGAGAAGGTAGGTCCGGTGGGAGGGCCACTGTGGACCATGGCTCAGGAGAGGCAGGGGAGGAGGACAGAGGGGGGAGATGAGGAGGGGCCTGTGTACTAGCTCTTTTTCTGCAGAGCAGACTTCTTCTCAGAGAGGTCCTCCTGACACATCGTGGCTTAAGTGGGCCCAGGTTATCCCAGGCCTCACCAACAACTAGAAATCCTGGCATGATGTGTTGCATCTCTTCAGCTCAGCTGTGAGGGCTTGCGGACAGGGCCCGGCACCATGTGCTCACTCAACAATGAAAGCAGGGCCATAAACAAAGAGCACACCAACACAGGGGTATCCTCCTCACTCCTCTGCCGGGAAAGGCTGGGATGGGGGTGTATGTGCTGTAACAAAAGTCCACACCATTAGGAGACACAACCCCAGGCAGTGGTATTTACAGCACTGTCTGGCACAGGGGGGCCACTGCTCTGTGGTGAACTGGGAGAGGACCAAGGTATTTATACAAAAATGAGATGCTGGAAGTGGGGAGCTCAGGGAGCCTCCAGGGCTGGGGTCTTTCTGTGGCCTGGTCTGGCTGCAGGTCACACAGGTGCACATTTGGAAAGAAATCTGTGCTGCACACCTGAAGGGGTGGGGTAGCCCAGGTTACACCTGAGAAGAAGGAGACTCAGCCAGGCACAATGGCTCATGCCTGTAATACCAGCACTTTGGGGGGCTGAGGCAGGGGGAGCACCTGAGGTCA
>NW_012120265.1:3750456-3751936 GCF_000951035.1 Colobus angolensis palliatus | reverse complement strand
GAGGCCAAGGTGGGTGGATCACCTGAGGTCAGGAGTTCGAGACCAGCCTGACCAATATGATGAAACCCCATCTCTACTAAAAATACAAAAATTAGTCGGGTGTGGTAGTGTCCAACTGTAGTCCCAGCTACTCAGGAGGCTGAGAAAGGAGAATTGCTTGAACCCAGGAGGTGGAGGTTGCAGTGAGCCAAGATCGGGCCACTGCACTCTAGCCTGGGTGATAGAATGAGACTGTTTCAAAAAATAAAAATAAAAAAAGAAGAGAAAAGAAAAAAGAAAAATGAGGAAACCCAGAATGCATTATATTCCTCCAATGCGTTCTGGGGCAGGACTAACAGGCCGGATCTAGCCTGAAGCCTATTTTTGTTTTTTTTTAATTTTTGGTAGAGGTGGGGGTCTCACTATGTTGCCCAGGCTGGTCACAAACTCCTGGGCTCAAGTCATCCTCTGGCCTCAACCTCCCAAAGTGTGGGGATAAGACACCTGGCTCAGAGGCAGTCTGTTTTTGTATAGCCTCCAGGCTAAGAACACTTTCCATTTGTAAATGGTTGTCTCAGTAACTGAAACTTTCTGGCCAGCCAAACCCAAAATACTTGTCATCTGTCCCTTTTATAGAAAAAGTCTGCCGGCCAGGCGCTGTGGCTCACGCCTGTAATCCCAGCACTTTGGGAGGCCGAGACGGGTGGATCACGAGGTCAGGAGATCGAGACCATCCTGAGCTACACGGTGAAACCCCATCTCTACTAAAAAAAATACAAAAAACTAGCCGGGCGAGATGGCGGGCGCCTGTAGTCCCAGCTACTCGGGAGGCTGAGGCAGGAGAATGGCGTAAACCCGGGAGGCAGAGCTTGCAGTGAGCCGAGATCGCGCCACTGCACTCCAGCCTGGGCCACAGAGCTAGACTCCGTCTCAAAAAAAAAAAAAAAAAAAAAAAAAAAAAACTAAAACAAAAACAAAACAAAAAACCAAGAAGCGTCTGGGGAGGGCTTTTCACCTCACATTGACTTTTCTACTATCTGAATTATTACATTTTTAATTACTATGTTCATTTTTTTGTATGTGTTAAAATTGAGGCATAATGTGCACAACATGTAATTTAAATGTAAAGTTTAATTTGTTAAGAGACACGCATTCTGCTGAGCCCGGTGGCTCATGCCTATAGTCCCATAACTTTGGAAAGCTGAGGTGGGTGGATGACTTGGGCCCAGGAGTTCAAGACCAGCCTGGGCAAGATGGCAAGACCCCATCTCTACAGAAAATACAGAAAGCTGGGCGCAGGCTTATAATCCCAGCTGCTTGGGAGGCTGAGGTGGGAGGATGGCTTGAGCCCAGGAGGCAGAGGCTGCCAAGAGATCACTCTAGCCTGGGCAACAGAACCATACCCTGTCTTAAAAAAAAAAAAAGAGGCCGGGCGCGGTGGCTCAAGCCTGTAATCCCAGCACTTTGGGAGGCCGAGACGGGCGGATCACGAGGTCAGGAG
>NW_012120265.1:3746711-3750385 GCF_000951035.1 Colobus angolensis palliatus | reverse complement strand
AAGTGATCCTCCCACCTCAGCTCCCAGTGCTGGGCCACTGCCCTCCAGCCTGGGCGAGAGAGCGAGACTCCGTCTCAAAAAAAAAAAAAAAAAAGAAAAAAGAAATGTATGTATTCACCCTTAAATTACATTTAAAAGTTTGTATTTGTCCGTTAACCCTGGGGACTGAGTATGGGCGCCTTTTAAGTCTTTTTCATTTTTCTGTGTTGAGCCCCATAACAAAATTTAACATGTTACTTAAAACATTTGAAAACTTTACGACGGGCATGGTGGCTCACGCCTGTAATCCTAGCACTTTGGGAGGCCAAAGTGGGCCGATCATCTGAGGTTGGGAGTTCGAGACCACCCTGACCAACGACGAGAAACCCCCGTCTCTACTAAAAATACAAAATTAGCCAGGCGTGGTGGCACATGCCTGTAATCCCAGCTACTCGGGACGCTGAGGCAAGAGAATCGCTTGAACCCAGGAGGCGGAGGTTGCGGTGAGCCGAGATGGCGCCATTGCACTCCAGCCTGGGCAACAAGACCAAAACTCCGTCTCAAAAAAAAATACATAAATGAAAATAATTTGAAAACTTTAAGAATACGGATTCCTGGGACACCATGGAGGCGGGGGACACCTGCAGGGAACCACTTTATAGAACATCTTGTAAATTCCCTCCAAGTTCCAGGTTGCGGCCTCAGCCTTGCCTTGGGGAGCCGTGGCCTCTTTTGGGCCTCAGTTTCCCCATCTGAGAAATCCAAGGGTGGCTGAGGGCCAGAGCGCAGACTATGCCTCAGTTTAACCCACTGTAAAATGTAAATAATTAGAGGGACCGATTTCCTGGGCTGTTACGAGAAGGAAGCGGAGCTGAGAAAGCGCTCAACAAACTGCAGCACTTGGCGTTATTACAGCTATGGTGGATTCCCGAGCTCAGCCTCCGGTCACATCGCCAGGGAAACTGAGGCCCGCTTGTGTCCCCGGAACCCCGCCCCCGACCCCCGAGTGCCTACTCTGAGACCCCGGCGCAGAGTGATACTGACCCGACAGTCCTCGACGCGGCAAGTTTCGTTTGTAGTCGATGGGCCCATAGCCCCCCGGCGGGGGCATGTCCTGCCTCACCTTCGACACCTCCATGCTCGCAGTATTCCACACTTCCGGTCCCGGGCGGAAATGACATACTGCCACCGCCATGATGAGTGTGGCGGAAGCACTGGAGAGGGCCGGCGGAAGCACTCGAGGTGGCCTGCCGCAGCCCTGGGAAGCTTCGGACACTAGTGTAACTACCCGACCGCGCAGGAAAGCTCCGGCGGCGGACCGTGGGTCGGAATACGCTGCCGGGCTGCAGCTGAGGAGTCTTTATTCTCTCTTTCTCCCAGACAGGGTGTGAATTGCCTTGGTTCTTGCATTAAAGGCCCTCGCGTTCACCTTGCCTCTGGGGTGTTGCGCAGGCCAGTCAGAAACTCCGAGCGCCCGAGGGAGCCAGGTGCCCCAGTTAAGGCCCCTTTTCCCTTTTTCGCCCCGTCTAGGGACTCTACGGGAAGCCCAGGGCTCCACGTAGTCACGGGCCGGGTACATGATGTTGGGGAGCAGCTGCTGCTCGAATTCGGACTCACCCCAATCTCCGGAACGGATGCTGCTCCCTGGTGGTGGTGGGTATCCCTTGCTAGTCGCCTCTCTTCGGAAACTGACCATTCAAGGTGATTATGAGTCACAAAGCAGGGAGGCTAGGGTGGCCCTGGGGCGGGGTCCTGGACCCCCACCCTAAGGCGGGGTGACGCCCGCGGTCACTTCACAAGGCAAAAATTGTTACGGGGCAATAAAAGGCACAACAGCGGCCAGTGCCTGGCAGTGGGCACATGGGGGTGCGGGGGTGTAGGTGCCAAGCGCCATGGCTTAGACCCGAGATTGGAGTCCGGCCGCCCCCCGACAGCAGCCGCCTCCTGCTCCCCGTGCGCCCCAGGCGCCACCATGTCGGGAGACAAACTTCTGAGCGAACTCGGTTATAAGCTGGGCCGCACAATTGGAGAGGGCAGCTACTCCAAGGTGAAGGTGGCCACATCCAAGAAGTACAAGGGTACCGTGGCCATCAAAGTGGTGGACCGGCGGCGAGCGCCCCCGGACTTCGTCAACAAGTTCCTGCCGCGAGAGCTGTCCATCCTGCGGGGCGTGCGACACCCGCACATCGTGCACGTCTTCGAGTTCATCGAGGTGTGCAACGGGAAACTGTACATCGTGATGGAAGCGGCCGCCACCGACCTGCTGCAAGCCGTGCAGCGCAACGGGCGCATCCCCGGAGTGCAGGCGCGCGACCTCTTCGCGCAGATCGCCGGCGCCGTGCGCTACCTGCACGATCACCACCTGGTGCATCGCGACCTCAAGTGCGAAAACGTGCTGCTAAGCCCGGACGAGCGCCGCGTCAAGCTCACCGACTTCGGGTTCGGCCGCCAGGCCCATGGCTACCCAGACCTGAGTACCACCTACTGCGGCTCAGCCGCCTACGCGTCACCCGAGGTGCTCCTGGGCATCCCCTACGACCCCAAGAAGTATGATGTGTGGAGCATGGGCGTCGTGCTCTACGTCATGGTCACCGGGTGCATGCCCTTCGACGACTCGGACATTGCCGGCCTGCCCCGGCGCCAGAAGCGCGGCGTGCTCTACCCCGAAGGCCTCGAGCTCTCCGAGCGCTGCAAGGCCCTGATCGCCGAGCTGCTGCAGTTCAGCCCGTCCGCCAGGCCCTCGGCGGGCCAGGTAGCGCGCAACTGCTGGCTGCGCACTGGGGACTCTGGCTAGAACGCGGGGTTCCAGCCATTCCTGCAGCCGAGGGCACTGGGCCAGCGCGGCGCACGCGCAAGAGGCGAGCTTCGCGGAAACATGCGAAGTTGCCTCGTGCTACTGCGCATGCGCTTTCTCCCTGCCGCTTCCCTCCCTTCCTTCCCACCCGGAAGTCCGCAGTTGCCCCTGTTCGGAATCCACGTCCTCCGCGATCCCGAGAGCTGGAGGCGCATGCGCATCCGTGATTTCCCAGACCAGGCCCCGAGAGGGGCGAGACCTGAGGGGACGGAAGCATTGCGCCTGCGCGGAACAAGCTCAGCCTCTCTGCGCGGTGGGCGTACCTTCCCAACCAACCATGGGTGCCAGGTTCCCGGTTGGAACCTGCAATAAACTCGCTGTTCCTCGCACCTGGCTCTAACGGTGGCCCCATTTGCGGACCAGTGGAGAAGGGATCGCTCTGTCCGGGGAAGGCTGGCGCGGGTACCCTATTTTAGTCAGGCATGTTGAGGTTATTGCTCCAAGACCAAAAAGGGAGTCGGGAGGATTCGGACCCGGACCTTTTGGGCTCCCCAGTATGGGCCAGCTCGAAGGAGCTCTGTTGTTCCTGGGTCGTGATGGTGCTGTGATGATGGGTGGGGAAGCAAGTGGACCCCAGCGCCTCCCCGTCCACATCTTTTAAGGATGCAACAGCCAGGGGCGGGGTGAGGGTCGCCTGTCTCCACGTAAAGTAGGAGTTTATAGATAAGGAAACTGAGGCCCACATGGATGTCACTTGCCAAAAGACACAACCAAGGGCCGGGCACGGTGGCTCACGCCTGTAACCCCAACACTTTGCGAGTCCGAGGCGGGCAGATCACTTGAGTTCAGGAGTTCAGCCTGGGCATCACGGCTGATACCTCATCTCTTGTTTTTTTTTTTT
>NW_012120265.1:3689854-3746279 GCF_000951035.1 Colobus angolensis palliatus | reverse complement strand
GGGCACAGGGCAGGCGCCTGTAATCTCAGCTACTCAGAGGCTAAGGCAGAAGAATTGCTTGAACCCAGGAGGTGGAGGTTGCAGTGAGCCGAGATCGCGCCACTGCACTCCACCCTGGGCAACAAGAGCGAAACTCCTTCTCAAGAAACAAACAAACAAGACACAGCTGTGATTTTTTTCTTTTTAAACAGGGTCTCTCTTTGTTGCCCAGGCTGGAGTGGCACGATCTTGGCTCACTGCAGCCTCTACCCGGTTCAAACAATTCTCGTGCCTCTGCCTCCTGAGTAGCTGAGACTACAGGCGCAGGCCACCACGCCTGGCTAGTTTTTTGTATTTTTAGTCGAGACAGGGTTTCACCATGTTGGCTAGGCTGGTCTCAAACTCCTGACCTCAAGCGATCCACCTGCCTCGACCTCCCCAAAGTGCTGGAATTACAGGCATGAGCCAGTGCACTCGGCTCACAGCTGTGATTTGAACCCAGATCTAGCAACAGTGAGGTTGCAGGGGTGGGGGGAGATCTCCCCTGCTGTGGATCCTTTTCCTCTCGGGAAGAGGGGGTGAGGGGAGTCAGGGCAGGGCTGGGCATGATTCAGCTGGACCCACTAGCTCATTCCCTCCTCTGTTCATTCATGTAGTCATGCATTTCTTGAGCACCTACTGTCTGCCAGGCCCCAGAGCTCATGGCGAAGAGACTTGGGGCCCATCCCTGTCGGAAACGAGACAATTGAAAAGTCAAGTAAAATAAAAGAATGACATGGAAATAAAATACTTGTAGGTTGTGCTAAATGCCAGGAAGAGCTGGGAGGTGTTCAAGGAGGGACTCTGGGTGGGGTGTGGTGGCTCACTCCTGTAATTCCAGAACTTTGGGAAGCTGAGGTGGGTGAATCGCTTGAGCCCAGGAGTTAAAGACCAATCTGGGCGACACAGCAAGACGGCCATCTGTACAAAAAATTTAAAAATTAGCTGGGCGTGGTGGCGTGTCTCAGCTACTTGGGAGGGTGAGGTGGGAGGATCGCTTGGGCCTGGGAGTTCAAGGCTGCATTGAGCTATGATCATGCCTGGACCACAGAGTGAGACCCTGTCTCAGAAAAAAAAAAAAAGTACAGGGACTCCGAAGCTAAGGGAAACAGTCCAGGTGTTCCCCAGGAAGAGGAGAGCTAGTGTGTTTGAGTAAGGCCAGTAAGCTTATTTGCCTGGAATGGGGAGGGAGAGAGGGAGAGGAGATGGAGAAGTAAGGAGGAAATCGAGAGAGGACCCCACAGAGCCTGGGAGTGGCTCCCAGTTAGGGTATATGGGGAAATGTATTAGGTCTATTAGGAAATCCTAATCCTGCCTACCTGCATATGAGCCCCACATAGCTGCTCCTCTGGTGGGTCTCCCCATGCCCAGCCCCTGCTCACTCAGTGTCAATGGCTTTCTGGTGCCCTGGGGATGCAGTGCCAGCTCTATCTTCATCCCTCCAAATAGGGTATGGCCCTGTCCCCTTCAGTTTTGCAGATGAGGAAACCGAGGCTAAAAGAGGGGCAGTGCCTAGCCTCCAGTTTTGGCTGGACCACATCAGAGTGGAGGTAGAAAACCTAGCTCCTGGGGCCGGGCATGGTGGCTCACGCCTGTAATCCCAGCACTTTGGGAGGCGAATCACTTGAGGTCAGGAGTTCGAGTCCAGCCTGGCTAACATAGTAAAACCCCATCTCTACTAAAAATACAAAATTTAGCCGGGCATGGGTGGCTTGCACCTGTAGTCCTAGCTACTTGGGAGGCTGAGCAGGAGAATCACTTGAACCTGGGAAGTTGAGGTTGCAGTGAGCCAAGATCCCACCAATGCACTCCAGCCTGGGCAACAGAGCAAGACTCTGCCTCAAAAACAAAAAGAAAGAAAACCTAGCCCCCAGCCCCTCTGGTTTAGTTGAAGGGTGCCGCTCCTAACTGGGGCCATGCCTCAGACTCCCCACCTGGAAAATGGGGGCAAAACCCCATCCTTGGGGTAGTGGGCATGGCTTGGGAGTGGGCGTGGCTGGAGGACTGAGCCCAGGGCCTTCCCTAGGCTCCCACTGCACTTAGCTAAAACCCACACCCTTGCCCCTGTCTTCCCACCCAGTCCCACCACACGGCCTTTTTTGTTCTTGATCTGCCATGCTGGCTCCTATCTCTGAGGCTTTGCAGACTCCTGGCACTCTTCCCCTCTTCAAGACTTGCCTAAAATGTCACCCCATGCCCTCCTCTCAAGGTGCTACGATATGTTTCTGTCTGGATAGTTCCTGCCACATCTCCAGGGCCCAGGGCATAGTGCATGCCCTCTACCAATGAATCTGTGGGAGCAGGGGCCAGGGTCTCTGCCTGCCATGTGGCCATAGACCCAAGGCTCAATTCAGAGAGGACGAGATGTTGGGGATGAGGCATCAGGGATGAGGGGAGTGTCCCATTTTCTCAGCTGGAGAAGCTATTCGAGACCACGACCCAGGACTGCTCCTTGGATCTGCCCCACCTGCACTGAGGAGCCTGTGCCCAATCCAGGGAAGCAGAGCCTCACGAGGGACCAAGAGCCAAGCCCAGGAGACAGCACCCCATAGGAATGTTTCTCAGGCCAAGTGAGAAATGCCTGTAGCAAGCCTGTGGCTCCAGCTACATAGTAGACTGAGGTGGGAGGATCGCCTGAGCCCCAGTTTGAGGCTGCAGTGAGCTATGACTGTGCTTTGCACTCTAGCCTGGGCAACAGAGTGAGAGCCTATCTCAAAAGCTCACGCCTGTAATGCCAGCACTTTGGGAGGCCAAGGCTGGTGGATCACTTCAGGAGTTTGAGACCAGCCTGGCCAACATGGTGAAACCCCATCTCCACTAAAAATACAAAAATTAGCTGGGCATGGTGGCGGCGGCACCTGTAATCCCAGCTACTCAGGAGACTGAGGCAGGAGAATCGCTAGAACCTGGGAGGCGGAGGTTGCAATGAGCCAAGATCGTGCTACTGTACTCCAGTCTGGGGGACAGAACAAACCTGTCTCAAAAAAATTTATCATGGTCGGTACTGGTGTCTGGGACACCAGTCTAGACATGTCACAGGTGGAGTGGGACAGGCCGGGGTTCAGTTTCTACCATGTCCTCTACCAGCTCTGTGCCCATAAGACCAGGCACTTGGGAGCTGTGGGGAAGGTATCAGCTCCCAGGCCAGAGGCAGGGATGCTTCAAAGACAAGAAACGGGGCCAGGTGTGGTGATGCACACCTGTAATCCCAGCACTTTGGGAGGCCAAGGTGAGAGGACTGCTTGAGTCCAGGACTTCGAGACCAGCCATGGGCAACATAGCAAAATTGTGTCTTTACAAAAAATACGAAAATTAGCTGGGTGTGGTGGTACATGCCCATAGTCCCAGCTACTGAGGAGGCTGAGATGTGAGGATCACCTGAGCCTAGGAAGGTTGAGGCTGCAGTGAGCTGAGATGAAACCACTGCCCTGCAGCCTGGGCAACAGTGAGACCCTGCTGATGAGGCAAAGACGAGCAAACCCCACTGAGATGATTTTTTGAGACGGAGTCATGGTCTGTTACCCAGGCTATACTGCAGTGGTGCAATCTTGGCTCACTGCAACCTTTGCTTCCTGGGTTCATGTGATTTTCCTGCCTCAGCCTCCCAAGTAGCTGGGATTACAGGCACCCACCACCACATCCAGCCAATTTCTGTATTTTAGCAGAGATGGGGTTTCACCATGTTGGCCAGGCTGGTATCGAACTCCTGACCTCAGGTGATCCACCCACCTCAGCCTCCCAAAGTGCTGGGATTACAGATGTAAGCCACCACACCCAGTCCCCACTGATTCTCATTCCTCTCTCCCAGCCCATGGGGTAAGTTGGCCACAAAGCTCCAGAGGAGAGGGGCTGTGGGGACTCCATCAGGCCCCAGCAGCAGGTGCACCCCACCCTTTGCTTCTCTTATTAACAAAGGGTCATCCTCCATCTCCCTCTGACCTGCCTTGGAAGCTAGGATGAAACAATACAGAGAAGCCAGGGCAGAAGGGACAAAAGTTCAGTTGACACATCATCCATTTATTATCCTTCAGAGTCTAAAACTTCCTCGTGATACAACGTATAGCCACCCATTCCAGCCTGCTTACTGGAACTTCTATTCCCATCTGGTGGCAAACATTTCTTTTTACATTTGTTTTACTATCAAAGATTTAGAGTCACAATAAATACAAGTGACAGCCTCCACCCCCGAAGAGCCCCCCCAATACCCTGCACTAGTGTAACCGTCTATTACACTTTAAGGAGTATAAAATTGTTTGCTGTCCTTTTTTAAAAGCTCAGTCCAAGTTCTTTAGGTTAACGTCATCTGCAGCATAGCTCGGCATCAAAAACCCTATGGCAGAGCAGCAAGGATCATCCCTTCTGTGATGGCGACCCCTGTGATGAGAATATTTATATAGAGGTCTTTCCCCTGCCTCTACATCCAATAGGAGAGTGGGAGCCACGGGGCCCAGTGGGGCTGCCACTGGGTCGCCCCATTCCCTCTGCCCTGAAGCTTTTGCTTCACCAAGGTCCGCGGATACAGGAAAGACCAGGAGCCACTAGCACTGTGGGCTGTTCCACCCTGAGAAGGGCTGCTACAGACCTCGTCAGAGATGGTTCTTGATGTCACCGTAGAGTTCCTGGGATGAGGTCAAGACGGCCATAGCTGTGGGAGGCTCCAAGGGCACTTGGCCATTCCAAACCCTACCCCCCATCTCCACTACAACAGGTGAGGTGTGAACTCTGAGATCTCCCCAGCCCTGTCTACAGGGCAGCCGACAGAAGGAAGTTTCCAGGTGCTGCTGGAGGTTCATGTCACAGATAACAGGGGATAGTTACAATCATTTGGGCTGGGGGCTCCCACATTCTGACGGCTTGCAGGAACCTGATCCTGGTAGGGCTCTCAAGAGAGACCAGGACCAGGCACTGGCGGGTTTTGAGGGTGTGCTTTGCTGCGGGTAGAACACCCTAAACATCAATCAATAGCTATCCTGATGAATCCAAACCCCACACCCAGAGAGGTACTTAATAATGCCTTCACCTGGAACATCATAAACGGCATCATACAACCCGCTTGGGGCTTATCATAGAGGTTATGCTGCAAGGAACTGAAAGGAAATAATGGGCTAGAGTGCTCGAGACAGCAGAAATGAAGGAAAGATTAAGGCATCTCACACTTTTGCCCCCTGAAACTATAAAAAAAAAATTGTATCACAGTATGTACGTTGTCCCTGATGGAATACTCCCTGGGGACCTGGGGCTGACCCTCTCCCTTTCAAGGGGCAGCAGTCCATAAGGATGGGTTGACAGTCATCAGCCCTGGAGGGACAGCCGGGCCAGGCTGGGAGAGGTCAGGAGCTGGAGCTGGGGCTGAGGGCCGGCGGGTGCGGCTCGGATCTGGCCCCCTGGTCAGACCCAGCTGACCCAAGCTGCAGCACGCAGAGGTGACTTTGGCCTGGATGCCTGATCCCCAGCCACTGCATAGAACTGAAGTTGGTTCGCTGGGCAGGGCTTTCAGTGGGAAGAAGCCAGCCTGGCTGCTCCTTCCAGGAGGAGCTGGAAGATCTGGCCCCTGTCGTGGAACAGAGAGGGCCAACAGCTCAGGGTCATAGGAGACAGGTATTTATTTGCCAGGCACACAGAAAAATGCGAGGAATAGAAATGCTTGCATACTCTTGAATTTTTTTTTTTTTTTTGGTGTAAAAAACACACCCTCCCCTCCCACCCCAAAAAACATCAAATTCCTTCCTCTTCCCCAAATCCCTGGATATTGGAATGAAAGCCACCCTTCCCCACCCTGCCCTCACCTTCTTCAGCCCATCCAAGTTATGCACAAAAAAAACAAAAATCAGTGAGAAATTTGGGGGTCTGCACAACAAAAAATTAGATAATATTTTCCAAAACTAGGTCTTCTATGGTGTATCAAAAAAGTTTCCTACAGACTGAGGATATTCACACGACAGGAGCCTGGGGGTTAAATGAGCCTTTATTAGAACGTTGTAGCAGTTGTGTTTGAAGGCGGCGGCCCTACAAAAAAAAAATTTAAATTAAATTCCCTAACTGCATGGGTAGAAAAACCAGGGCTGGAGCTCAATTGGGACCGGTGGAACCCAGTCCTCATGGAGACACACGCATGTACGTGGGCACAGGACGCCCTCGCACCAGCAAGAAGCCGGCCCAGCGTGAAGGAGACACAGAACGGCTTCTGCCTTTCCTCATGGATCCAGTTTTTGAAGAGTGGGACGGGAAACAAAAATGAAACTAAAAGCAGACCTGATCCTTTTAAAACATTTTTGTAGACTCTAAAGGGAGTTCCAAAAAAAAAGTCTGAAAGCAAATCCTGACAGCAACCCCTAGGTTTAAGGACAGGTTCTAAACTAGACCCAAATGGAAAACCTGAAGTCTGTGCGCAGCGGCTTGCTGCAAACCTGGACGGCGCCTCCCAACCTGCACACACCTGTGCACATTCACCTGCTAGAAACAAGGCCAGGGTGGCTTAAGATTGCGTCCATCGAAATGAATAGAAAAAAGGAAAGAATTTAATAAAATAAACCACAACAGAAAAACCCCACAACAGTCCCCACTCCAGCTTCCTGCTCGGGGCTGCTGCCGACCGGATCCTCTCCTCCTCCCTTCATGGGCAGCTTCTGGCCTTCATGGGCAGCTTCTGGAATCCCTGCTTCTCTGGCTGGGTCTGTTCTTCAGTTTGTTCTTCTAAGTCTAGGAGGTCCGGGGGCAGGGGTCTCCAGAACCAGCAGCAGTGGAAGCGTTCAGCTGGAGCGAGGGCTGCCTCGGTCATCCTGCATCTGTCCATCAGTTACCGGGGCGGGCCGGCCGTCCCTGCCAGGGGCTGTGGCACCATAAGCCGCCCACCCTCCAGGGCACAGGGCCAGCGGGATGACGCAGCGTACAACAGGGACCCCAGGGTCTGCACGGTTTACTTTTAACTCCATCATCATGAGGTGATTAAAAAAAATCTTTCAACTTACAGATCGCCATGGGAAGGCAGTCAAAGATCGGGAGCCTAAGACGGGGAAAAGCAAAAACAAAACGAAACGCCCCGCTCGGTTCAGAAGCCCCGGGCGCTGGCCTTGCCGCCCATGCGCATCACAGTGTCCAGGGTGAGCCGCCCGTGTGCCGGCAGGGGCCGAACAAGGGGGCCGGGAGCAGAACCAGCCCCCAAGGTCCACTTTTCTGCTGGTGTCGGGCAAACTAAAGGCAAAGAGAGAAAGGAAGAGAGCCCACGGGAAAGGTCCCCCAGCGATGATCCTTGTCCGCCTATGAGGTGGCACCAGCCCCCCAGCCCTGATGAAACTTTGCAGCCAAGAATTGAGGTCTCGCCTCTGCAGCACGGCCGGTGCTTGCTCTTGGGACTGGCACGGTGTCTTCCCGAGCCAGCGGAGGGTGATGCAGTGGGTCCTTCTAGACTGGGGGCCAGGTGGGGGAGGAGAGAGCCCGTCTTCCACGGGGCCTGGCTCGCACTATTTCCACGTGGCTGACTGGGGGATGGAGCGGGGTGGGATCATGTCCAGGAGGTACTCTCGCTGGCGGTCCACGGCCGAGGAGCTCTTGTGCACCGCCAGGCTTGGGCTGACAAACGCAAGGGTCCCGCCTGCAACAGAACAGAGCAACCAGCCGAGAAGGCCCTCGTCAGGAGGACTCCTGGGAGGAACCCAGTCACACCTGCCTAGACCCCTGCCCCAAAACACACTGAGAACCCAGGAGCCCTTGCGAAGCTGCCCACACTAACTCAATCAACGTTTCAAATCCCAGGCCCCAGAGCTGAAGAGTATTTAGGTAGCAACTCAATGGCCCTGACATTTCCAGGTTCTGCCAAGGTAATCCCAAGTGCAGGGCAATCATCAGAGGGTCAGCAGCTACCTGTGTTTACAGAAATGAAGGCACTGACCGCAGTGCTGCTTAGAACAGTGGAAAACCATAAACAAATGTGTGCAACAGGACAATAATGTAGGATGGAATACTATGCAGCCATGAAAAACTATCTTAGCCGGGCGTGGAGGCTCAGCCTGGAATCCTAGCACTTTGAGAGGCTGGGGCGGGAAGATCGCTTGAGGCCAGGAGACCAGCCTGGGCAACACAGCGAGGCCCCATCTCTAAAAAGTATGAGCTGGACATGGTGGCACATCCCTGCAGTCCCAGCTACTCCAGAGGCTGAGGTGGGAGGATTGCTTGGGTCTAGGAGATCCAGGCTGCAAGTGAGCTATGATCGTGCTACTGCACTCCATTCTGGGCAACATAACAAGAAGCTGTCTCCACAAGAAGAAAACAAAAAACAAAACAAAAAAAAGGAAAAAACCTATCTGCTACCCTCAAGTGTTTTTTTTCCTTGGTGGTGGTTGTTTTTAACTTGTAGAGATGAAGTCTTGCGGTTTGCATTATCTAGACTGGTCTCAAACTCCAGGCCTCAAGCAATCCTCCTGCCTTGGCCTGTCAAAGCACTGGGATTATAGGCACCAGCCACTGTGCCCAGCTCAAATTTTTTTTTTTTTTTTTTTGAGACGGAGTCTTGCTCTGTCACCCAGGCTGGAGTGCAGTGGCACGATCTCGGCTCACTGCAAGCTCCGCCTCCCAGGTTTACGTCATTCTCCTGCCTCAGCCTCCCGAGTAGCTGGGACTACAGGAGTCCGCCACCTCGCCCGGCTAGTTTTTTGTATTTTTTAGTAGAGACGGGGTTTCACCATGTTAGCCAGGATGGTCTCGATCTCCTGACCTTGTGATCCGCCCGTCTCGGCCTCCCAAAGTGCTGGGATTACAGGCTTGCACCACCGCGCCCGGCCTCAGCTCAAATTTTAATGCTTACAGTAAGGGTCTCTCATTAACACACAAACTAGCCAACGCAAGGCACACATTTCCACAAAGGACCCTCAAGGGAAGAGGAGACACAGGGGAAAACCCATTGCCACAGTCTTTTCTTTCTGTATTTTCCAAATTTCCATGATGGACAAATATCACTTTTATAATTGGAAAATAAATAAATGCCCCCACCCAGCACACGTAGGATTTTTTGGCCAAAGGGTAAGGGCTGCCCCAGACCCCTTGAAATGGGGTCTCACTCTTGCCCAGGCTGGAGTGCAGTGGCACAATCAGTGCTCACTGCAGCCTTAACCTCCCATGCTCAAGCGATCCTCCTCCCTCAGCCTCCTGAGTAGCTGGGACCACAGACACACGCCATGTGCTTGGCTAATTATTTTTTTGTAGAGACAAGGTCTCACCATGTTGCCCAGGCTGGTCTCAAACTCCTAGGCTCAAGCAATTCTCCCATTTCTTTTTCTTTTTTTTTTTTTTTTGAGACGGAGTCTTGCTCTGTCACCCAGGCTGGAGTGCAGTGGCACGATCTCGGCTCACTGCAAGCTCCGCCTCCCAGGTTCACGCCATTCTCCTGGCTCAGCCTCCTGACTAGCTGGGACTACAGGTGCCCGCCACCGCGCCCGGCTTATTTTTTGTATTTTTAGTAGAGACGGGGTTTCACCGTGGTCTTGATCTCCTGACCTCGTGATCCGCCCGCCTTGGCCTCCCAAAGTGCTGGGATTACAGGCTTGAGCCACCGCGCCCGGCCAATTCTCCCATTTCAACCTCACAAAGTGCTGGGATTTCAGGTGAGAGCCAGCACGTCTGGCCCTAAGAGTATTTTTAGTGGTGGCTAATACATCTTGTGGAAGAAGTGTTCCCAGGTCAAATGTTCTTAGGAACCATCCCTATGTGCAAGGGCAGCACTCCAGAAACCTGGCAACTGGGTGCTGCCAGGCACTCTCTCAAAACCCTCGGGGTAACTCTTTTAGGAAACAGCGCTTTCAACTATTTCTTTTCCCTCTAATCCTACCATTAGACACAGCAACTACTGATGCCTTTATGCTCCCTTTCAAACTTCAAACACATACGCACACACACGGCTTCCAGATGACTTCCACCACCGTGCCCACATGCACACACTTATCGACCTCTCCTACTTTTTTTGAGACAGAGTCTCACTTGTCGCCCAGGCTGGAGTGCCGTGGCACGATCTCGGCTCACTGCAAGCTCCACCTCCCGGGTTCACGCCATTCTCCTGCCTCGGCCTCCTGAGTAGCTGGGACTAGACGTCCGCCACCATGCCCGGCTAATTTTTTGTATTTTTATAGAGATGGGGTTTCACCATGTTAGCCAGGATGGTCTCGATCTCCTGACCTCGTGATCCACCCGCCTCGGCCTCCTAAAGTGCTGGGATTATAGGTGTGAGCCACCGTGCCCGGCTAGACTTCTACTTTCTTTCTTATACTTTCAAACTTCCCACAAGAGTAATTTCTGACCAGCCCGGGAGTCCTTAGCTGTCTTAAACCTGCTGAGCAGAATGTCTGGCTGGCTCCTTTGATGACAGCGCACTCAACTGTCCAGGCTGCCTGCATTCCTCTGCAGCCGAACATCTGCCCTCTCCTGAACTGCTCCTGCAGAGCCTGGCACCTGGGCACGCCCCTCACTTAGGACAGCGGCAGGCTCAGCAGGCTCTCGGGCTCCCCCACTCTGCCTAGGATCTGTCTCACGACTGTCCTCTTCTACCTGCAGGGTCACAGGCTTCAGGGTGCATGTGGGACACTTTGGTTCCTCTCCCAGAGGGTGCCCGTCTCCATAACTTGGCCCTTCCTGACCACCTTTTATTTTCCCATTTTTGGTGGACACAATAAATATTAAACTTTTGTTCTAATGTTAGCACATACGTGAGAAAATAAACAGGCCATCGGGACCATGCCAGGGATGGTGGGGCCGCAGCTGACTCAGGAGAGCCCACTCGAGGGCCTTCACCCCACTGGTTGTTCTTCAAACACCGTCTCCGGCAAGGCCTCCATGACCTGCCCTAGGTGAGCCCGGCCCCTGCCCTGGGCGCACCCCCCGCCCCGCATTACTGTTCTACTCTGCACCACTCGGTGTGACCGCAGCATGGATGGCACAATGACAGAAAAAAGGATGTTCACTGCGGCACAAAGAGAAATGGGGAACCCTGAGTGGGGAAGACAGGGGTGTGTGCTGACAAGAGTCCATGTGGATGGCTGTGGGAGCACCCTCTGAACCAGGCCTGGCCCACGTTTTGTGGGTCAAAGGCTGAGCCTGGGTTCAGAGAGTGAGGGTAGTTACTATTTCCTATCTGCTTGCGGCTGTCACTTCTTCAGGGTGTCCTGGTTAGAGGCGGGAGAGAAAGCCAGAGTCCAAGGAGGTCGAGCTTGGGAAGCGAGTCTGGGAAGCAGGCCTTCCAGTGTTTACAGGGTGCACATGTGCCTCTGTTTACGATAAGGAAGGGTGGACCCTGCAATGGGTAGGTCCCTTGGGGAGTCCTGCAGAGGCTACCCACCTGTGCTGAGGGGCGTCTTCTTCCAGTTGGAGGTGGCGCTGCCCTTGCCGGAGCTCACGGTTCTCTCGGAATGTCTGCCGGTCCTGCTGACCAGGGCTGTGGCCGAGGCTGAGTTCTGCAGTTTTGGTGATGGACTGAACGTGTGCAGGACACCTCGGGGAGCTGTGGCCGAACCCCGGGAAAGCTGGCTGGAGGCCTGCAGTGGAGAGAGGGGGGCGACGGCTCACACAGGGAAAGAAATAGCAGCGGGCGAGACACTCAGCGCAGCCTCTCCTTGCTCTGGCTGACCTCTTCCCACCCACACGGGGTCCCTAAAGTCCAAAATCAGGAGACCAGGTAAGTTACACAGAGGGGTGGGGGAGGGGAGAGAGAGAAACAGAAACAGGGAGAGACAGATAGAAGAGGCAGCGTGACAGTCGGCGACTGACGTGGTCACAGGCTGCGGTGGGGGCGCGGGGCTCCCGGCGCCCGGCGCGGTTCTGACCTGTAGCACAGCCCCGTTACTCCAGTCGCGGGCCTCTCCTGAGCGGAACGCCAACTTACGCCGGGGTTTTATGACCTACACAAATGGGGGTTAAAAGCGAAGTCAGTGCTGTCCGCTGGCTGGCCCAGAGTGACCGAGGGGGAGCCCCACAGGACAGGCCCGTCCCCCGGGGACTTTAGGCGCCGCGTGGGGATCTTGAGGAAATGTGTTTAGTGAATTGCAAAGAACTTCCAAGACGACAAAAATTGCCAAAAGGGAGCTTCGGGTCTACAGAGGGTGGGAAGGAGAAACATTAAAATAAAACAACACGAGAACAAAAAACTTGATTTCAAACTTGTTCCTCTCCAAATTTAGCAAGAACATTTCTTCCAAACGCCCCTTTGGTATCTCAACGTGGTTTTCTGAAAAGTCCTTGGAGACAAGCAGTACTTGTCAGCCGGCAGCCTGTGAGTGAGAGCTACAAAATCTAAAGACACTGCAAATTAGTGTTTTCACCGCCCAATGCCACCATTAACTGCAATTTAGATGCGCAGTTAACAATTAGGCGGCGCAGCCCGGGCGTGGGGCGGATCGCTGAACGGCCTCTGCCTCCCAGGGTTGGTGCTGCCGGCAGCAGGCCAGGCTCACCTGCTTCAGCGCGGGGTGTGGGGCGGCGGCGGGCTCGGCCTTGGCCTGTGCAGGGGCCACACCCTGCTGCAGGAGCCGCTGCTCAATCTCCTGCTCCTGCTGCAGCGCCTTCACGAAGGCGGCCTTCAGCCGGCTGGTGTGCTCCACCTTGAGCGCCTTCTTCTGGTTGGTCGTCATGCAGTTCTCACACATGATGGCGCCGCTCTTCTCCTCCCGCCAGCGGCACGTGAAGTCCGTCTTGCACTGTGCACACATGTAGGGCTCCCGGGACAGCACAGCGGCGGCCGACATCCTGCCCGCTGCAAGCAGACAGCACGTGGCTCATGTCAGAGAGACAGGATGACAGTCAGGGCCCTGGCCGCCCCGAGCCCAGGATGCTGGAGCCTCAGTCGCCGCAGTCTGTTCGTTCTGCAACTGCCTACTGGGCACCAATGACATGTGGACATGGGGCCAGCCAAGGCCGAACAGCTTCAGAAAACGTCGGCCTCCTGTCCCACCCACCGCTGGACATGACACCACTGAGGACCAGCAAGGACTATGCCAGGCCGTGCCTCGACGTGGTGGGCACCCTAGGTTATGTACGAGTTAATAAGGGTGACAGGCAAGTCACCCAGCCAGTGCTTTGTGGGTGCTGAGGTGCTTAGTTCATTCTTAGGAGGGGGTACCCCCAAATGTCCCATGTCCTGAGGAGGAAACTGTCCCTGCCCTGGGCCCCTCACAGTCCTGCCCACTCCTCTGCTCTGAGGGTCTGATGCAGTCACCAGAAGAGGACTCAGCCTCCTGGCCTACTCGTGTCACCCCCACCTCAACCTGTGGGCAGAAACATCCTTGGTCTCCACATCCAGGGAGCAGGGGCTCCCTGGGGGCCGACTCAGCCACCCAGATCCACCCGCCTGGTTGTCTCCAATGCTGTGTTGATCACCCCGTAGATGCCCTTTTATTCTTAAATCCCCCAGGACAAGGTGTACTCCACACTGCCCCTGAAGAGGGTGATTGTGCGAGCCTGCCCAGGCGGAGGCAATGGGGTGGGCTGTCCCTCTCCCTCCTCAGAAGCTGGGAGCACTCGAGGCTCTGGAAGGTTCTGCCTGTGTGTCATAACCCCACACTGGTTTGAGAGCCGATTGTGGAGGCCAACCCCGTCAGTCTCCCACAGATGTGCACCCTCACCTGTACTCCACCACACGCCAACATCATGGAGGCCACTACTGCCCGTCCCCCTGGGCCCTGAGCCTCTCAGGGCCTCGCTCTCAGAGGCCCCAACCAGAGGACAGTGTCCAGACTCCACAGTGGCACTGATGGTGTTCCTGCCAAGCCCACCCAAGACCCTCCTGGCTAGGCAGCCCTGCCCCAGCCTCTGCTGTGTGTTGGAAAGAACCCGGGGGGCACCCTTGGAGGCCAGAGGCGGAAGCAACCTCGCTGGGTCCAGGCCACGCACCTTGTGTCTCCAGTAGGTTCTGCACCACCTCCTCCAGGCCGACCAGGTAGATGAACTCGTTGTTGGCGGCGCTGGGCAGGAAATTCATCTCTGGGGCTGGGGGCTTGGGTGGGGGGATCTCGAGTAGCGTCTTCTCCAGCTGTTTGCGCAGCGCCAGCTTGGCGGCTGCCTGTCGGCTTGCTGGAGACTCGGCAGAGGTGACCACAGAGGCCACGCTAGTGGGGGTGGAGCTGGCCTGAGCGGAGGTGGCTGTCGTCCCCTTCAGTGATGCTGGGGTAGGCTTTAGGAGACAAGAACTCAGTCAGGGCGCTCTGTGTGCCTGCCCAGAGGAATGTTCCCCAGCGCCCCCATGCCCGAGGTCCCTTCAACTGCACTGACTAACCAGTCCCCTTGACGATGGCATCCTTACAAAAGTGAACCCAGCCATGGTAACAGGCTCTTAGAAGCCAGGGCAGCAGGGAGAGCTTCGAGAAACACACCACCCTAGGAGGCGACTGCTCATCTGCACACGCACGCAAAGGTTTACCAGATACACCGCACACACTTAAAATCTATAATTTGCTGCGCTCCGTCATGTGAATGTGAGGGCACCCACGTGGCTGTCACCAGGTTCTGGTGGTCACCACCCTGCCCAGCAGGGCCACTGTCCTCTGACTGCGGCCCGCCTACTGCCTTCTCACAGGGTATGGGAGTGCCCACCGCAGCACCCCCATGAGCCTCTCTGCACGTGCTCCCCTGGGATGCTAATGTCTGAGGTAGTCCCTGAGTTCTTATGGGGTGATAGGGGAAGCAGCTCCTAGGCCAACCTCTTCCCCTACCCTCCACCTAGTCCTCGCTGCTCCAGTGCCACTTCACAGTCCTGCCTGGATCCCAGAAGCAGACCCTTGACTGTCTCCACCAGCCCCACAACTGCTGGATGGGGCTCTCCCCGAAACCCACAACTGACCACATGCCAATGTTCTTAGCTTTTGGAGGCTGAGGACTCCTCTGGAAATATGAGGAAAGCTGTGCACCCCACCCCCCAGAAAATGGACACACCCAGTGACTTGCAAACGCCACACTGTGGGGCGCAGGGTGTCCAGGATGCCTTCCCAGGGTCCCACCCTACAACGAAGGCTCCCAGAGACCGGCCTGCTGGTTTTTTCGCCCCTCAGCAACCGAGACCAAACCCAGGCCTCCGTCACCCCTGACCAGCCAGTTCCCCTACTCCTTCCCCTCACAGCCTCCCCAAGCCCTGCTAGGAGCAGACCACCTTCTCTGCCACTGACTGCCTGTGCCCACCCTCAGGGCACAAAGACAACAGAAAGGACTGGATAAAAGGTCACGGGTGGGGCCGGGCGTGGTGGCTCACGCCTGTAATCCCAGCGTTTTGGGAGGTCCAGGCAGGCAGATCACGAGGTCAGGAGATCGAGACCATCCTGGCTAACATGGTGAAACCCTGTCTGTAACAAAAATACAAAAAAATTAGCCGGGCATGGTGGCGGGGCGCCTGTAGTCTCAGCTACTCAGGAGGCTGAGGCAGGAGGATGGCGTGAACCTGGGAGGTGGAGCTTGCGGTGAGCCGAGATCGCGCCACTGCACCCCAGCCTGGGCGACAGAGCAAGACTCTATCTCAAAAAAAAAAAAAGGCCGGGCGCGGTGGCTCACACCTGTAATCCCAGCACTTTGGAAGGCCAAGTCAGGCAGATCACTTAAGGTCAGAAGTTCAGGACCAGCCTGGCCAACATGGTGTAACCCTGTCTCGACTAAAAATACAAAAACTAGCTGGGCATGGTGGCAGGCACCTGTAGTCCCAGCTACTCGGGAGGCTGATGCAGGAGTATCTCCTGGGAGGTGGAGGCTGCAGTGAGCCAAGATTGCACCACTGCACTCCAGCCTGAGCAACAAAGGAAGACTCTTGTCTCAAAATAAAGATATTTGATCACACCACTGTACTACATCCAGCCTGGGCAACAGAGCAAGACTCTGTCTCTAAAAAAAAAAAAGTTCACAGGTGTATGAAACTACCTGCCTGGGTCAGTCCAGGACTAGCCATCTTCTCTACACTCGAACCTGACCTTCAAAAGCAGGCAGGGACACTGCTCAGAGTCTTGCTCTTGTCTGAGGGCAGGCAAGCAAGAACAAACCGTGCCAAAGAAGGAAGAAAGAGCAAACACGCCCACCAGCAAAAGCCCCTGCGGACCCGGTAATTTTATCTGTCAGCCAAGGCGCTTGTTTCCAGCCTGCCTGCCCCTTGGTCCTGCTCTTCCCATCCTACTTCCAGGGGGTGGAGATCAACCCTCCCCATCTCAGAGGCTCTGTACAGAGGTGAAGGGACGTGTGGCTAAGAATAGGCGCGCCTGGTGACATGAGAACATTTGCGGAGGAGGAGATCGAAAGAAGCCACTGCTGGGAGGGTGGCATGGGCTCCAGTGCACCCCAAGGCATCTCCGGGCCCATCACTGGCCTCTCCTGGGCTTCGACTATCCCCCTAAACCTGCTGTGTGCCACGTGGTGTTTCCTCGGCCATGGGGCTGGTGAGCAGACCCCACCTTCAGCTCAGGTCGGTGCATTGCCCCTCTCGGCAGCTGCCCACCTGTGCTGGACAGCAAGTCTGCCCATGACCCACACAGCCCTATGGCCCCCAGGAGCTCAAGGCCAAGCCTCTGCCTGGCTCTGAGGGAGCAAGGCAGGTCATGCCACACAGCCCGGGGAGACACTACTGTGCCCCAGAACCTGGGTCCAAGGGGAGCAGTCACAGGTGGAACACACACTCTCCCTCACCCGGTGCCGCGCAGCCCTCACCTGTGGGATGTTGACGAGCAGGCTGGTGTTGGGAACATTGGCGACGCGGATGAGGCCCTGCTGGATGATCCTCTGTCCCTGAATCTGCACACTGGGCACCGACGCCCGGGGGGCCAGGAGGAGGGGCGGTGGCCCTGTGCTGGAATGTTGCCTAATGCTGTGGATTTGCTGTTGGGGTAGGGTGGGAAGAACAAGAAATCTGACTGAGATCAACAATAGGGGGGGACCGGAAGGCACAGGCACCTTGGCCCCAAGGACTGGGAAGGGCCCTACTTTCGAGGTAGACAACTGCTGAGGCTGCCAGGTCTCCCCAGTGTGCACAGCCCTGCTTACCTGGGCCCCCCTGACGAGTGGGGGCATGACGACCTGTGAGCTCGCCTGTGGCCCCAGCTTCGAGGACGCCTGCTGCCCACCTCGGACCAGGGGCGGGGGTATGACGCTGCCAGGCATCCGAGCTGAAGAGGTCTGCCAACAACACCAAGACCTAGATTTACATGGACCCCTCCCGCCCTTTTTTTTTTTTTAAAGCAAGCAGTTTTACTGCTTTTATGAAAGTACATACCAGTTTTTTTGATTTGGTTTTTTTCTTTTTAAGTAGCAGAGAAGTTAAAAAATAAAATTATGGATGGGTGCAGTGGCTCATGCCTGTAATCCCAGCACTCTGTGAGGCCGAGGTAGGCAGATCACGAGGTCAGGAGTTTGAGACCAGCCTGGCCAACATGGTGAAACTCCATCTCTACTAAAAATACAACAATTAGCTGGGCGTGGTGGCACATGCCTGTAGTCCCAGCTACTCAGGAGGCTGAGGCAGGAGAACTGCTTGAACCTGGGAGGCGGAGGTTGCAGGTTGCAGTGACCTGAGATCGCACCACTGCACTCCAACCTGGGTGACAGAGCAAGACTCCATCTCGGAACCAAAAAAAAAAAAAAAAAGATTTAGCTAGCTGGCTGGGGGTGGCGGCTCATCACGCCTGTAATTTCAACACATTGGGAGGCCAACGAGGGTGGATCTCTTGAGCCCAGAGATTTGAGAACAGCCTGAGTAACAGTGAAACCCCATCTCTACAAAAAACAGAAAAATTACCCAGGCATGGTGGTGTGCGCCTGTAATCTTGGCTACTTGGGAGGCTGAGGCAGGAGGATGGCTTAAGTCTAGGAGGCAGAGGCAACAGTGAGCTGAGGTTGTGCCATTGCACTCCAGCCTGGGTTACAGAGCACGACCCTGTCTCAAACAAACTAACAAGGCGAATGTGTAACACAAAATTAGTAAAGATGACTACTGATTCTAAACACTGGAACAAGGAATAGGACTCCAACCACAGCCGTGTGAACCTGGGCTCACTTCTGAGTGAGTCCCACCAACATGGCAGTTCATTCTCACGTGACACTGGCCGGTCCATGGCAGGATGGGCATGGTCACCCCCTAGAGCAAGTTGGGGGCTCAGGCCTGTTTGAGAGGGAGGGGCAGGAAGGCCTCTTCCGACCTCAGCCATATGGCTGGGAGAAAGACTCTGCCCCTCACCTGGAGGCCCTGGAAGGAGGCTCCCTTGGCCGGAAGAGTCAACATGAAGGGAGATCAGACCTACTAGAGGCACTCACTGGAAGGCCCCCCTTCCAGTGTTGGCCATGATTTCTGTCTGTGACATGAACAGCGGCCTACTTTGGGCCGTGGGGCTTGGAGAGTGCATGTATGCTTTTTCCCCTGGGCTGTGGACTGGAGGGCCTCACTCCAGCCTACTCTGAAGGAAAGGGCAACCTCTTGCAGAACCTGGACCAGGGCTGTTTGGGAGCCCAAGGAGCCTATTCTTGAGAGCAGCAGTGCCAGCAGGGCACCCACTGAGACAGAGCGGGGACACTGACCTGGAGCGATGGCTTGCCAGCAGGAATGTTCTGGGTGCCCCGAACAAGCGGGGGAGGGGTGGTCACGGTACTCCCGACAGAACCTGTGGGCTGCAAGAGAGCAGGACACCAGGAGGTGAGGAGCCACCTGGCCCTCTCCCCACACGGAGGCGCCAAGATTTAATGCTGCCACAGAGGCCTGACTGTCTTCTCAGAGGTTCTGCTTGAAGGCTGAAAGTGACCCTGTCTGTGGCAAGAGGTGACAATTTCTACATGGGCCTAGAAGAGATTTTCCAGCAGCCCCACCCACTACTCTCAGCATCACTTCTTGGCCACTCCCTGACACCCACTCAAGTGTCCTGGCACCCACTTGCACCCTCCAGGGGACAGAATGGCTGATAGTGGCAGTGCCACTGAGGCAAAGGACCCATGGCCCAGGCAGGGAGATATCAATCTCAGTGAGAAAACAGTGACTCTGCGCACTTTTTAAAGCTGCATGTTCCACTAGAGAAGGGTCAGTGACAGACTTGGTGTCCCTCAATAAGTTTTCCGCAAGTGACAAAGAAAAAGAAAAAAGAAACAGGCAGACTCTTTCCAACCCACCTGCTAACTGGGCAGGTGTGAGGTGTGTGGGGGGGCAGGGTTTCAAAAAACAAACCCCCACGCCAGAGCAGGGAGAGTCCTGTCCTTCCTTCAGCTCCTGCTGCCCAGGACACATTTACTTTCTGGTTCACTGAGGCAATTACTAAAGTACTCGGAAGGTAGGAGTTTCCCTGAACAGAGTACTCAAAAAGCCCAACAAAATAAATTTAACCTCGCTGCCCATTCACCTGCATCTAGAAGCAGTGCAACAGTGAGCTTTAGGCTCCAGGGAAGAAGGAACAGAAGCAGGACCCTCCCGAGAGTTGGGGCTGAGATCCATGGCAGCTCAGCACACGTCTAGCTGGGAGCGGACTGAGATGCATGCAGTAGGAGGGAGGACAGTAGAGACTGGGGCATCCCCTGCACCTACAGTGCAGGCGGCCTTTCTGCACCGAGCCCTTCACCCAGAAACATGCTTCCAGAGGCACCAGACACCTGTGCTCCACTTCCCTGACACCTGTTGTCCAAGTGAGCTTTAGGGCGGGTGCGGTTGCTCATGCCTGTAATCCCAGCATTTTGGGAGGCCCATGTGGGCGGACCACAAGGTCGAGAGATCAAGACCATCCTGGCCAACATGGTGAAACCCTGTCTCCACTAAAAACACAAAAATTAGCTGGCTGTGGTGGCACGCGCCTGTAGTCCCAGCTACTCGGGAGGCTGAGGCAGGCCAATCACCTGAACCCAGGAGACGGAGGTTGCAGTAAGCCAAGGATTTGCATCACCGCACTCCAGCCTGGCGAAAGAGCAAGATTCTATCTCAAAAAAAAAAAAAAAAAAGAAGAAGTGCGCTTCAGACCCTCAGATCCAGATTACTCTAGACTGAAATTCACTTTAACATCTCCTAAGCTAAATCCAAAATGCACACTGGAGTCCACAAATGGGGGAGCGGGACCTTGCCCTATACTCCCTCAAGGAAGCCCTTTCACCTTTCTGGCCCCTGACATTGATGACGGGATCAAGGCAAGGCCAGAGGCTCCTGCTGGCCCAGTGAGGAGGGGAGACAGGCACGCACCTTCTGAGCGGTGGCTTCCTTTTGTATCTGACTCTGCCGCAACTTTTTCAACAAAACGAGTTTTGCTTCTTCTAACCTCAACTCTTCTTTCAGCTGTTTGATCATCCTTTCTCGTTCTTCAGGACTGCTTTTCTGCAGGGGCGAGAGGAACAGGGTTGAGGGGGAGCGTCCTTGGTGGGAAGCAGAGGCCCTGCCGTCACTAGCTCCACCCAAGGGCGTCATGAGTGGGAAGGGCACAGTGGGGCTCCGGCGGCAGTGCCACCACATGGCTCACCATGAGGGCCTCGGTGCTAGTCTCCTTCAAGGCCACCGTGGTCAGCCCATTCACTCTCGGGCTCGAGGGCTGCTCGTTGTCGGACAGCACAATCACGTCGGGTGAGGGAGGTCTCCTCTCGGATTTCATGTCACTGTGGGGTGGAGACAGTAGTAACCAGAGTGCCCCTGACAGCTGTGCCCACCCCTGTGGGCACATGGCAGGGAGGTGAGACCTCCCTGGCTGCTCTCTGTCTGCCCTGCATCTTCCACATCCCCAGCCCCACCCCACGGCACCCGGGTTGCCTCCTTCTTCTCACCCACATGTCATAGGGCACCCAATCCCAGTGCCCAGGTGGGCATCTTGATGGTAGGGACTTGTTAGTGCCTGTTGCCAGGGCTGAGGGTGTATATGCCCCTGAACGTGACATGGTGACTTTGGAAAACATGGCCGCTCCCTCTACCGTGTGCCTCGGATTGTGTAAACACTCGGCTCTGGATCCTGGGGTCCTGCTCAGTGTTAGCCATTGTGGGGGCTTGAGCATGCTGGGTCTGATGGCATGTGTGTGCCTCGCCACCAGCGGGAGCCCCTGGCCATGGTGGAAACCCCTTAAAGAGGAGCCCAGCTCCCTGTGTGAACCACTTTCTTCTCTCTCCACCCAGGAAGGCCAACAGCCCTCACACCTGGCAGCCAACCTGTCCCCAGCAGACCAAGGGGTGTATCCACAGGCTGCCAGCGTGCTCACAAGGTGGCACCAAGTGCTAGATGGTCCTTCTTGGGCCCCACGTGGCAGCAGCAACTATCTGTTTTGAAACTGACTAGGACACAAGTTCTCTCAAAGACCAGAGACTCTCCACCGGCCTGATCTACTTTTGGACTGGTTTCTGGCTGGTTGCCTCCAGCTCCACGTGGATGCCAACGTCATTCTGCCTGTTACCCTGCTGCCCACTCCATAAGTTCCAGCTCAAAACTGCATCATGAGACAGTTCATCATGATTCCAGCCCTCACACCTTTTTCTTTCTAATGAATTTGCCATGGTCTGGGGAACTCACTTCTACCTGTGAACTTGACCTGAAGCCTGTTCCTCCCTTCTCACTGTTGGCCCACAGCATCTCACTACCAGCTGAGAAGCACCAGGGGACAATCAGGGAAGTACTTGCAGGCTTTCCTTTTTTGTTATTTTGTCAAAATACGGTCACAAACATCTAAGAGTGTGGCTGATGAGCTGCTGTTATTCATCAGAATCGGGAAACAGTAAATATTCATTCTGTGCTAACTGCGGGCCAGGCTCCAAGATAAGTGCGCGTGGCACCCACGTCATTTGACCCAGGCAGGAACACATCAGTCTGATTTTCCCCTTCCTGTGAACAATCCTCTAGGAGGTATGTGTACAGCTGACACTACTGAAGGTGCAGGGCCGAACACCTGCTGTGGTGTTGCTGACCCAACGCAAGTCCCAGAGACAGCACTTGTCCCCAACCAAGCAGCTCCATTTGCTGACGGCACAAGGCAAACTGTCCCTGAAGATCTGGGTTCACTGTACTTTTTTTTTTTTATTTTTTTTCTTTTTTGAGACGGAGTCTTGCTTTGTCGCCCAGGCTGGAGTGCAGTGGTGTGATCTCGGCTCACTGCAGCCTCCACCTCCTGGTCCAAGCGATTCTCCTGCCTCAGCCTCCCGAGTAGCTGGGACTTACAGGCATGCACCATCATGCCCAGCTAATTTTTTTTTTTTTTTTGTATTTTTGTAGAGACAGGGGTTCACCATGTTGGCCAGGGTGGTCTTGAACTCCTGACCTCAGGTGATCCGCCCACCTCAGCCTCATTGTACTTTCATCCAAGTGAATCAGGTCCATTTTTTTGTCAGCAGGAAAACCAGCCAAGGACAGAACGCATCCTCTAGGTGGCACTGTGACCCAGGGAACAAACTCAGACAAAGTTAACTGGGAGCTGCAGCTCAAAGTTGTCCAGGCTCTCGCTCTG
Organism: Colobus angolensis palliatus; assembly: GCF_000951035.1. Taxonomy (NCBI): domain Eukaryota; kingdom Metazoa; phylum Chordata; class Mammalia; order Primates; family Cercopithecidae; genus Colobus; species Colobus angolensis. Next base: position 3,723,884 of record NW_012120265.1, on the reverse strand, counting down.
CCTGGGTCTAGTTCATAATCAGACCCTGGCAGGGTTGAGGAGCATCGCTAGGATGAAGAACCTGGCTCTGCTCTAGCAGCCATTGGGACCTCTGAGGTCCCCTCCAAGTCCAGGAGCTGCATCCTCAGGGAATGGTGGACACAGAGCACCAGAGGCTAAGGCTTCACCAAGGCTACCCTGGACTCACCAGATGCTGGACTCAGGAACTGCTTTACTTGCTCTCCTCTTGTCCCTCCTAATTCCACCCACCAGAGCTACGTGGCAGCTGTACCTGAACGCTGGTCCTAGCCCTGATCAACCAGGTTCTCACCAGAGACCTGGGCATGGACAGAAAGGTATGATTTCAAAGTATACAATCCCCCAGGCAAGGGGTTATCAGCCCACATTATGAAGCCCAGAACTGGGCAGTTTGTTTCTAAAGTAACCCAGGACACCTCACTCAGGTCTTAGCACACCGCCAGCATGTCTCTCCTTGCTGCCGGCCCCATGCCGCCCAAGATCGACTTTCAAGGTGACCTCAGGGCTCTAATTCCAGGCTCCCTGGACGTGTACACACACTGAGCACCTCAGAGGCAGGTGGTCCCAAGGCTCCAGCACAGAGCTGCAGCGGCTGGCCTCTATCCAGGTGAGCTCCAAAGTGAAGAGGGTAGCGGGGGCCCAAGGCAGCATCCCGTATAAAGTTACAGACACACTTCCTGGGCCAGCACAAGCTGAAATGAAATGACAGCCAAGCTCTAAGGGACTTAACACTTCTTATCATCTTATCGAGGGCGTGAGGTTCTTCCAGAGGTGAGATGTCTAATAAAATTCAAATCTGCCTGAGGGAAGGGTCCAGACCACCTAGTAGCTGAAGCTGCCTGAGTGGGCTGCTCTGACCACGGTGCTTCCTGGCCCCATCTTGGCTTGCGACTAATCAATAACTCATCCAAGAGATGATGTCACCACCCATCAATGATCACTCAGCATCCCAGCAGCCAGCAGGGAGTGAACTTCCTGTATGCTAATCAGGCCACCAAAAAGTCATGTGACAAAGGCATTTCCCTCCTTGGTCACATGACCCTTTAACTGTGCCTTCCAACGTGAAAACCATGGTAACGGCCAGTTCCAACCGGTTTGTGACACGCAGCCTTCATTTTGAGAAGGGAGGTAAGGGTTCAGGTGCTGTCAGAAAATGGAGGCGCCAGGCTCACCCCAGGGCTGTGGAGCTGCAGGCACTTCCTGTGTGGTGCCGGCCCACAGGGGACTGTTGCTGCACCACAGGCTCCAGTCACCTCTACACACACCGCACACAGGCCCCTCTAAGTTTCTAAAATGAAAAACTTTGTTAAGCTCACTTTTTAAAGGAGAGGGGCTTTAAGAGTCTCAGGACTTTTTAAAATAAAATTCAGGAAAAAAAGCATGTGGCTCAAAATGATGGTAGCATTATTTCAGGGAAAAATTTAATTATGAAAACTGTCTGAAGTAAATAAAAGCAGTGGAAACCTAGCCCAGCATGCTGAGAGGGATGGCATCGTGGCCCAGGGACAGCGTCTGCTATTCACTCCACAGCGGCCGTCCCAGGCACCAAATTTATTTGGAAGTGATGTGGTATTTCAGGACAAATCCCATAAGCCCGTCCTGCCCATCTTGAGAAGCCTTAATGTAAAACACACTGATCAAGAGATTTTATGTGACCTACAAAAATCCCTGGAAGCAGGCCAGGCTGTTATCAGCGTAAATGGTCTCACCCGCTCCCTGCCACGCACCACCCCCACTCCCCCACCCGCTGGCACCAGCCCTGACCTCACAAGCACAGAAATTCTGTTACCTGCCAGGAATTTCCACAGAACTTCCTGGAGGAGAGGCCGGGATTATAAACTTAAATTGAGACACGATCCCACTTCCACAGCACAAGGTTATGGCTTTCAGCTGCCCAGCAACCAGCGGCGAGTACATGGTTAATATTTAGTGTTCCCTCAGCCAGTGCCGGGAAGGAGCCGTCCTTGGAGGCTGGGACCTTTGTGGTTCTCTGAATGGGCCTGCCTGGTATGCAGGGAAGCACACTTCATCCCCCTCTCCCTCATTCATTCATTCATTCCTCACTCACATCTGCTGAGAGCTCATTTAAAAAGTAGGTGCTGCAGCAGGCAGTGGGAGGAACCCCTGGATAAAAGGAGGCTCTGTCCTTAGGGTTCAGTCTACCAGGTAGGTCAGACACAAAAGGGAAGGGGCAGGTGGGGGCGAGGCTGTAGGTGGGCTTGGGGCTGGCCCCGTGAATGTCTGACCACCGCTGTCACAGCCATAGCAGCCGGGCAGCTTCTCCGGAACTTGTATAAATGCAGCATGTCCTCCTTGCCCCAGACCTACTTGATCAAAGTCTGTATTTCAGCAAGATCCCCCAAGTCTTGCACACACTAGGGAAGTTGGGGATGACCATGACCTGCGGCCCAATGAGGCCTTGGGATAAGAAATCCTCCTCCAGGCTGGCTCGGAGAGACAGGCAGGGCCCAGCAATGCCTTCTCCAGCCACATAACCATTTCCCGCTAGAACCTTTCCTCCTCACCTCTTTCAGGCCTAGCAGAGTAGACTGCTGGCTGTGTGTAAAGGTGGGATGAGGGCTCTGCTAGAGCCAACACCAGTCCTGCCAGCCCACTTGTCCCTTGTGCAAACACTCATCTTGGGCTCACCAGGCCCTACCCGACATGAACCAAGCTGTTAACATCCCCCACCCTCCTGGGGCCTGGCCCACAGACATGGCCCGGCATGGCCGTGTTCTGTCTGCAGAACATCCCTCTTCAACATGCCTCAGGAAGCCTGCCCGGCCCTGTCCCCCTGCCCCAAGGTGAAGGTCATAGCAGAACTTGGGGTTCCACTTGGGGAGTGCAGGTCTAAGCAGAAACCCCCCAGCTTCCTAAGAGGGGCTGGCTGGGGGGGTTTGTGTTCCTTAGCCCCCCAACAGCCCAGTGACTGGCCCACCCACCCTCGGCCCAGCAAGCCTGTCTAAGTGCCTTTGGTTCCCTGCACCGCACCCCACCCCACCCCTGTGAAGATGAGCCCTCCCTCCCCCTGCCTTGCAGGGTGACATGTCAGCACCTGTCTGACAAGCAGGTTCCTGCACCCTGAGCTGGGGGCCATCATGACCTCCTTCAGGTGGGTGTGGCACCGGCACAGCACCCAGGGACCTATGGCCTCACTCTGTGGCACAGCCTCAGCTCCCACCCAACAAGGGACAGGGTGTCCCCAGGGTGACCAGATGAACAAAGGGCAAGGGGGTATCCAGCCCTGAGGTGATACCATAGCCCCAGAGAAGGGGGCAAGCCCCCATGTCCTCAGAGCCAGGAATCTCCTCCTAAGTCCATGATGGCTGGGGATGGGGGAAGAGGCTGGCTGAGCCCATCGTGTGAGGGTGCTGAGCCCTGAACCCACACACTCCCTGTGGAGTAGCTCCTTTAGCAAGCTGTGGCCTGGAGCTCACTGGCCACCCCTGCCCAGCTTTGGACTTCAAACAGCAGCAGGCAAGTCAGGCTGTGGAGAGAGCCCTCACCCAGTGGGTCAGAAGACACCTGGGTCTCACTTGGTTCTGCCTCTTGCAAGTGACACTTCCCTCTCCATGGCTCCTGCATGGCAGGGCAGAGGAATCCCTGTCCCGCAGACCCTCAGGGCTGCCTGGTGAGGTGAGACTTCAGTGCTGAGGAGGCTCGGGCACCTTAGACAGCTGGCTGGGTGCAGGGGGATCAGGCAGCCCTGCTGATCTGAAAATGCTCAGCTCAGGCCTCGGGAACAGTGACCTTCCTGACAGCACTCATAGCCACCCCGCATGCCCCTAGGATGGAGAGAGAGGTCTGTCCCAACAGCCTGGGTCCCCTGCATCAGGTCCCATTCCCAACTGGGAGAAAGAAATGGAATCGTTTGCCGGGAGCTGCCCCCAGGGCTGTCATTTGGTGGGGTGGAAGCATCCTGCTGTCAGATCACATGCTGCCTCTTCAGAGCCAGCCACCCACATGCAGCAGCCCCAAAAACCCAGATGGCAGCAGCACCACGGACTCCCAAAGCCCGATGGATGCTCTGACAGGATGCAACCTTGAAGGGGCTAGGAGCACGCACGAGTGATTTTCTTTCAGATTGTAGGGCCTTAGAGGAAAGTACTTCCTGGGGTCCCCAACACTGGGAAGATAAGGGCAGCAAATAGGCCACCTTGCCTCGGCCTTGCAGCTCCCAGATGGGAGCGACAGCAACGAGTAAACTTGAAACATGTGCCTGACCTGACCGCTTTCTGAGGAGAGAGTGGGAGCCCGGTACAGAGCAGACAATCTCAGTAAACAAGTCCTGAAATGTGACACCTGAACATTCACAAACTCCCCAAGGGCAGACTGGGTCTGCTGGGGGCCTGGCAAGGCTGGGGAGGGCCCACCTCCTCCTCTTGCCTTGGTGGAGGTTCCAGGGTGGGGGCTGTGAGTTCAGGAGGAGCCACGCCGCAGACTGATGGACCCCCTTGCACGGTGGGCAGCTGCTTCCCTCGTGCACACCGATGTTGCGCTGCTAGAGGAAAGGGAAACCCACTCACAAGGATTTCTGAATTGTGTGTCTTCATGTGTCTTTGTAAAGTAACAGACCCTGGAAGCCAAACTCCTATTCTTTGAATCCAAGCGCTTTTGTGGATATGAAAAAGGAGCCCTAATACTTATGGCTGACAAACCCTGGACACCGGACCAGACTCTGCAAGACTCCCCCGACCCATCTCTGTAGTCCTGAGGAGGCCGTAGGCTCTGGCTGCATCTATTCACAGGCCCCGTAGTACTGGACCTGGGCTGGTTTTATGGCTCAATTCCCAAACTACAGAATGCAGAGGAAGTGACATGGCAGCCTTTTGAGGTGAAGTCACAGAAGCCTTGCAGCTTCTGCCTGAGCCCTGGGAATGCTTGCTCTAGGAGAGCTGAGGTCTGACTGCCCCAAACCACCATGGGGTCAGAGGCCCACGCTAGCCTCTGCTACATGGGGGAGATGGAGACAGGCAGAGACTGGTCCAGCCAGTCCCAGCTGTTTTGGCCATCACATGTGAGCGACGAAACCACTGGGGACACCCAGCCCAGCTGACGTGCAACTGCAAAGACCAGAGAGCCCCATCAGCAGTGCCTAGCTGGGCGGGACCAGCCAACCAGCAGAACCGACACACTAAAAAATGTCAATACCTCGCTGCTTTAAACCACTAAGCTAATGGAGCCTATGGCCCAGCCTGGCCCCTGGGGAGCTAACCCATATCACTGTAACTCCACTTCCTCCCTCAGATGCTACCCTGGGACAAAGCAGGGAAAGAGAAGGGGGAAAGAAAGGGTTTACCCAAGTAACTACCCGCGGAGCCTTAAAGCTCCCCCCGACAGAGGGACCAGCAGCAGCTACACAGAGGCCCCCTGGACAGCTACAGACTCAAGATGAGAACAGCTCTAGGAAGGTCAGGTGGGAGACCAGAGCTGCCCAACAATGAAAGTGGGTGAAGAGGGTCCCATGGAAAAGAAGGAGAAAGTCTGCAGGCCGGGAGGCACCTCAGATTCAGGCCGCACCTGGAGTGAAGTGAGTCAAGCCAGAAAGCAATTCCTCATGCTTCATTCAGTCTCTCTACCTGCCTTCAAGAAACACTCCCAGAAAAATCCTATGACAGAGAAAAAGGACAGTTATCATCAGTTCCCCAAGTTAGTTCTACCACTGAGCAACTTTCTTTTTTAGAGACAGGGTCTCACTCTGTCAGGCCGGAGTGCAGTGGTGCAACCATAGTTCACTGTTGCCTGGAACTCCTGGGCTCCAGTGATCCTCCCACCTCAGCCTCCCAAGCTGCCGGGACCATAGGTATGCACCACCACACCTGGCTAACTTTTTTCCATTTTCAATTTTTGGTATTGAGACAGGGGCTCTCACTCTGTTGCCTAGGCTGGCGCACAGTGGCATGATCGTGGCTCGCTGCATTTTTAAAGTTTTTGTACAGGTGGAATCTCGTTATGTTGCCCAGGCCAGTCCCGGCAATATCTTGTGTGGCAGGCCCCTGTGTAGTGGGTGTGCTGACATACAATTCTGGCAGCATTCACTGCAACCTGGGGGTGGGTGCTGCTCACTGGGACCCCACACAGTTCTCCTTCCTTTCCCAAGGGGTGGTGTTCACTCACTCAATTGATAGAAAGGGAGCTCTGTTGTCCAGACACAGGCAGTGCCCCAAAACTGAAGAACTAGGCTGGGCGCGGTGGCTCACACCTGTAATCCCAGCACTTTGGGAAGCCAAGACGGGCGGATCACGAGGTCAGGAGATCGAGACCATCTTGGCTAACACAATGAAACCCTGTCTCTACTAAAAATACAAAAAAAAAAAAAAAAAAATAGCTGGGTATGGTGGCGGGCACCTGCAGTCCCAGCTACTCAGGAGGCTGAGGCAGGAGAATGGCATGAACCTGGGAGGCGGAGCTTGCAGTGAGCTGAGATCACACCACTGCACTCCATGCTGGGCGATCTGGTGACCTAGCGAGACTCCTCCTAGCAACTCCTCCTAGAGAAGCAACTCCTCCTAGAGAAACTCCTCCGTCTCAAACAAACAAACAAATAAAAACAAACAAAAAAAACTGAAGAACTCCTGGGGGTTGCCTGGTGTCCTCCCAAGCCACCCCACCCCCACCCGCAGCCCCTCTGCGGATCCCTCAACTCCCTTCTTAGCATCCATCACACTCCTCCCGCCCCGTAACTTGAGCTCCTCTTGGCTGGGATGTTAGAGAAAAGCCCGGAGCCTGCTTTGTGGGGCCCAGGAAGACAGAACACATTCTGCTTCTCTGCCACAGAGGTCGTGGAGGTGAGTGGCTAAGATGGGATTTTTGCAACCCAGCCATCATTCTTCCTGCAGACTTTAGGTCCAACGACCGCTCTGGGACTCCATTATGGTGAGCCCTGCCACAGCGCTGGCTAAAGAGCTCAGGAAAAAGAGAGAGAGAGTCTGTGTGGCTGGCCAAGACCTGTGAGCCCATCCCTGCCCACTCTCCTTTCCTCAGTACAGAAGGGAGCAGTCCCAGGTCCCCAGCCAGAGCAGAGGAGCCCCATGCAGTGCTCGCCCCCAGCATCAAGCACAGCCAGGAGGCGGCCAGCCCATGCTGCCAGAACGCCTTTTAGGAATGCAACAGCCCCTAAAGTCAAAGGGCCCAGCCAGGGAGGCCCAGAGGACCTCACTGTGGCAGGGGCCAGTCTTGGGGGCGTGCAGAATGGCTTGGCTGAGGGTGATAGAGACAAGCCCAGGAGACCCTAATACCATGCTCATGTGGGCCAGCAGCCTCTACCCGCCCACGGAGGCCAATGCAGCCTGACCTTGCCAGCAGCTGACACTACGAGGGAGGCCACATCAAATTCAGCATGCTCTGCTTAGAAATACAGGAAGACACGTGCACTGGAAATGACTACAATCGAAGAACTGAAAGGCTAACTTTTCAGGTTTGGAAAACCAAGCAAACACCTGCTGGGCCTTTATGATGGCCACTCCTAGGCCAACCACCAAAAGTCACCCTTCCACATAATCCTCTCCACAGCTCCATCATCACCCCAGTTCCCAGTCCAGGGGACAATCTTAAGGGAGGGCCACATGACTTCCTAAGGTCACACAGCAGGACCTGCAGACAACCTGGGCTCCTACGGCACCTGAGCTCCTGTGTGGACCCCTCACTGTGCCAGGACCCTGGGGGAACCCAAAAGAGCAGATGTGGGGTTGGAGAGTATGGGCCCCATGTAACTGGCAGCTCCTAATTCAGGTCATCAAATACCTTTGAGACAAGAGTCTCCCTCTATTGCCCAGGCTGGGGTGCAGTGACGTGATCTTGGCTCACTGCAAACCCTGCCTCCCGGGTCCAAGTGATTCTCCTGCCTCAGCCTCCCAGGTAACTGGGACTACAGGTGCCTGCCACCACACCTGGCTAGTTTTTCTATTTTTAGTAGAGACAGGGTTTCACCATGTTGGCCAGGCTGGTCTCAAACTACTGGGCTCAAGGGATCTGCCCACCTCGGCCTCCCAAAGTGCTGAGATACAGGCATGAGCCACCGCGCTCGGTCATATTTTATTTTTTTTGAGACAGGGTCTCACTCTATAACCCAGGCTGGAGTGCAGTGGTACAATCACGGCTCACTATAGCCTCAACCTCCTGGGCTCAAGTGATCCTCCCACCTCAGCCTCCTGAGTTGCTGGGACTATAGGCATGAACCCCCACACCAAGCGAATTAATCTGTTTATTTATTGGTAGACATGGGAACCACTACGTATTGCCCAGGCTTGGTCTTGAACTTTTGGGATCAGGTGATCCTTCCACCTCAGCCTCCCAAAGTGCTGTAACTACAGGCGTGAGCCACTGAGCCCCACTATGTCATTTTTGGAATAGTGAACCCTTATTTATGGCTGAAGGATCCTGGACAGCCAGTAGCATCCACAAGCTAAGTCCCTGAGGTGTGAAGGAGGGGGCAGTGTGAGGACACAGATGCAGCCCTCAGACTCTATCAAGAAATGATAACTTACCCAAATCACAAGACGAGTCAGGGGATGGTCAGAAACAAAACATGGCCAGGTGCGATGGTTCATACCTGCAATCCCAGTGCTTTGGGAGGCTGAGTGAGAGGATGACCTGAGCCTTGGAATTCAAGAGCAGCCTGGGCAACACAGTGAGACCCTATCTCTGAAAAATAAAAAAGCTGGGCATGGTGGCAAGCACCTGTAGTCCCAGCTACCCAAGAGGCTGAGGCAGGAGGATCACTTGAGCCCAGGAGCCGGAGGCTACAGTGAGCTATGATTGTACCACTGCATTCCAGCCTGGGAGCCAGAGCAAGACCCTGTCTTTTAAAAAAGAAAAGAAACAAAACTCAGTGGTGGTGGACACTCACACTGTAAGTGGGCCAACGCCGGCTGGAAGGGGTGGGATGGGGTTGTGGCGCTCAGGAATTCAGGCTCCCTAGGGCCTGGTGTGGGTATAGTAAAGGACAAAGAGGAGGGGAAACCCTGGCCACTGACCGCAGCACCCCTCCTGACGCTGGTCCCTGCACCCATGCCAGGCCCACCTTCCTCCAGGGAGGAAACATGGTGAGAACTCCTCAAGCAGGGTGGAGGAAGGACTCCCTACAGCAAATGAACTGAAAGGCATCTCCTGGGAGAGATGCCAGCTTCCTCACCAATACACAGGGAGGGAGAAGTCACCTGTGTGCATGAAAGCCACAAAGATGAAACACACACTGCTTCTGAAACGACCACAAACTTTCTCAATGAATGGAAAGTGCTCGCTGTGTCTGGAAATCTCCTGCCCCTCTTTTAAACATCTGCATCACAAGTGGCTAGATCACCATCACTTGCACCCGTCCTCCTAGCCAGCTAGGTACACCTACACCCCAATCAGACCTGCTCCAGTTGCTCTGCGCAGAGTGGCCGCTGGTGACCCACGAGGACCACTGAGGGGCTGGGTGCACCTCTGCAGGTACTGGGGGGACTGGCCCATTCACCAAACCTCAATGAGGCCAAGTTTCTTCATCTGCAGAAGGGGATGCCACTCACCTCAGGGGGCAGTCATGAAATGTGATTAAACCTCACCTCTGACTAGTGCCTCTGTGGTATCCCATGACAAAGTACAACAGGATGAAGCCCTGCTGCTGCATACTGCAGTGGAATGGCGCCATGAAGAGAAGCACACACGTGAGCGTTCATGCAAAGCCTGGTGCTTCAGGAAAAACACCCGAGGGTATCTGGTACCAGTGATAAAGTACGAGCTTCCAATAATCAAAACTCAGAACTTTGGAAAACTTGTATTTGCTACCTGCTGTGAGCTCAACAACTTCCCAACGGATAGGTGGTGACATTGACAAATCTGATTTTGTGACATTAAATGATGATACGTGTATCTGAAATGTCTCTGTAACTCAGTAAACTACTATTTTCCAACGTTCAATGGTATTACAAACTCATAGGTGAGTAAAATGTCATTCAGGGAAAGAAAAGATAATACTGTCAGGCAGAAGAGTCCCAAATAATTTATGCAGACAGTTCACCTTTGAAGAGGTGAGCATGAGTCCCCATCCCTCAAGAGTGGGCTGTGTGGCCAGGCATGGTGGCTCGAGACACCTGGAATCCCAGCACTTTGGGAGCTGAGGCGGGTGGATCACGGGAGGCCAGGAGTTTGAGACCACAGTCTAGCCAACTTAGTGAACAACCCTGTCTCTAAAGTTCCTGTAGTCCCAGCTACTCACAAGGCTGAGGCAGGAGAATCACTGGAACCCGGGAGGTAGAGGTTGCAGTGAGCCGAGATCATGCCATTGCACTCCAGCCTAGGTGACACAGTGAGACTCCATCTCAAAAAAAAAAAAAAAAGAGTGGGCCACACATAGTAACTTCCTTCCAAAGAGGACAGTATGGAAAGGGTGGAGCTGGGGGAGGGCGGGGAGAGTAACTTTACAGTAGGAAAACCTGACAAATGGCACCTCACTCAGATGATCGTTCAGTCAAGTCCAGCAGTACCTTTGATACGAAGTGACGAGAAGAGCACTTCACCCTCTGTGGTCTTCCTCCCCCAAATCAATCACCTGCCTGTGAGAAAAGCATCTGACAAATCCCAATGCAGGGACGTTCTACAGAACACTTGACCTCTGCTCTTCAAAACTGACAAGGTCACCCAAAACAAAGAAAGTCCGAGAAACTGTCATAGTCCAGGAATCTAAGGAGACGCAAGGACTAAATATAACCTAAGGGAAAAAGGACAACTGGAAAAAACTGAGGAAATCAGAATAAAGTATGAACTTGGTTAAAATAATATACGGACCCTGGCTCACTACTTGTGACACATGTTCTGTTGTCTGTTAACAATGTAGAGACCAGGGTGGGGTTTGCAGGACTGATCTTTGCAACTTTTCTGTGAATCTAAGACTATTCTAAAATTAAAAGTTAATTTTAAAAATAGGTTTTTCTGTTCAAAGTGCAAGAGTCCCATGGATTTTAACGTAACCACATACAAAAAGCTCAATGATGAGGTTTCAGAGTCTAAGGGCCAACTCACCGGTAGCGACTCGCCACTCTGGATTTTGGTTTCTCATTACAGGAGGAAATGCACAACGATCCGAAAAGCCTATGGAAACACCCCTCCACTCTCTAACCTCTTCTCCGTGCTAGTTATATTTTCTTCACCATGTTTCAAACCCTCACAACGAATGCAAGAGGATGGACACAGACATAGCCATGGGAACCTAGCAGCTGTCTTCTTATTCTTAGTAAGCTGAGTGCTAACGAGATTTGCAAAATAGATTTTTAATAAAAAGTTATTTATGTTAATATGTCACAGGTCTATTATAGTCATCTTTAAATGAGTTAATAAATAGGTTTTTTTCTTTTTTTTTTTTGAGACAGGGTCTCAACTCAGGTTGTTTAGCCTGGAGTATAGTGGCGCCATGTCAGCTGACTGCAGCCTCTGCCTCCCAGGCCCAGGTGATTCTCCCACCTTAGCCTCCCGAATAGCTGGGACTACAAGTGTGCACCACCACTCTCTGCAATGTTTTGGGATTTTTAGTAGAGACGGTTTTGCTATGTTGCCCAGGCTGAAATTTTTTTTCTTTATTCTGAGACAGTCTTGCTCTGTCGCCCAGGCTGGAGTGCAGTGGGCGCGATCTGGCGTGATCTCAGCTCACTGCAACCTCTGTCTCCTGGGTTCAAGTGATGCTTGTGCCTCAGCTTCCCGAGTAGCTGGGATTACGAAGTGCGCCACCACAGCCAGCTACTTTTTTTTGTAGCAATGGGGTTTTGCCATTGTTGCTCAGGCTGGTCTCGAACTCCTGGCCTCATGTGATCTGCCCACCTTGGCCTCCTAAAGTGCTGGGATTACAGGTGTGAGTCACTGCACCTGGCCAAAATTTTCAAATTTTCTAACACAGTGTCAACAGACATATCCCACAAAACCAACCGCTGTCTGAGGCCCAGAGATGGAAAACGGGAGGTGCCAGTGCTTCGGGAAAAGGATTTCCCTTCTCTGGCAGCCCCGACAGTAGTGCAGAGGCTGGGATCCTGGGTCCTGTCCTGCTGATATATCACGGCCCATGTAACTTTCTTTTTGCTGCCAAAGTTGTATTTTGAAAAGTGAGAAGTACTAAAAATTTAATAGGATTCACCCCACAGGTATTTAATCATCAGCCAACAAAACTTGGTCACCTTAAGGTTCTCATGGCCTTATGTGGCAACTGTACAGCCTCTATGTTTACCTAAGTCACAGAAAGCAGGCGTCGCCCTATGGCTATGGATCAAACACAGGAACATGGCTGGCCAGGTCACCCAGGACCTCAGTGTGAGAATCTTGTCCCCCTACACCCTACACTGCTGGTCTCCGGGACTAGGAATCTCCTTCCTTCTCTAGCAAGTGGGCCGCCTCTCTCCCATCTGAGTGCCTGAGGGATCCTGGGCTCCACCCAGGCTCAGAGTATCAACTCTCCCTTCTCCAGAAGGGGGTCCCGAACCCAAGGCCCAGTCCCAACTCTATGTTCCACCCTTCCTGCACCCAACAATCTATCCCAGCCCACCTTTCCGGCCTCTGCTCCTACCACCGTGTACCTTCAGACTCTGACCCCTGTGCCCAGTGCACCGTGATTTCTGGGTCGCAGTCCCCTAGAGAGTGCCCTCAGACCATTCTTCCCATACTGCCTGCAGATACGCCAAGTCTCCTGGAGGCCTGGACTGATGGCTCTCTTTAGAATGCTCTTTGCACGAAAGCTATCAGGGCCCTGCCTTGAGGAATTCTGCATGGCATCAAGTCTCAGCCCCATGAACCCCCAAAGCTTTTCAATTTGATTACATCACAACAATTTTAAAGATATAAGCTCTAAAAATCTGCAGTCCTATGGCATGGGTCGCAAGCAAAGGGGGCACATGGCAACATCCGGTATGTCTCCCATCTTTCCACCCATCAGATGTCCCCTCCGTCTCCCACCCTCCAGGGAAAACAGTGGCATGCGCCGGAGCCTCAGTCACAGGGAACTCAGCGTTTCCAAAGACAGCTGATTCAGCCTGGCTTCAGGCGTTACCCTGCCTTCCTCTCTTGAGAGTTCTTCCCATCAGCACTGTGACTTTACACTATGGTGGAGCCTCAATTCACAGAGGAGACAAGAGCCATTCACAAAGTGGGGGCAGACTGTCCCAGGCCACACAGAGATTCAGTACATGGACGATCCGATCCAAGCTGTCAGACAGCCACGTTCTTTTTTTCTACCACCAGCTGCCCCCTCAGGCTCACAAATTATAATTCACATGCTCATCTTGAGAGAGAAGAAAACCCTCAGAAAGATCTCTCTAACCAGGTAGCCTTTTCTTTTCTTCCAGGGGCACATTCTGCTAACTGGGAAAACACCACCCCCCGGGTGTGATGTCTGCCTGTCCCACCCGGGATCCCACATGCCCCTGCAGGTTCTCAGGTATCCACTCCTCTGTTTCTACTTGTTCTGCACAGAAACCACCAAGGCCCGGCGCCCACTGCCCTTCGCTCCACTCCTTCACCAGGTTAGGGGACCATGAGGGACAGGACTGGCTCTCGGCCTAAGGAGCACTCAGAAGCCGCCCCGTAGCCTCCAGGCTGGTTTCAGTGCAACTGCTCGCAGCATGGCAGGGAAACTGGTTGCAGACTGAAAAGCAACAAAGCTAAACCCAGTTTCAGTGGGCACGGCGGAGTGCTGGTCAGACACCCTCCCTGTCTTGTCCCTGTGGATGGGACATTCAAATAACCCGCTACAGCAGCTGGGGCATCAGTTATAGGAAGAGCAGCCTGTCAGTGAGTGACAAATAGGACAACAGCAGGAATACATGCTGGGAGGAGATATCAGAAGCCGCAGCAGCAAAACAGAAAGCAAGTCATTTAAAAAGAAGGAAGAGGTCTGCTTAATCTGCAAATCTGCTCAACTTACAGATGTGTGAGAGGAGTTCGGACAGAGAAGGTCAAGCATTTACTGGTGATTACCTCGATGTCCATATAAAATGTGGCCTCTGGTTTTCTGTCAGAACCACCAAAGGATAATATCCCCAGAGAGCCTGCACTGTCCAACAGAGAAGCCCCATTTCAAAGTCAGGGATCCCGAGGTCCCCTCCATGACCAGAGGAGGGCGTCTAAAGGCAACAAAGAGCTGGCAACACCTTGGAGAAGCCGGAAGTTCAGGAGGACCAGGAGCGATGCTCTTTTACCTGGCACCAGGCTGGCTCATGCTACGGCCCTCATGTGAGCTGAGGACTTGGGGAGTTAGAAACAGTGCAGTCTATTATCCTGGTGCCCCTAAATAATCTAACGATTCTTAGAAGTACAGGTGGACCCCTCACATTTCAGCGATTTCTGGGATTAGACAGAGTCCCAAATAAAGGGAAATGGGACGAGGAACCTGCAGGAAAGGGGTGACACAGAGAACAAGGAGGAGACAGACGGTGGCTGCTGAGGTTTGGAGGGGCAGCAGCTAAGGCAGGGAAGGGAGCACATAAACAGATTCCCAAGGGAACATACCTCTCAGTTCCCAAGAGCAGCTAAGAAATGCCTGTAGGCTGTGGATTTCTAGTCGGAGCTGGTGAAGGCGCTCCCTGGGGCCACCCAGCCTCTCCTGGAAGTTGCCCAGCAGCAGACAGAGAATTAGCAAGTGAAAGGCAGCAGCCAGCCCTCAACAGGTGCTGGGGAGGGGCTGGAGCAGCAGAGGAGGGGGCTCCAGAGAGCCGCCCACAGAGTAACCCACCCTGGAGCCCCTTGTCTGGATCCTGACTCTGGGACGGGCCGGTGGTCACACGAAGGGAAAAAGGCTTCTTGTTGCGGGACTTCCAGAGCTCTGGCACCCCGATGAGGGATTTAGGGGTTCAATCCCTGACAAGAGGGCTGCAGGAGGCAGTCAGTGTGAGGCCCACAAACCATGGCCCTGGGCTGTGAGAACCCAGCCCTTTCCCGAGCCCTCATGTCGACAGCTGTGCCACATTAGTCCATCGTCCATCTCATTCAAGGACGTGCATTCCTGCAGACAGCCGGCCGGCGGGCCGGGCGCAGCTGCGGGGAGGCATAGTCCTGAGAGCAAGGGGTAGAAGCTCAGCTTTGCACATCGCTGTGAAGACACCCCCTCCACCCATACACAGGCAGCCAACACAATGATGATAGGGGTTCTGTGGCACCAACGACTGTCCAAGCATCCGCTATGTGACTGACTAGCACAAGGGGCAGTGGGATCTTCTGCCTGGCCTCGTGCTTCCCTCAGAGGGGCAAGGGTGATGGGCTTAAGACACAGCCACACATGTATGCCAGAGTCTGGACCCCAATCTCTCTGTAGACCCAGTGGCTAAAACTATAAAGACTGAGAACAAGTGAAAATGGTGTGCTGGACTGCCACGCCTGTGAGTGTGAAGAGCATAGACCATTTTGGGGGAAAAGCCTAGTCATTTCTTTAAAACGACTAACCACACACACAATTTGTAACCCTGCAGTTCAACCCAAGTGTTTACCAAGAGAAATGCTGACCCATGCCTACAAAAAGACATCTGCAGGGACCTGCACAGCAACGGGTGCTCACACCAGCCCCAAACTGGAGGCTGCACAGATGTCTACTGACAGGTGAGAAGTGCCCTGTGCACACCACTCAGAGGCACACCAATACACACCAGAGGCAAATCCCAAAACACTCAGAAGAAAGCCAGACCCCAAAGAGCACTGACTCTGAGTGCATCCCCAGAAAACCGGAAAAGAGGCAAGACCAGTCTCATGAGGGGAAGCACCAAAACAGGAAGGGCTGGGGGTGTGTGAGGGCCCTTCTGGAGTGGGATGGTAAGGTTTCTGGGCAGTGATAAAGTTTGTGACCTAAATCAGGGTTTGACTCACAGGTGCATGCGTGAGTCAGAACTCATCGTCTCGGGCATACCAGGGGAGCCCCATGCTCATGTGGCGGGGGAGGGGAAGCAATTCTGGTGTCGACTTCACCCTCCTCTCCCTTCCCTGTAAAAAGTATCTGCGCAAACAGCAAGGACTCTATCCATGATCCTCAGAGTCATCTTGGAAAAATTAGACAACTAATGCACACTTTTGCAGCTGGCCCCATTTTGGCACAGAACAAAACAAAGCTGTCCACACTCCCACGTTCTGGACAACTGGGTGGCTGGATGTACAGGAGGAAGCAATATCACATTACTTTCTGATTTGTTTTTTGTTTTTGCTTTTGGAAGGCTTGATGTGTTATTTTGTTTGTTTGTTTGTTTTTGTTTTTTTTTTTTGAGATGGAGTCTTGCTCTGTCGCCCAGGCTGGAGTGCAGTAGCAAGATTTGGGCTCACTGCAAGCTCCGCCTCCCGAGTTCTTGCCATTCTCCTGCCTCAGCCTCCCAAGTACCTGGGACTACAGGGGCTCGCCACTACGCCGGGTTAATTTTTGTGTGTGTGTTTTAAGTAGAGACAGGGTTTCACTGTGTTAGCCAGGATGGTCTCGCTCTCCTGACCTCGCGATCTGCCCGCCTCAGCCTCCCAAAGTGCTGGGATTACAGGCGTGAGCCACCGCGCCCGGCCTAACATACATTTTAATGATGGGCACACATGCTCACCGTGGCAGGGAAGTGACACCGATGCGCCACCCCACCGCCCGCTTGGTGACTGCCAAATTCTAAAAAGAAAGACAACAGCAATGATTCTAATTGTCATCAAGGACACCAGTGTCAACAACTGCGACTGGCTTTGCAGGCCTAGTAAACAGACTGCATTTCCAGTGCGTTTTACGGTCACTGGCCACAAGCGCTTGACCAGGGAGCTGAAGGCCAAAAAGAACTAAAGCCAAGATCAGATCTAACAGCACAGATGCTACTTTGAGCCCCAAAGTGGCCAAGGAACACACATTCCAGCCTGCCCTGTCCGCACCATGGGCCAGGCCTTTGGTCCATGTGCTGCCTCCTCCCACAGCAGACAAGTCTCACGGTACAAGAGGAGGTGGGGAGCGAAGAGGAAGACACAAGAGCTGCCTGAACGCCACGTGCCACTAACAGGAGGACACTTGCCAGACATCCACCTAGGCTGTGTTGAAGTCTGCCCAATCCATGGACCACGGAAGCCACAGCCCAGTCTCCTCCCAGGTGAAATAAGGAAATGGAGACGGTGAGCCACACCACCAATGGCAAGTCCTTCTTTCCAAGACCTCTGCACTTTCCTTCACGACATGGTCTTCCAAAAAATAGATGCATAAATCAGATCCTGTCTTGATTACCTCTCCACCACTCCAGCACAGTACCTGACACACAGCAGGTCTCATCCTGGACCACTGCCAATCCAGAAAGAGTTGACACCTCAGAAAAGGCACACATAAACACATCCTCAGTGAGGTGTGGCCATTCACAGAGTTCTCATTCCCTCACCCCATGCAGGCCCGAGGTGACTGAGGGACCCTCAGTCCTTACCTTTCAGTTGCAGGACCCCTGGAGAAGAGCCGCACTTTTACCGAGCAACATGCTCTTCCATCCAAACAACAAAAAAAAAATCAAGGCCAGGTGCAGTGGCTCACACCTGTAATCCCAGCACTTTGGGAGGCTGAGGCGGGCAGATCACCTGAGGTCAGGAGTTTAAGACCAGCCTGGCCTACATGGTGAAACCCTGTCTCTACTAAAAATACAAAAATTAGCCAGGCGTGGTGACAGGTGCCTGTAATCCCAGTCACTCGAGAGGCTGAGGCAGGAGAAACGCTTGAACCTAAGACACAGAGGTTGCAGTGAGGTGAGACCACACCACTGCACTCCAGTCTGGGCAACAAGAATGAAACTCCATCTCAAAAAAAGAAAAAGAAAAGAAAAGAAAAGAAATCAAGCTATTTACGTCTGGGTGTGGCCAGTTACTTCTGAAGATCAATCATTTGACAGAAAGAGACTCTCCTCTATAGCAAAGTGCAGGACTGGATCTGCTACTTATCACAGAAACAAAACAGACAGAACCAGCCAGGTGCCATGGCTCACCTATAATCCCAGCACTTTGGGAGGCTGAGGCAGGAGGATCACTTGAGATCAGGAGTTCAGGACCAGTCTGGGGAACATAATAAACCCCATCTCTACAGAAAAAAAAATTTTTTAAAGAACCAAAAAAAAACCTATCTGGGTGTGATAGCATGCACCTATCGTCCCAGCTACTTGGGTGGCTTGAGCCGAGGAGTTCAAGGCTGCAGTGAGCTATTACCGCACCACTGCACTCCTGTCTGGCCAACGGCCCAAGACCAACTCCAGAAAACAGAGAACCAAAAGCAGCTTCCTCTGACTGCCAGCTCCAGACTCATCTGACAGTCCGGGCTCAGCATGGGGGCAGCACATGCCCATGACCTTTGGATTGGCCTCACAAAACCAACAGACTCACAACTTCTACCTCTGAGGGTTTTGTTTTTCTGTGTGCACATTTATGGATGCCAGAACAGAAACCAAACTGTTTTAACCTTCATTTAATTATTTATTTTTAACATCCATATTGAGGTATACTTTACATACCGCAAAATTCAGCCACCGTAAGAGTACAATTCAATGATTTCAGTAAATTCGTGCAATCATCGCCACAATACAATTTTAAAACATTTCCATCTTCCCAAAATGTGCCCATGTGCTGTTAATCACTGCTACCACCCACCCCCAGCCCTGTCCTAGTCAACCACTGGTAACTTTCCATCTCTCAAATAAATTTGTTTTTTGGGGGGACATGCCCTGTAAGTGAAATTATACAACGAGTAGTTCCTGGGTCTACTGTTTCCCCTTAGCGTGGTAAGTCTGAGATTCAGCCATGTTATGGCACACATGAGTAGTTTATTCCTCATAAAGCTGAACAGTAATCTGGCGTATAGAGGTAGCAGGTTTGTTTTATCCATGGGACACTGGGTTGCTTCCATGTTTTTTTGTTTTTTTTTGGGACGGAGTCTTGTTCTGTTGCCAGGCTGGAGTGCAGCGGCACAATCTGGGCGCAATGCAAGCTCCGCCTCCCGGGTTCAAGCAATTCTCCTGCCTCAGCCTCCCATGTAGCTGGGACTACAGGTGCACACCACCACACCCGGCTAATTTCTGTATCTTTAGTAAAGACGGGGTTTCACCATGTTGGCCAGGCTGGTCTCAAACTCTTGACCTCAGGTGATCTGCCTGCCTCAGTCTCCCAACATGCTGGGATTACAGGCGTGAGCCACTGCACTTGGCCCTGCTTCCACTTTTCGACCAGTATGAATCATGCTGCTGCAGATGTACCTGTCTGTGTGGGCACATTTTCATTTCTCTTGGATAAATTGCTAAGTCATATGGTAAGTTTACATCTAACTCTGTAAGAAACTATCTGGGCTATTTTACATTCCTACCAGCAATGTATAAGGAATTCCAGTTCCTACACATCCTTGTCAACACTTGTTACTTCCTTTTTGTTTTTTTTTTTTAACAGCTATACTAGAGCCTTGTTTTATGGTCCAGTGTATGCTCAATGGAGAATGTTCACCTACACTTGAGAGGATGTATTCTGCATTCACCAGGTACTCTATATATGTCAGTCAGGCTAAGTGAATTAATAATGTTCTTCAAGTCCTCCATACCTTGCCGATTTTGTCTAGATGTTCTACCAATTATCAAGAGTGGGATATTGAAATCTCTTAACTATAACTGATTAATTTCCATCAATCCTATCAAGTTTATGTTTCAGGTATTTTGGGGCTCTGCTGTTAAGTCTTCCTGAAATATTATATGAAATGTCGCAGCTGGGCATGGTGGCTCATGCCTATAATCCCAGGAATTTGGGAGGCTGAGGCAGGCAGATCACGAGGTCAGGAGTTTGAGATCAGTCTGGCCAACATGGTGAAACCCTGTCTCTACTAAAAATACAAAAAATTAGCCGGGCATGGTGGCAGGCACCTGTAGGTCCCAGCTACTCAAGAGGCTGAGGCAGGAGAATCACTGAAACCCGGGAGGCAGAGGATGCAGTGAGCTGAGATCGTGCCACCGCACTCTAGCCTGGGTGACAGTGAGACTCTGTCTCAACAACAATAACAACAAAAAAAAGGTTGCAGTTTGGCTCTAGTAATATTTTTTGTCTTAAAGTGTCTTTTATCTCTTATTAATACAGTTACTCCAGCTCTCAAACTGTCACTTATGGTATCTCTTTTCCCATCCTTTTGCATTATTCCTTGAATCTAAGGGGTGTCACTCATAAACAACATATAATTAAGCTGAATCTTGTTGTTTTTTGTTTTTTTTTGAGACAGTCTCACTCTGTCGCCCAGGCTGGAGTACAGTGGCATGATCTCAGTTCACTGCAACCTCTGCTTCGTGGGTTCAAATGAGTCTCCTGCCTCAGCCTCCCAACCAAATAGCTGGGACTACAAGTGCGTACCACCATGCCTGGCTAATTTTTGTATTTTTAGTAGAGACAGGATTTCACCATGTTGGCCAGGCTGCTATCAAACTCCCGACCTTGTGACCTGCCCACTTTGGCCTCCCAAAGTGCTGGCATTACAGGTGTGAGCCACTGCGCCCGGCCTTAATCTTGCTTCTTTACACTATCTGAGTTTGGCCTTTTGATTGGGGTATTTAGGTCCTTTACAGTTACTGCATTGTTGACATGGCTGGATTGACATTTGCCATTTTGCTGTTTGTTTTCCACGTGTCCTCTTTTTTGTTTATTTCTCAGTGAATAAAGAAACTACCTTCTTTCATGTTAAATATTTTTTAGTGTACAACTTTAATTCTTCTGATGATCTGTCTTTTTAAAAACTATATTTTAAAGATATTTTGTTCATAGCTGCTCTAGGCATTACAGTAAGCATCTTAACCACAATCTATGTAAGATTGATGCTAACTTGATTCCAGTAAGATACAGAAATTTTGCTCCAATATTGCTCCATTTCATTCCCCATCTTTTGTACTAATATCACATATATTTTATCTGTGGATATTACAAACCCAACAGATCATTCTAAGCCTTTGGTTGGCTTCCAGACTGCAGAACTAGTTAAGTCTTTCCAGTTAACCCATGCATTTGCCATTTCCAGTGTCCTTTATTTCTTCTCATAGACTCAAGTTGCCAACGTGTCATTTCCTTTCACGCTGAAGGACTGGCAGGTCTACCAGCAATGGATTCCTTCCGTCTTGTTTACCTGACAATGTCTTTTTTGCTTTCATTTTTGAAGGACTGTTTTTACTGGCTATAGAATTTTGGGTTGGCAGTTTTCTTCTTTGGATACTTTTAATATCATTCAATTCCTTTTTTCCACTGTCTCAAGTCAGAAGTCAGCTGTTCATCTTAATGCTCCCCAGACTTGCTGAGCTGTTTTTCTCGTTACTTTCAAGATTTTCTTTTTTTCTTTGGCTTTCTACAGTTTGACTATGATGCATCTAGGTCAAGATCTCTTTGTACTTACGCTATTTAGGGTTTGTTGGGCTTCCTGGATGAGGTTCTCCTCAAGTATGTTTTTGTCCATTATTTCTTCAAATAGTTTTTCTATCTTACCCCAGTCTTGGGCTAAAACAGAGCTGCTGTCCATCCTTACCTGCCTCTCTCCAAAACCACAGGCAGGGTTGTTACCACTCTAAACAGAGAAGCTGTTGGTCCTCACAGCTGACAGTGACTGGACAGAACCTCTTCACCAAACAGAAGGGAGAGGGCATGGGAATAGCTCCAGGACAAATGCCATAGTCTCACTGTTCTCACCTGAAGTTCAGCAGTTATAGGCATAAATACTTCTCAGATTGTTGTATGCCCCTGCTCAATCTTTCCAGAATGCTGAGATTGTTTCATTTTGCTTTTGTCAATTCTGCCAATCTCTCAACACTACCAGAAGTTGCCCTCCACCCTCAATTTATGTGGAATATAAAACACCCACACAAGTTGGGAAACTAAGAAAAATTGCTGAGTTAAAGAGAGAGAGGGAGGGGAGTAAAAGAGGGAGGGAGAAAGCTGATTCTACCACTGTATCTGCCTCTGCATGCTCCAAATCATCCCACCATAGTAGTATGTATACCACACACACACATGCACACATATATATTTTTTTATGATTCCAATTCACCAGCCACTAAAGAAAAAGGAAATTTTCTCTCCTATAAGCCATTAGAAACTGCCTGTAGCTTTCAATATGCCCAAATTGGGTCATAAGACGGTAATAAGATAGCATGAAAGAAAAAAACGGTAGTTTTAAAAAACACCCAAATAGAAACCCTATAAACAGAATACTATACAGCAGTGAAAATGGATTAACTACTGGTATGCTCAACAATATGGGTAAATCTCACAATGTTGAGTGAAAGCAGGAAGATAAAAGGTACACAATATATAATCCCACTTATTTAAAGTACCAAAAAGGAAAATCTAATCGGCATTGTCAAGAACGTGATTACCCTTGGAGGACAGTGACAGCAAGCGAGCATGAGGGGGCTTCAGAAGTGCTAATAACTTTTTTTTTTTTTTTTTTTGAGACGGAGTCTCACTCTGTCCCCAGGCTGGAGTGCAGTGGCATGATCTCGGCTCACTGCAAGCTCCGCCTCCCAGGTTCACACCATTCTCCTGCCTCAGCCTCCCGAGTAACTGGGACTACAGTACCCACCACCATGCCCGGCTAATTTTTTTGTATTTTTAGTAGAGACAGGGTTTCACCAAGTTAGCCAGGATGGTGTCGATCTCCTGACATTGTGATCTGCCTGCCTCGGCCTTCCAAAGTGCTGGGATTACAGGCATGGGCCACTGCACCCAGCCTCGTTTCTTTCTTTGTTTCTTTTTTTAAGTGAGAGGGAGTCTCACTCTGTCACCCAGGCTGGAGTGCAGTGGTGCAATCTTGGCTCACTGCAACCTCTGTCTCCCAGGTTCAAGCGATTCTCATGCCTCAGCTTCCCGAGTAGCTGGGATTACAAGGGCAGTCCCCTATGCCTAGCTAATTTTTGTATTTTTAGTACAGACTGCGTTTTGCTATGTTGTCCAGGCTAGTCTCAAACTCCTGTCCTCAAGCAATCTGCCTACTTCAGCCTCCCAAAGTGCTGAGATTATAGGCATGAGCCACTGTGCCCGGTCTATAACATTTTGTTCCTTGATTAGGGTTATGAGGTTGTGTTCAGTTTGTCAAAGTGTATCTAGTGGCTCACATGTGCACTTTTCATTACATATGCTATACTTCAATTGAGAAGTTAAAGAACGAAAATTAAATTCTACTGGCATGACAGTTTAAAATCGGCATGTCAGTCTTATAAGACACTGAATCTGAAGCCAAAGAGCTTCAGCTAACTTAAACTGTGGATTGATACAGATGTGCCCTATGAAGGACTGAAAACCAACCTGGGAATTGAGAAAACCACCACACTGTGCACTAAAGGGAGGCTCCCAAGGGGTGCTCCAAGCTGGACACTCCCAAGAAGAATCCGAAGACTTCTTTAATACCTTCATTTGAAGGTATTAGAAGAAATCAGAGCCATGTGCTCCAGAATGGATTAGTTTTAGAATGGCTCTGGGCTGGACATGATGCTGTGATTCTGTCAAAACTCACATCTGTACTTTTCCAAAGAACGACAAAAAAAGTGTGAGAATTTGGGGAGACACTAGGCATACATGTGACATCTCTTTTTGAGTAAAGCCGAAGACTGAAGGGAAGTTGTCACCAACACAGAGTCAGTCACCTTCCTCACTAGACACCAAACATGGAGGCTGATTCTTGGTACCCGTTACCTGGCATACAATCAACCTGCAAGGCAGAGATGATTGCTTATCTTACAAATGAAGAAACACAGGCTAAGATCTCTGCTCAGGATCAGGCAGTGTGTGTGATGTGACCCCAACTCTGCCTGCTGGCCTGTGAGCTGGGTTCTTTGCTCACTCTCACACTGCTTCACAAATGCCCTGGGTGTCTCAGTGCTCCAGGAGGGCCCTGACACCAGCACCACCAGCACTTGCGTTCATCTCCGTCCCCTGCTTCCTTCCTTTACTGTCATAAGGAAAGCAACACAATAGACTGCAGGAAACAATGTTGCATCTTCTCAGTTTGGAAGGCAATGACCCAGTGAGGAAAGACACCAAGAGGCCCAGTGCAGCCCCTGGCTTTGACAACAGAAAGTATTTGGGTTTGGGCCTGAACTCTGAGTTTCCTTTTTTTGAGACGGAGTCTCACTGTGTCGCCCAGGCTGGAGTGCAGTGGCGTGATCTCAGCTCACTGCAAGCTCTGCCTCCTGGGCTCATGCCGTTCTCTTGCCTCAGCCTCCCGAGCAGCTGGGACTATAAGTGTACAAGTGCCCGCCACCACACCCGGCTAATTTCTTGTATTTTGTTTAGTAGAGACGGGGTTTCATCGTGTTAGCCAGGATGGTCTGTATCTTCTGACCTCGTGATCCACCCGCCTTGGCCCCACGAACTGCTGGGATTACAGGTGTGAGCCACCGCGCCCGGCCAACTCTGAGTTTCTCTCTTTTTTTTTTTGAGACGGAGTCTTGTTCTGTCGCCTAGGCTGGAGTGCAGTGGCGCGATCTTGGCTCACTGCAAGCTCCGCCTCCCAGGTTCACGCCATTCTGCCTCAGTCTCCCGAGTAGCTGGGACTACAGGCGCCCGCCACCACCACGCCCGGCTAATTTTTGTATTTTTAGTACAGACGAGGTTTCACTGTGTTAGCCAGGATGGTCTCAACCTCCTGACCTCGTGATCCACCCGCCTCAGCATTCCAAAGTGCTGGGATTACAGGCGTGAGCCACCGTGCCCAGCCAACTCTGAGTTTCTTTAACACTTAACCTCTCCCTCACAATCCACTGGCCTACCCTGCAGGGGAACATGGTGATTACAGGAGAAAATGCATGCCAGGAGCCCAGGAATGCACGAGGGACCCCATGCACATGGACTGCACCATGAGCATGGACTCCTCCTCTTTCTGCCCTGACTCCACACCAGCCCCTGACTGCTCACCCCTGCTGAGCTGTCATGGACTGGTCTCCGGCTGAAAACACAGTCAGAGAAAGGGAAAGGAGACTTGGACCTACAGTTTCATTTCTGGAACTTTAGAAGAGGACCTTGGTTTTAGAATGGGGACTGCAAACAGCAGAGTCAGACAGAAAAGCCCTCTTTGGACAGCAGGACCACAAAGTGTGTTTCCTCACACCAGGAGGCTTTGTCAACAGGAGTGGCCTTGGGTTTTCCCATTTATCTTCCCATTTTAAATGCTATGAACATCGGATGATCTCTGAAGTCCTCAGGATCCCAACAGTTTGGGTTCCAAAAACGAATCTGACATAAGACTGGAGGCTGGGGTCACCCTCTGGGGTTAGTTGACACGGAAAGGTGAGGAGCCACCAGCTGTCACTTACGAACAGGCATAGAGAGACAGACCCTCCACAGGGAGAAGACTCCAGTGGGTGGTGAGAGAGAGAGCGCAATGGGCCACAGAGGAGTCTGTCACAGGGCCAGCCGGGGAGCTGTGGCCACACCACAGCCCTCAGTGGGTGTCTGGGCGTGAACATTCTGCAGAGCTCCAAGGAGGTTGATGTCAGAGCAGGTGCTGGGTCTGAATTTCTCTTTACAGAGAAAAACGAAGGTTTTGAAGTCAAGAAATGGGTGGTAGATTGGGTCTTATTTTTATTTCAAGCTTTTACCTTAAGAGACTCACAAAAGATGAATATGAGGAAAGTCACTCTTGAAGTAATCAGTGTTGACTAAGGACAAACGAACAGAGCAAGCTGAAGACCAGAACCAAGTGAACGTGGAGTCAAGTGAGCACCCCGTACCCGCTCTGAGGAGGGTACCCTGGGCTGGGCTCCCGACTCTATCCCTAGCCAAGTGACCAAGGCAGGTGTAGCACCCCTGGCCCTCTGATCCCCAGATCTGAAAAGCAGGGAAGCATAACCAAATGAAAACCTCAAGTGTCCCTACAAATCAAAAGCACCAAGTTAGACAGACAGCAGGCGCATGGGTGGCAAAGGCCTACTGATGGCAGGGGAGCCGATGAAATGTGCCACTCCTCCTCCTGTGAGACCCACACCCAGTGTTACTTGCAGCTGGGACCTAGGGCCCTGGAATGGCCACAACAGCACAGCTGCCGGGGGGGGTGATGACCGAGCTGAGCCTACAGCCATCTCCACAACCCCACCAAGCTATTACCAACAGGCCTGGAGTGTGGCCGGCCCCAGTCTGGGCACACTGGGCCTGTCTCCAGGTTCCAGCCCCTCCCGCTGGCTCCTCCCACTCACCTGTGTGAGGTGCGCATGTCCACGGGTCCATCACCCACCAGCCCTTCGCCTCTGCCCATGGCCATGGCCGTGACCTCTGTTGCCCTCAGCAATCCTTGGGCTGGACCCGCTCCCGGCTCAGGTGTCACCCTCATGTCTCCGTCAGTGTTTAAATCTGGAGCCAACAATCCTCTCTCCATTTTTATTTTCTTGCTCTCCACATCGTCCTCTGTTGGGTCCCGTTCAAGCGCTCGTTTCTGACTCCGTGTTCGGCATGCTTCTTCAGTCATTCTGAACTTGAGAGGGAGGAGAAGACACAACATTTTAACTGGGTGCAACGAAGGTTCCACCTTCTTGGAAACTTTTCACTGTTGCTTTCAGTGTTTTCCTCCCTATGGGAGGATGGCAAAAGAATGTACAACAAACGCAGGGCCCAAAAAACATCCCCAGGACATTTCATCACTGCCTTGAGGAAGGCGAGGGAGGATGGGGATGTCCCCAGCCTCCACCGTGTGGCTGAACATTGGTGGAGCCAAGCTACACCCTGCCCGGTTGGGGGCAAGAGGCAGCAGGGAGCTGGATAGGAGCAGTGGAAGGCAGCTGCTCATCAGCAAGGAAAGGCTCAACAGCAAACAGACAAAAAGTTGTTCTAGATCTGAACTACCTGCCTTTGGGATTTTGAGCACCTGTCATGTCTGGAATCCAGGAGGGCGGTGACTGCACTGTTCCAGGAACAGGGTCAGGGCCTGGGACTAGCCCTACACTGTGGTGACTCGAGTTAACCCCAGCTTCTCCCCTTCAGTGAAGGGAGGTCTCCTCACTCCCTGCTCACCTCTGGGGAGTGGGGACTGGGGGTCACATTTAACCCTTTGGTTGCCAGCAAGGTACACTTTGAGTAGGGTGAGGCCTGGCCCATCAACATGCCACCGCCCTGTACCTGCAGCACACACATATCTTGATTTAAAGAAGAAAGAAAAAGAAGAAAAAAACAGCTGAGTCAGTTTTTGATCCCATGACATCACTGGGCTCCACATGACCCTTCCCAGGATTCAGTAGGAGAGACAAAGCACTTTCCAGAAAACCAGTCTGAACCGGTTCCAGACAACAGGCTGAAGTGTTGTTAACCCTCACGGAGACAGGACGACAGCACAGCGATGTCTGTCTGCAGGGAGGCGGCTGGCATTCCATAGCAGGGTCTGGGACACTGGCACTCTTAAAGGGGCCGCTCCAATCCCTGGCCTCGACGCCCCAACAGGACAGGTCACAGGAACTGAGACAGGGAGAGTCAGGTTCTTAAAAAAGCATCCCAATGTTTACCAGGGAACAAAAGAGAAATTTAGCAGCTGAGCTCTAGTAGAATTCCTGAAGTGTCACAGTTTTCCATGGGATGGTTGGCGCCCACTTGGGCCCCACAGAGAACCCTGATTCACACCTGTGGCATGCTTCATGCTGAGGCCCTCTGGTCCTATCTGTGTCCTCACAGGCAGGGCACTCATCTTGCCAGAGTCTTTGTTTCCTCACTGGCAAACACCCTAGGGAGGCATTCCCAGGTAGAGCCAGGCAGACCCAGTCTGGAGACTGGGGACAGCACAAGGCAACACAGGGGTCCTGTCACCATCCATGGGACATGCTCCAGAGCTGACACATCTGCAGCTTCCTTAAAAGAGCTGATTTCACAAATGAGCAATAGCGCAAGGCCCTGCCCAAATGTGCCCCCTCATGCACTCAGACTGAAAGGAAAGACAGAAACAGCTGCTTCATGCTCCTGGAGCCAGAGGGAAAGCAGGTCGTCTACACGTGTGTCATGACAGTGTGGTCCAGCCAGGGCACCCGGGCACCGGCTCAAAACACTGGGGTCTCCTCAAGGCCAGGAAACCACCGGTGTGCTTTGCACAAGCCCAGAGCAGCTCTGTGCTTCCTCCCTACCCCGTCTCTCTCTCACCACCACCCAGGTGCCACGGTTGACCCCTAACACGACCAGGCTGAGGCAGGGAGATCCAAAATCTCAAGGGCACAGGCTTTCAGACTCGCCCCCACCTGTCTCCAGCCCCTCCGGCATCCCAGCCTGCACCTACCACCTATCCCACACCAACTGTGCAGCCTCCGCTGCGCCCGGCCAGCCTGTACACCCCCGCCCCCCCTCCTGCTCAGCTGCCCCTCAGCTCCTCCATGGAATGGAGCCCAGGAAGACTACGGTTGAATGTGGAGGTCAAGGCCTCACTTCTCTGGGGGAGGTGAGGAATGCTACGGTGTCCCTTCTCAGCCCTCAAGTTCTATGGTCTCTGTCCTTCCTTCCTCCGATGTGCCTTGCCCACAAACCCCATCTGAACTGCTCACTCATTAACAGGTTGCCTGTCCCACCTCCTGTGAGACCCCAGATAAGTCACTGCCCTCAGAGTTGGGTCCCCTCCTCTCCTTTCATTTCCCTCACTGTGGGAGGAGTGGGACATTTCTCCTTCAAGCACTGCCTTAGACAGCAGGTATGTGCACTCCCAGGCCCAGGGAAGGGAGGAGCCTGTCTAGGTGAGAGATGAGGGGAGACCA
Source organism: Colobus angolensis palliatus (assembly GCF_000951035.1). NCBI lineage: Eukaryota > Metazoa > Chordata > Mammalia > Primates > Cercopithecidae > Colobus > Colobus angolensis. The sequence continues at coordinate 3,695,226 of NW_012120265.1, read as the reverse complement.
GGACCTCAGACAAGTAGGGCCCCCACCCTATGGGTGAAGCTTCCCAGTCTGGCCTGATAACTACTGTTGGGGATGACGTCCCCGGGTGGACAGGCAGAATGCACTTCCACCTCCAGGACATAGCACCCTTCCCTGTGACTCAAAGAAACCCACATGCTCCTCACTCTGCCCCTGTTCCAGCCAGGCGGGGCCCCTCCCAGCACAGCCTCCTGCCCTGTAAGCCCTGGGCTCAGTTCCATGAAGCCCATCTGAACCCAAGACCCTGAATGAGTTCTCACAGCTGCTCCAGCCCACATGGACAAGGTGGAACTGACAGCCATATCAGGGGGGCTGTGCCTGTATGGCCTCACTTTGTGGTCACTGGTATAGGACCAGAGGCCACCCAAAGGTTCTGAGAGATGCAGGGCAGAGCAGGGCCTCAGATGCCCAGCAGGGCTGCTCCCTCCAGTCCCAGAGACTTCTCCTCTTGGGCCCCCCATTGTGATAGCGGGTCAGAGTCCTCAGCATAGGGCTGGCCGTCATGTACTCAGGGTGCACAGCCACTCACTATGAAGCCTAAGGCCTGGAACTCTGCCAATCCCAGGCCCAGCACTGACGGCTGGCCTCACAGTGCCCGCCTGCCCTGTGCCTGTGCCTCCCAGAGGCAGGCCACTGCGGGGCCGGGCCCTGCGGCACCCCTCCCCCACCTCAGGAAGGACAGGCACAGCTGGAGGGGGCGGGGCCAGCCCCGCAAGTGCAGGGGGCTCCTTTGGCAGGAGGCTCCTCCACTGCCAAGACCAATGACGCAGGGCCTGCTACTGGCCAATCCTTGGCCACCACAGGACACTTGCTTCTGGGGAGGGCAGGTGCCGGTAAGGAGTGGTTCCTCCCTCCTGGAAGCAAGTGAGACCAGTGCCCCCAGTACAACAGGGCTGGCAGCCACCACACAGACCCAGGAGCAAAGTTGTCAGGAAGAAGAAAGCGCGACAGATGACTCCTGCAAAGAGCAGTGGGGGGTGCATTAGAACACTTCCTAAAAGTAGGTGAAGAGGCTAGGTCACCCTGACTGGCAAATGAGGATTCATTTCAAAATTCCCAGTGAGAGGGGAGAGTGAGGGGAAGGCAGCTCCGGCGGCAGAAGTTCCAGGGAAGGCCTGTGCGGGAGCTGCCAGTGCACAGAGAGCATCCCTGTCCTGTAGGCCGAGATCCTCTGCCGGCTACTGCCCACACAGATGGATCCCAACAGCAGTGTGCCCATTTGAAAGAGGAGAGCACTGAGGCTGCCAGAGCTGCCTGAGACACAAGGTTGAAGGTCAGCCTCACCCTCCGCCTCATTCTCTCCAAACACCCCAGGCCGGGCTGCAGGCCAGCACAGATGAGCAGCACCAGCAAGGCTGAGTGGGCATTAGTCTCCTCACCCCCACACACTGGGCTGGCAGGTGGTGGGGGCGTAGCCCAGCTCCTCCTCAACTAGGGGCCAAAAAGGGCAGGTTTCAGCCACACTAGAGACCCCACACAGACACAGCGCAGCACTGACAGGGAGCACCTCCATGGGCTTTAGGGCAGATACAAATGCTGCTTTATTTTCGTAAAATGCCACCATCCAACTGGCCTGAGAGCCTCAGGCAGAAAACATGTTCTAGAACAATTCCAAAAGGCTGACCGATGCTGTGGCAGGAACCGGAACTCTTAAAGAGGACTCGGGGGACAAAGAGAAGGCACCCAGCACACTTCTGGCACACCAGGCCAGTAAGCATCTCTTGATAATTAAAAGAGAAATTAAGTACATAGACACAAATCATAAAGCCAAACCCCTGAGGTCGCACTGCTAATACTAACTCTACCATAAAATGCCATCTATGGCACCCATCACTAACATACCCATAGTAACTCTTATTTCAGACAGGAAGAAAGTGAGGCTTCGCAGTAAGAGGATTAAAGCACTGGCGGGAGCGGCAGGGCTGATGCTCTCAACAGTGGATTTAAGGCGTCTTCCTGCCTCCTCACCCGACAGCAGCTCACCGAGCCTCCACTGTGGGCTGGGGACTCAGTGATGAACAAGACAGAGGGAACACCATCCGCCCCCCATGCTGGAAAGGAGCGAAATGACAGAGGGTGTTGGTGACGGTGCTGTGGAGACACGAGGCAGAGTACGGGGCAGTCAGAGCACGCAGAGGGACGGGGGGCTGGGCAAAACGGGCGGCTCCGGAAGTCAGCCCTGAAGGAGACAGGGCCGGAGCGGAGACGTGAACTGGGGGAAGCGCTGGCCCAGACCGGAGGGGAGGAATCTGGCTTGCTCTAAAGGATCACCTGGCTAGAGGACCACAGGGCAGGGGAGCGGTTCCTTCGGTACAGCTACACTGGGGAAGGGGACAGAGCAGAGTTCCGGGAGACACGGGCACGCCAGAGGGGGTTGCTTTCTTTCACTTGTTTTTGCCTGAGCAACTGGACCAGTGGGACTGGCTTTATCTGAGATGGGGAGGAGATTTGAGGAAAGAAGGTTGGGCTACAATTTGGATGTGCTGAGTGCAAGGCCCATGATGAGTCCCATGGAGATGTTGAGGAGCAGAGCCCTGAACCTCGGGGCAGCCACTGTCCTCAGGAGGCACAGGGCACCTTGGGGCACCTCCTCCTATCAGGAAGAAGGGCCCATGAAGCAACCAGTGTTGAGTCAGATGACAACGACGGGGTCGAGGTGCTAGCCTCGCTAGCTGTGAGCTGCGCCCAACACTCAAGATACAAGGGCCCTAAAGGCATGCAGCTGCAGCAAGCCTGCGCCCAGGTGCCCACCTCCAGAGCGCCCCTGTGGCCCTGCCCTTCACAGAGACAGATGCACAGCACAGATGGCCCTCTGGACCCAGAACCCCTGTCTACTCTCCTCCCGGCAACATAGCCTGAGGAAGCTCCCAAAGTCACATCCTGGATCTGCACCCCCTTCAGTGGCTCCCCCACTTCCTAAGAGTCAAACCAAGGTACCTCGTTGTGGCCCAGAAGGGCCTGTGGAGGGGGTAAGGAGAGAACAGGTGGGCCAAGTTTTGGCATTGGCAGCGCCTGCCTGACAAGCTTACATCTTCCTATGCAGAACAGACACCTCCATCTGCTCAGAACTGTGGCCCGAGCCACTTCCTGACGCACATCTCTGAGTAACAGTGACTGGGACTCATTCCGGAAGGAAGACACACCAGAAACAGCAGCTCTGGACTTCTCAACATCAAACTTTGTTAAGGCCAAGTACAAAAGATACAACTTCACTTGGGAGACAGGTGTTCCAAGCAGTCAGCTTCTACAACTAGACACAGCACGGAACAAAGACTTGGTCTCAGCTCCATCACACACCTGCTGGCTGGCCAGGGGCCAGGGGCCAGGGGAGAGGCCTGTCAATCAATCACAGGACCAAGGACACAAGATGGACACAGAAGCTTCAGTGGGCCGAGAGAGGACGCCACTGCCCCTTCTTCCACAGTATTTATCAAAGATGTCCACGCAGCTTAAATCATCTACCTTCTGTGCCGCATGCTAGAGACTCTCAAATTCTAAACGGTCAACCCAAACTTTTTTCTTTAAGAAACAAGGTCTGACGGGCGGATCACGAGGTCAGGAGATCGAGACCACCCTGGCTAACACGGTGAAACCCCATCTCTACTAAAAAATACAAAAAACTAGCCGGGCGAGGTGGCGCCGCCTGTAGTCCCAGCTACCCGGGAGGCTGAGGCAGGAGAATGGCGTGAACCCGGGAGGCGGAGCTTGCAGTGAGAAAAAAAAAGAAAAGAAACAAGGTCTGAGTCTCAGTTTCCCCATCCCTACTTCACAGCCAAATACTATGTGAAGAAAAATGGAAAGAACTGTGAGAGAAAAGTTGCAGAACAGCATAGTACCACCTGCATGGTTTTTTTAAAAACAGGTGTATACAGGGGGAAAAAACTGAAAGCAACTTCACTAAGATCAAAACTGAAAGGAACTGGACCAAAATCAGTAGTAGTAATCTCTGAAGAGTAGATTAAGAAACTTTCACTTACTATAGTAAACATTTCTGTATTGCTTGAATTCTTTCTGTTAACAGTGACTATGAATCAGTCCTGTACTCAAAGAAAGCAACAATTAAAAAAGAAAACCAGATAAAACAACAGCCCCACCTGCTAAGGATAAGAATCAAAAGCACGAGTGTGAAGCCAGGCACAGTGGCACATGCCTGTAGTCCCAGCTACTCAGGAGACCAAGGCAGGAGCATCACTTGAGCCTAGGTGTATGAGTCCAGCCTGGGCAACACAGTCACGCCTTGTTTCTTCAAGAAAAAAAGGAAAGAGGCCGGGCGCGGTGGCTCAAGCCTGTAATCCCAGCACTTTTGGAGGCCGAGACGGGCGGATCACGAGGTCAGGAGATCGAGACCATCCTGGCTAACACGGTGAAACCCCGTCTCTACTAAAAAATACAAAAAACTAGCCGGGCGAGGTGGCGGGCGCCTGTAGTCCCAGCTACTTGGGAGGCTGAGGCAGGAGAATGGTGTAAACCCGGGAGGCGGGGCTTGCAGTGAGCAGAGATCTGGCCATTGCACTCCAGCCTGGGTGACAGAGCAAGACTCCGTCTCAAAAAAAAAAAAAAAGGAAAGAAAGAAACTAACAAAGACAGACAGTACCGCATCCAGGTGAGGAGGAAGGAGGCTCCCCAGGGTGAGAAGCTCTGGAGAGATAGGGGAGGAGGCCAGCTCCTCCAACACTCCAACACACAGGACCAAGGACACAAGATGGGCACAGAAGCTTCAGTGGGCCCAGAGAGGGTACCATTGCCCCTTCTTCCACAGTGTTTATTGAAGATGTTCACGCAACTTAAATCATCTATCTTCTGTGCCACATGCTAGAGACTCTCAAAATCTAAACAGTCAACCTAAACCCCTCAGCTCATCCCCACAGCTTGCCTTCTATATAGGCCACAAGCCTCCCTGAGTGGCTACCACAGTGACCACCAGGCCACAGCGTGCCTCACCAGGACTATGATGAGGGCCCTGGCAACAATCTCCATGCCACTCAGGAGTTTCATTCTCTCCCCGCAACTCAATGTTAAGCTCTTCAATAGAATAAACTTTTTTTCCCCATTCATCTTCACTTTTAGTGTAGAGCAAACAGTATGGGCTTGGTATGCACTGCTGAGTTACGCCTACGTTTCTGTAAATTAGCCTCATGAAGCATGTGATTCCCGGGGTTGCCCTACAGGGCAAAGAGGAGCAAACAAGTAAAGTGCTTTCATGAAAAACTCCAAGAGACAGGCACGGTGGCTCAAGCCTGTAATCCCAGCACTTTGGGAGGCCAAGAAGGGTGGATCACGAGGTCAGGAGATCGAGACCATCTTGGCTAACACGGTGAAATCCCGTCTCTACTAAAAAATACAAAAAACTAGCC
>NW_012120265.1:3686647-3689631 GCF_000951035.1 Colobus angolensis palliatus | reverse complement strand
TTGCAGTGAGCCGAGATCGCGCCATTGCACTCCAGCCTGGGCGACAGAGCGAGACTCCGTCTCAAAAAAAAAAAAAAAGAAAAAAAAAAAAAGAGATGGGGTCCCACTGCGTTGCCCAGGCTGGTCTCAAGCTCCTGGACTCAAGAGATCCCCCTGCCTCAGCCTCCCAAGTAGCTAGAATTACAAGCACATACCACCATGCCTGGCTTACCCCAAATATTTTCAATCCACGGTTGGTAGAACTCAAAGACGCAAAACACAAGGATATGGAGGCCCAACTGTACATACCTGAATGGGTGGGTCTGTGAATTAAACTTTATTTACCAAAACAGGCCACCACCACTTGGTGGGCCGTAGTTTTCCAATCCCTAGCCTAGTGTTTCTTCTGAACAAAACCAGACGCAACCATTGCAACATTTGTGTTACACCTCAACGGTCCTCTTAACACATCAATCATGTTGGAACAAATCTACTTTTCCAAAATCAGCCTTGTAGCAGAATGGACTACAAAGAAAAGTAGGTTTCAAAACCAGAACTCTAAGGGGATGGGGGGGCAGGTGCAGTAGCTCACACCTGTAATCCCAACTCTTTGGGAGGCCGAGGAGGGAGGATCACTAGAGCCTAGGAATTCAAGATAAGCCTGGGCAATAAAGAGAGACTTCGTCTCCAATAAATGTTTTTTCTTTTTTCTTTTTTTATTTTTTGAGACAGGGTCTCACTCTCACCCAGGATGGGGGCAATGTCTTGATCTCAGCTCACTGCAACCTCCATCTCCCAGGTTCAGGCGATCTTCCCCTAGCTGGGACCACAGGTGGGTGCCAACACACCCAGCTAATTTTCTGTATTTTTGGAACAGATGGGATTTTACCATGTTGCCCAGGCTAGTCTCAAACTCCTGAGCTCAGGTGATCCACCCACCTCAGCCTCCCAAAGTGCTGGGATTACAGGCGTGAGCCACTGCGCCTGCCCTTGTTAATCATATTTAAACTGCATTCACCTGGAGTGACAGGCACAGGTGGGGCTCAAAGGAGAGCTGCATACATGTGAGGAGGAGGATGGAACAGCCATTCTCAGATGTCTCCAGGCAAGACTGAATCTAGACTTGCCCTGCCTGGGGCAATGGAAGCGGCCCTGGGAGGCCCCTGGGAAGAACCCGCAGCCAGAAGGTATGAGCCCTCAGAATGTCCCAACCACTTACCAGATAACAGACTCTGTGACAGCAGGTACAACATCTTGTCCGTGTCCCTGGGGTGGCCCCACTTCTGGAAGAGGGTCAGTCACAGAGTAGGTGTGCTGTACATACTGGGTGCGTGAACAGAGGTGTCACAGATAGGAGTGCTCTGAGTTAGGGGACTGGATCGGACACTTCAAACTCACTTTCAGCACGAGGATCCTCAGGATCTGATCCAAATCTATTGCTCCTTTGTAATTAATAGAAGCATAGGGATCTTCTAATTTTTAAAGGCAAAACACCTAACAATGATTGAGCATTTACCCCACAACCACCTGTAAGGTAAATACTCTCATCAGCTGCCTTTTTGCAGGTGGGGAAACCGAGGCACGAAAACATCCGGTCAGCCATCAGAAGGCCCTATCAACCACTCAAAGTCAGACCTGAAGACTCCAAAGGACAAGGGGAACACTGCACCTGTGGCAATTTGGGCTTGACCTTGCCCTCTCACACCAAGGGGTCCAGATGAGGTATTAAGTGATTACGACTTTATTGTCATGAATGACAGCAAACCTTCTGGTGTTTGCCTTTACCTTCAAAGTATGGTTAAGTTTTGCTGTAGCACAACAGAGGCAGCACTCCTAAAAACCACTGCAGGATGCAAACCCATATGATAAAAACACAGGGCTTATGGACATAAGGGGGTTAGGGACACAGCACTTCAAAACTTCACCTATGACATAAAATAGGAGCCCAAGCAATGACACATGTGGATATATGGGCAGCACAGCTGCATACACGCTCAGTGGCTGAGAAATACACAAACGGTGCATGTCTGACCCTCACCTCGGGGAAGACCTGCTGCTTGCTGTGGGCACGGGTGGGTTGCCATTTTGCTGGAGGGAGGCTGTCTGACCCCAGAAAGGGATGGGGTGTGGCCCGTAAAGTGTGGGACCTCGCGGCGGCTTGGTGCATGTCTGAGGTGTGGGCAGTTTTATTTCATGTACTCACAGGTGCTCTATTAAACTGGGAACAGTTTTCTAGATTCACCTAATGCAAGAGTTGGCAAACTTTTTCTTAAAATGCTACACAGTAAATAATTTTGGCTCTGCGGGCCATTTAGTCTCTGTCAGGAGTCCTCAGCTCTGTGGTTCTGACAGGATGGCTCTCCCTCGAGACCCCTGGAGGATTATTTCCAGGAACCCCTTGGATGCCAAAATTCCCAGATGCTCAATCCCAGATATACAATGGTGTAGTATTAGCATACAACCTATGTACATCCTTCCATATGCTTTAGTAAGTCACCTCTAGATTACTTATAATACTCCATAAAATGTAAATGTTATGTAAACAGCTGTTATACTATAGTTTTATTTTATGTTGTACTGTTTTTTCCACTTTTTTTCTTCCAAAAAAAAAATTTTTTTTAAGAGCCAGAGTCTTGCTCTGTCACCCAGGCTGGAGTGGAGTGGCATGATCTCGGCTCACTGCAACCTCCGTCTCCCGGGTTCAAGCAATTCTCCAACTACAGCCTGGGCAACAAGAGTGAAAACTCTGTCTCAAAAAAAAAAAAAAAAAAAGAAACATTTATTTAAGAGCCTCATTGCATGGCTTTCTGTGTCATTGTTCTTCCAGAAGATTGGAGGCCAGCACAGAGGCTCACACTTGTAATCCTAGACTTTGGGAGGCCAAGGCAGGAGGATCACTAGAGCCTCATCTTTTTTTTTTTTGGAGACGGAGTCTAGCTCTGTCGCCCAGGCTGGAGTGCAGTGGCGCGATCTCGGCTCACTGCAAGCTCCACCTCCCGGGTTTA
>NW_012120265.1:3671449-3684847 GCF_000951035.1 Colobus angolensis palliatus | reverse complement strand
TCCAGCCTGGGTGACAGAGGAAGGTTGTCTCAAAAAAAAAAAAAAAAACCACACACACACACACAAAATTTGACCAGGCGTGGTGATTCATGCCTGCAGTCCTAGCACTTTGGGAGGCCAAAGCGAGTGGATCACGAAGCCAGGAGTTTGAGACCAGCCTGGCCAAGGTGGTGAAACCCCATCTCTACTAAAAACACAAAAATGAGCCAGGCGTGGTGGCAGGCACCTGTAATCCCAGCTACTCGGGAGGCTGAGGCAGAGAACTGCTTGAACCCAGGAGGCAGAGGTTGCAGTGAGCTGAGATCGCACCACCGCACTCCAGCCTGGGTGACAGAGCGAGACTCCATCTCAAAAAATATAGCCAGTTGTGGTGGTGCATGCCTGTGGTCTCAGCTACGCAGGAGGCTGTGGCGGAAGGACTGCTTGAGTCCAGGAAGTCAAGGCTGCAGTGAGCTGTGACTGTGCCACTGCACTCCAGCCTGGGCAATGGAGCAAGACCTTGTACATGGGGGGGACAGCGGACGGACTCAAATGTGTAAATTCAATCGAGGGCAAGGACTCCAGGTTAACTCTTTTGACAAGTCAGAAGGAAATTTAGTTTCAAAAAGTGCTATGTACAGACAAGACAGCTTGCTACAGGGTCAATTTTATAGTGTCCTAAAAGCCCACACTTAGAACACTCAAGATAAATAGGTCCCCGGTAGAAGGAAATTATGTGCTATAAACTCAATTGCTGCAGTGGATGAAACTTTAACCCAGTTACAGAAACAAGCACTCCGTAAGCACAGGTGCCTGAGAATCACACCAAAGCCCTAAGGAAAAGCACGGAGCTGAGAATGACCTGAGGGGCACAAGCCCAGCCTGGGGGCCCAGGAGAAGCCTCACTGAGGAGGGGAGGTTTCAGTTACAGTGCAAGCGCAAAGTGTGAACCAAACACACCACTGAGGCTGACTGCTGGAGGAATGGGGGCTCAGGGATGCCCAGTGGCAGGAAGGGAGTCACAGGGCACGGGCTTTGAGGACTGAGGGAAAGTGAGGTCATTTGTGCCAGGGAAACCCTGAGGACGCATTACCTGGTTTTGGGGGGACGCACAGGAGGACAAGGTCCACACTCAGCTAGTGTGACCTCTCCCAACTAATGCTCTGCCCTACACGACAGTCTCACTCCGAGGCAGGATCTGGACAGGCAGGTAACCTACACCATGTCCTGTCCCACAGAATGAGTCAAGGTCCCAAAACAAAGTTACTGTGGGTGGCTAAAGGTCTGCGTGTGGTACATTTTTCCTGTGGCTTCAGCTCCTCAGCCCAGCCCCAGCCCAGGGGTTGAGTAGAACCACCAGGACCTGTCCTGCCCACTGCCACTCCCTGCCTTGGTCCTTCAATTCTGCACGTCACTTCACCCCCCAGCCTGGGGGTGATCTATGTCCTGTCCAGCTCACACTGGGGCTCCCTGGACTTGGGGGCTGACATACGGTTTCTCTAAATCTTCTGCCTGGTTGAGAGGCTGATGCAATTCAACAGGTAGACAACCACTTTACAAAAACAGGAGATGGAACTAACACATTCTTCTGTCCTGTTGAAGGTGCCAAGTCACTGTTACAAAGGCTTCCCACAAGATGGGCAGTCTCCCCGTCAGCCTCTGACAGCCACAGCAAGGCTCTCAGTGCCTGAGCAGGGACTCCTCGGCCCCACCGGGGATGTGGGCTCCACGGAAGCCAAGGGCAACAAGAAGACTGGGGAAGGGGACAAGGAACACATGGTGCCCAAGAAGTAAGAGCATCTGACCCTGTAGGAAAGGCAGATGACGGACAAAGGAAACAGTGGGACAGCAGACAGACACCTCCCTGCCCTGCAAAGCATACACTAGTTACACACAGAGCAATCTTGCACAACACACACGTGTATACTGACACTCATACGCATGCACGGTTTTTCATCCCCTCCTCCCACTTCTGAGTCTTGCTCAATTGTCTCAGAAAACATCTTTCTGGCCAGGAGCAGTGGCTCATGCCTATAATCCCAGCACTTTGGGAGGCCAAGAAGGGAGGCTTGCTTGAGTCCAGGGGTTCAAGGCTGCAATGATCGCACCATTGCACTGCAGCCTAGGCAACAGAGCAAGACTCTGTCTCTAAAAAAAAGAAGAAAAACAGTCTTTCTTCTGCGTTTAATTCTGAGCAAAAGAACAGTAGTTCTCAAGAGCAATCAGCATCCACACAGCTACTGATCTACTTGTCGCAAGAATATGGAAAACCACAAAGTACGGTTTTCAGACACAAGGGCCGGAATCACCAAGTTGTAGAGCATGTGAAGGAGCCCAGAGCCCTGCTGAGTCTCACACACATTCCCACCCGCCTACTTCACTTCAACCCACACTACTTCGTTGGCCCCGCAATTTCTCATCAAGCTGGATAGAGCCACAGAATGTCCCCAACTCACTGGCACTACAACCTTGCTCATTGGTTCTACTTCATACCGAAAACATGGTAATGTCAGCTTCCAGAGAAGCCACAAGAACTGACTTGTTGGCTGTTGCACATCTGGACGATGCGTGAACTCAGAAGGAAACTTCTGCAGCATGAGGAGCCTGATCAGTGTCTGGGACACCCCTTCTAATTCATAGCCCACCTGGCCCCATGGGATAGGGACCAATGATGGGCTCCTCAACTCGACCATATCTGATGACAAAGATTCACCCTCCGCCAGACACTGACCTCCCTGAGGCACCTCCTCAGTGGAGGACAGGCAGAGGAGCAGCTCAGGTCTCAGCCCTCACAGGAACACAGACCCAGCAAGGCCTGGGAGATGTGTGCAAATCACTATTTTGTTACAAGGCAACACTGGAAAAGGTATCCAGCATGCTGGTCCAAAGGAAGAGAGAAGAATCTAGAAATGCTTCATTTGAGCTGGGCCCCAAAGGGTAGAGTCTAGATTTGTAGAGACGGCAGAAAGAGGAAACGGTAGCAGAAATGGTGACGTGACAGAAATATACAGCACTGTGAAAATTAGTCTCCAAGAAAAGCAGATGAAGCCAAAATAAAAGGAGATTCAAACTCTTTTGGTTTTATTTTCTTTTTTTCTTATACCCAGAGAAGGTAGAAGAGATTCAAACTTTTTTTCTTTTTGAGACAGAGTCTCGTTCTGTCGTCAGGCTGGAGTGTAGTGGCATGATCTTGGCTCACTGCAATCTCCGCCTCCCTAGTTCAAGCGATTCCCCTGCCTCAGCCTCCCAAGTAGCTGCGATTACAGGCACGCACCACCACACACAGCTAATTTTATTTTTTTTGTATTTTAGTACAGACGGGGTTTCACCATGTTGGCCAGGATGGTCTCAATCTCCTGACCTCATGATCCAGCTATAATCCCAAGGTGCTGGGATTACAGGAGTAAGCCACCATGCCCATCCCACTTTTTAAAAGTCTGAATCTCAGCCGGGTGTGGTGGCTCACTCCTGTAATATCAGCATTTTGGGAGGCTGAGGCAGTCGGATCACAAGGTCAGGAGTTCAAGACCAGCCTGGCCACCATGGTGAAACCCCATCTCTACTAAAAGTAAAAAAAATTAGCTGGGCATAGTGGCGGGCCCCTGTAATCCCAGCTGCTCGGGAGGCTGAGGCAGGGGAATTGTTTGAAATTAGGAGGCAGAGGCTGCAGTGAGCTGAGATCATGCCACTGTACTCCAGCCTGGGGGATGAGCGAAACTCCATCTCAAACAAAACGAACAAAAAAAAGAATGTTTTTTTAAAAGTAACAAGGTTGCCTGGTGAAAGAAAGCAGCCCGGTACAGAGGCCATACTTGCATTCAGCTGAATACGATGAACAAAAAGCCCCCACATAACCCCCAGCACCTTTGTGGTGGGGCGATCTCGACCGCCCCCTAGCCTGTGAGAGGAGGCCTGAAACCTTTAACAGGTCCTGAAGAAGAGAAACCTGAAAGCTGTCAAAAGGCACAGAACACACTCCAAAAAGACATGAGCAGCACACCTCCAATTCAAGTGAAGTACCTCCCCTCAGGCCACCAAATACATAAATCTGAGCACGAGCGTTCCCTGGAGGGGGGTGAGCAACAGCCCCCACAGGTGTTCCCAACCCAGCACTTCCAGGAAGACACTACAAGTGCCATGCTCAGCTCTGACAGAGGGAGAGGGGCATCTATTGCCTCCTCCAAACAGGGCACATGTGACAACCGAGGTGTGCCCAGTGCTGTGCTGCTGAATGGCAGGGTCCCTTCCTAGCACTTCATCTGAAATGCTAAGACCCATGAATATAAGCTGGTTCCCATCACCAAACAGTGGGCAGAGTCTGAGGCAACAACCAGGACATCCATCCCATCATCCCTAGTCCTTGGTTCTAGAGCTACTCAGAAATGCAGGTAATTAAGAATGAAAGGGACCAGGTGCAGTGGCTCATGCCTGTTAATCCCAGCACTTTGGAAGGTCAACGCAAGAGGATCCCTTGAGGACAGGAGCTCAAGATCAGCCTGGGCAACATAGCAAGACCCTGTCTCTACCAAAAAAAAAATTTTTTTTAATATAAGATAAATAAATAAAAGAATGAAGGAAGTAAAAAGAAAAGGCACCTCCGGCTTTTCCACTTACAAATAAATGCACACTTAAAATCTCATGTGTTTCAGGTAGAGGACTTGTAAATAATGCCTCCAAAATATTTTTTAAAATCAATTTATTAAGTTTTTTAGACAGGATCTCACTCTCTTGCTCAGGATGGAGTGCAGTGGCATGACTACAGCTTACTGTAGCTTCAACCTCGCGGGCTGAAGCGATCCTCCCACCTTAGCCTCCCGAGATCACAGGTGGGCACCACCATACTGGGCTAATTTTTGTAGAGACAGAGTTTCAACCATGTTGCCCAGGCTGGATTTTTTTTTTTTTTTTTTTTTGATACATTTAACAAAGCAAACCTGGAGAGGAAAACATCACGGAAATATACACAGGTATATTATATATACACTCAAGTGACCATCTATGTTTTAAAAATAAAATCTTTCAGGTCTGGTGGCACGTGTGCATGTAGTTCCAGCTACTATGGAGGCCAAAGCAGGTGGAATGTTTGAGCCTAGGAGTTTGAAACCGCCTGGACTCTGTCTCTAAAAATAAATAACATCTAGATGGTCTGCAAATTCCTAAATGTAACTCACACTAAGCCTGCACAGTGGAGAGCCGCTCTGGTAGCCTCTCACTCCAGCACCCTGTGCAGAGCAAAGCTGTTTTGGGCATAAGTTGTCTCTAGAAAATAGATCACTGCTCCCCATAACCAACAGCCCTCCCATGGTGTGCCCCACCGCTCAGACTCACCACAGAATTGTTCAGGGCCAGCCTGGGACAGACAGGTCCCCAGACCCCAACCTCCCTCTCTGGTGTCATCTGGGGAAAAAAAAAAAAAACTGGAGAAGCATAGTTCTTAACCAGGGAAGATGGTGTAGAGATTATGCCATCTTCCAGAGACACAGATAATTGCCTGAAAACTCCCAAAACCAGGGACAATAGTGTCCACACACGGGCCACAAAAGAGCCCCACAAGGATCACAATTAGCTGCTTCTGTACATTGGCCCTGTGTCTCAGCTTGAGGGCCCTTCCGGGTAACATGAGATGAAAGCCTGTCTTCACCCCCAAGTTGTACCAGACAATAGGAAAAAGCACACCTAAACTGATCACAGGTTTTATGAGGAAAAAGACAGGTAGCAAATGAGCATCTTTAAAACTACTGCTAGGCCCCAGGAGCGGTGGCTCACGCTTATAATCCCAGCACTTTGGGAGGCTGAGGCTGGCGGATCATTTGAGATCAGGACTTCGAGACCAGCCTGGACAACATGGTGAAACCCCATCTCTACAAAAAAATTTAAAAATGAGCCAGCATGGTGGTGGGCGCCTTTAATCCCAGCTACCCAGAAAGCTGAAGTAGAATTGCTTGAACCCGGGAGGCGGAGGTTGCAGTGCGCCAAGATTGTGCCACTGCACTCCAGCCTGAGAGACAGAGAGAGACTCCGTCTCAAAAACACAACACAACACAACACAACCACCAATAGCTCCTTGTGCTCACACTGAAGATTAGGACTTGGTTTCTGTGTGTGACATCTTAGAACTGCTCAGTGTCCAACACTGCCCTCACTTGAGGCCGTGCTTCAAGTGGCCCCACACCTGCGCCGCTGTTGGCCAGGGCCTGTGCCCAAGCCCAACCCTGCGGCCCCAGAGAAACAGATGCTGCCCAAGGAACACACGACATAGAAACAAGGTGCCACCTGTGATGGGGAATCCAAGCAGTCTTAAAAACCTCCACAGGTAAGCAGGGACCAGAGTCCCAGCTGTAGAACGTCACTGTGAGGGCTGGCCATGCTCCCCTTCGGTGGGAAGGGCCTAGCTCTCCGTCCCCTCACAGATGCCTCCTGGGCTGTGAGCCTACGTGGCCTACGAAGGGTTACGCCTGCCATTTCCATGCCATCTGCTACGTGGCCATCGGGCGTCACATCACAAAATGGGAGGCCTTAACCCTTCCAGGGCTGCAGTCTCTCAGGGCTGAGCCAGGCCGAGCTGTGGCCCTGACCACCAGCTCGATCAAGGCCTGAGACTGGTAATGGCAGGGAGATCTGGCACAGAAAATTCCAAGGGCCAGAAAAGCCTTCTCAGTTCCTGGAAGGAAATGTCAAGTGGAAAGTGAGGGAACCAAAGATTCATCTCTTGCCATTTTCATCAGGGCACCCAGCAACGTGGTGACGCTGTGGGCTGGAGGCTCTGCCCACGCGCCCTTCCTCAAGCTCCTCCCTACAAGCATCCTGCAGCATCACAGAGCCACAGGGAGGATCACAGCCAGCGGGAAAACCTACTTCTACGATGAAACAAACTTTCTGCTCTCAAAGCAGCCCCATGGGTCTACCCACAAACAATCCTTGCAGCACGTTCCTGCACAGCTATAAGGGCTGGGACAGAAATCCTACTTTGCAAATGGAACTCTACCTTGCAAATGGAACTCTTCCCCTCAGGGGTGGGAGGAGTTTGGGTACAGACACCTATACCAACCTCTGGGCAACAGCTAAGCCATGAAGTATGTACATGGTGGGGGAGTGGAGGGTCTGTCTGTATCAGTGCTTATTTAGTAAAACATGATAATAACACAGAAGCAAAGCCCTGGCCAGAAGGTCCTGCTGGCCTCTCTGACCATATCCAGCCACCCCTGAGCCCGTCCCCCAAGTACAACCAACCCCTCTCCTGTTCTCTCAGCTGGAGTCACACTGACATCCTGATTCACTCCCACCTCAGGGCCTTTGCATCTCCACTCCCCCAGGTCTCAGCTGATAATGCAAAGTGAGAAACACCTCCACTCCACAGATGCTCCCCAGGGGGTCTCTATCCCCCTTTCCTGCCTTATCACCACTTGACATGCTATTTACTCACCTCTCTGCTTGTGGGCTTCAACCCCCAGGATATCAAGGGACACCTATTTCTCTAGCACTACCATCCAAGGGCCCATGCAGGCACAATGCTTTGCACAGAAGAGGCAATGGATACACATTTATTAAACAGATTTGAAAAAGTACTTTCAGAACTCCCAACTACCACTGCCCTTCAACCTCCTTCCTGGTTAGTAAGCCAAAACGTCTTCATGCCGACAGAAAAGATAATGATCAAAACCAAACAAAACCTGGCCAGGCACCGTGCAGTGGCTCACGCCTGTAATTCCAACACTTTGGAAGGCTGAGGCGGGAGGATCGCTTAAGGCCAAGAGTTTGAGACCGGCCTGGGCAACATAGTGAGACTGTCTCAACAGAAAAAATAAAAACAAAACAAAATCTTTACCTCATCCCATATATGAAAATTAACTCAAAATGGATGAAAGATCCAAGTATTAGGAGCTAAATCTATAAAACTCTTAGAAGAAAACACAGGAGAAAAATGTCATGACTTTGTGTTTGGCAAACAGTCTTACATATGACACCAAAGCACAATATCAAAAAAAGAAAAAAGATAATTTGGACTGCATCAAAATTAAAATCTTTTATGCAAAGGGCATTATAGAGTGGGGAAAAAAAAAACCCGATAGAATGGGAAAAAATTATAGCAAATCATACACCTGATAAGGGTCCAGAACATATGAAGGATCCTTACAACTCTGCAGCAAAAAGACAAGCAATCCAATTAAAAAATGGTCAAAAGACTTGAACAGACATTTCTCCAAAAAAGAGAGACAAATCACTAAAAAGCATGTGAAAAAGGCTCTCAGTGTCATTAGTCATAAGGGAAATGCAAATCAAAACCACGAGAAACCGCTTCACACCCACCAGGACGGCTACAATCAAAAAAGCCAAATAAGTACTGGTAAGGATGTGGAGAAACTGGGACCCTCATACACCGCATGGTGGAAAGTAAAATGGTAGAGCGACGTGGAAAACAGTGGAAAGTAAAACAGTAGAGTGATGTGGAAAACAGTCTGCCAGTTCCTCAAAAAGTTAAATGCAGAGTTCCCACATAAGCCTGGGCAGGGCCTCCAGCCCACAGAGTCACCATGCTACTGGGTGTCCTGCAAGTCCACTTCTAGGTATATCCAAGACAGGTGAATATAGGTAGTCAAACAAAAATGTGCAGGTGAATGTTAAAAGCAACATTATCTACAACAGCCAAAAACTAGAAAACAACCCAAATGTCCATCAATGGATGAATGGATAAACAAAATGTGGTCCATCTAGACAATGGAATATTATTTGGCCATAAAAAGGAATGAAGCTCTGATACAATGTGACTGAACATCATGCTAAGCGAAAAAAAATCAGACAAAAAGGTCACATATTGCATGATCCCATTTATATGAAATGCCAGAAGAGGCAAACGCAGAGACAAAAAGTAGAACCAGTGGCTGCTGGGAGGGTGGAGAGCAGAGTCAAGGAAAAGGGAGTGACTGCTAATGGGGACAAGGTTTCTTTTCACGGGAGGGGGAAAGGTAATGAAAATGTTCTAGAATTACAGGTGATGGTTGCACGATATTGTGAATGGGTTAAATGCCACTAAACAGCACACTTTAAAATGTCAAAACTGGTGAATTTTCTACCATGTGAATTTTACATGCTTTTTTAAAGAGGTGAGAAAGAAAATAAAAACAAAAATACTAATTTCAATAGCTATGAACCCCTCCAGAGCTACTAAAATACTAACAGGCAAAAGCAGGTTTGCTGTGACCCCAACACCACAGAACTGGGTCCTCCAGTAAACACGCTCCTTTTGTACAACAAGACCCCAAACAACCACACAGCCATCAGCCATCAGCCATCAGGGCAGGCAGCCTCTATGTCACCACCAACCATGAGCCCCACAGAAAAACTGCAGGAGGCTGCAGCAAGCCCACTGTACATATGGGAATTCAGGACCATCTCCCAGCGAAAGATCCAATGCCTGGGAGTATGAGAATGTGGGACATGTAAGGGAGAATTCACGAAGGAGGCGCCAAGGCAGAAAGAGGAAGTGGCCTCAGAGGGCTGGAATCACAAGAGCTACTACCAGCAGAGCCCCACCTCCGCCAGGCCTTATCACAGGCCCCACACTGCCTACAAAAACAAAACCGCCGTGGTGGCTTGTTTTTTTTTTTTTCCAAAAGATGAGGTCTCACTCTGTTGTCCAGGCTGGAATGCAGAGCCATGATCATGGCTCACTGCAGCCTCGACCTCCAGGGCTCAAGCAATCCTCCCACCTCAACTTCCTGAGTAGCTGGGACTAAAGGCACGTACCACCACACCTGGCAAGTTTTTGTACTTTTTGTAGAGACTAGGTCTCACCATGTTGCCCAGGGTGGTCTCAAACTCCTGGGCTCAAGAGATCCACCCGCCTTGGCCTCCCAAAGTGCCGGGACCAACAGGCGTGACACAGTGGTTTTACACTAACACACTATTGGGGAAGTGCCACAGGCCTCAACGTCACAAAGTGTTTCACTCGTTTATTCGTCCAAACACCTGCTTAAGTTTCTACTTAGGGATCAGGGACACCCTTGGGGTGCCAACGATAGGCCTCCTACTGGGAGCTGCCTCAGGAGCCCCAAGGAGAACACTGGAGTGGGGGGCACAGCAAGCACAGCACAGACCTGAGAGAGGCAGAGTTGAAGTCCCTCACACACTGTTCGCTGGATCCCTAGATCACAGCTCTAAGCACTACTGTTCATGAACCAGTCATGTGCAAGTCCAGCTAACCACCTACTTTATTCACTCGTGACGGGCTACAACTGCTGTGGATGGACAATACCAATGGGGAGGGGAGAATGGTTTTTATCACAGAGTCAGGGTACCGGAGTGGTGGTCAGATGTGCCCCAGGTACTGAGCAGGAAGGGGACAGGAAGGAGGCCCAGAAGCTCATGGTGCGGAAGCTGCCCTCAGCTGTCAGTACAAAGCCAGAAAGCCTGATTCACCTCCAAGGGCCTCAGCTTCCTCACCTGTAAAATGGGAACAGTATCCACTTTATTGCTAACATTTCCTGAGGGCTCCACGAAGGGTAGCAGTGAGTGCTGTTATTACAGAAAATAAAAGTGTGTAAGAGAGGCTGTCTGGTGGGCTGACAGGCCACAGTTCCTTCTGGCAATTCCAGTCTCTGCTCATGGTTTTCTGCTTGAATTTAAACTACCCCCAGGTGGCCTCCTAAACTACCCCCAACTGGCCTCCACCTCAGCTTTTATAAATGGCCATTTCCCCTCTTCTAGATGATCCAGTCATGAAGCTCCCTGAGGGAAGACCTGGGCCAAATCCAATTTTCACACTTTTCATTAATGAAAATTTCAAATCCACCCACAGAGTAGAGAATGGTGTGATTAACTACAGGTGCTTACCACCCAGGTCCACGCCCACCGGGGACCATCCTCGTGTCTTCCACATGCCACTCCTTTCTCCTTCTCTCCCCTACTAGCTTCCAGGAAGCAAATCCTATGAAACATGCATTTGTGCTAAAGGGTTCAGTATTTATCTTTACACAACAAGCGCGACCACAACACTGTGATCCCACCTTTGACAATTTCACAATCAACCTTCCGTCTTTGTTGGAGTCACATCTGGTTGAAATCCCTAGGTCCCCTTACTGACACAATCATATGTTCAGACAGTTAGGATGCTTGTCCTGTTTCCCACTGTTGGTTTGGCATATGGCGTCCCTGTGGCATAAGTCCACATGCCCCCAATTTCTCGTAAACTAGATCTTGAGGCGTGGTGAGTGCACATCCCTATGGAAGCACAGGACACCCTCCTTGGGGGCCAGTGGCTAGGGAGAATCACTGTCTGGACCTCACAGTCTGGACCCCCCAATTCACTAGGTGCCTGCAATAAACTTAAAATTTTGTCATTTCATATTAATTTGCAAAAATACATCAATAGCTGTGCTGCCCATTAGTCATATGTGGCTATTTAAATAGACAAAATTAAACTCGGCGTCTTCGGTCATGCTATGTTAAGTGCCACGCAGGGCAGACAGTGTAGAGCATCCCTGTCACCCTAGGCAGTTCTGTGGGCCAGCACTGCCCCGCAAGGGAACCTTGCCCTCACCCACAGTCTCGTTCTTAGAGTGTGCAGCCCACAGAGAAGACGCAGGAAAAAATGCCTGTTGCTTTCCTTCTATCGATTTTCAAAACGAGCTAGCTCCGTAACTCCTACCAAAGGAGACCAGTGAGTTTCTTCCTTGTCCTTTAAGCATCAATAAGAAACTGTGGGTCTTTTTTTTTTCTTTTTAAAGCTCGGGGGGTCCCACTACATTGCCCAGGCTAGACTCAAACTCCTGAGCTCAGGCGATCCTATGGCCTCGGCCTCCAGAACAGCTTGGATGGCAGGTGCGTATAAACACAGCCAGCTTAAAACACTTGGGTTCCTTTTTTTTTCTTTTTCTGAGACAGAGTCTTACTCTGTCACACCCAGACTGGAGTGCATGGTGCAATCTCGGCTCACTGCAACCTCCGCCTCCCAGGCCTCCCAGGCTCAAGCAATTCTCCTGCCTCAGCCTCTCGAATAGCTGGCATTACTATCGCCCAGCTAATTTTTATATTTTCAGTAGAGACAGGGTTTCACCATATTGGCCAGGCTAGTCTTGAACTCCTGACCTCAAATGATCCACCTGCCTCAGCCTCCCAAAGTGCTGGGATTATAGGTGTGAGCCACGGCATCCAGCCAGCCTTGGATTTTTAACACATCTAACTCAAGGGTTCCTTGTTCTTGTTCACTCTCACTTGTCCCATCCGTGCCAGTGGGGGCTCTGTGGGTCCTTTCGATACAACCCCAGAAGTGTCTTACACAATTACCACGTTCCCCAGGCAGAATTAGAATTAAGTGTTTTATTTAAAGTACTTCAGGTCTTAGCCAGGTGCAGTGGTTCACACCTGTAATCCCAGCACTTTGGGAGGCTGAGGTGGGTGGATCACCTGAGGTCGGAGTTCGAGACCAGCCTGACCAACATGGAGAAAACCCGTCTCTACTAAAAATACAAAATTAGCCAGGCGTGGTGGTGCATCCCAGCTACTCAGGAGGCTGAGGCAGGAGAATCGCTTGAAACCAGGAGGCGAAGGTTGCAGTGAGCCTGGATCGTGCCACTGCACTTCAGCACGGGCAACAAGAGTGAAACTCTGTCTCAAAAAACAAAAAACAAACAAACAAAGAACCCCAAATTTAAAAATTAGCTGGACATGGTGGTGCACCTGTTGTCCCAGCCACTTGGGAGGCTGAGGCGGAAGGAGGTGCCAGAGGGCGCAGTGAGTTATGATCACATCACTGCACTCTAGCCTAAGTGACAGAGCAAGACCCTGCCAAAAAAAAAAGCTAGTGCTTTGGGTTTTATATTTGCATTTTTCTTTTGTGTGGTAAATTTTGGTTCTTAATGACATTAATTACCTGTTTTTTCCTACAATATATAACAGGAATAATGCTAATATTGTTACCCTGAAACCAAAACCAGGATTCCAAAAAACAGCTGAAGATTTTAAGAAAGTTGTGATGGTGGCAGGCGCCTGTGATCCCAACTACTTGGGAGGCTGAGGCAAGAGAACCACTTCAAACCTGAAGGCAGAGGGTGCAGTGAGCCGAGATCGCACTACTGCACTCCAGCCCGGGTGACAGAGCGAGGGGAGGGAGGGGAGGGAAGGAAGAGAAGGAAGAGAAGGAAGAGAAGAAAGAGAAGGAAGGGAAGGAAGGGAAGGAAGGGAAGGAAGGCAAGGAAGGAAAGGAAGGAAAGGGAAGGAAGGAAGGAAAGAAATTTGGCCGGGTGCAGTGGCTCACACCGTTAATCCCAGTACTTTGGGAGGCCGAGGTGGGCGGATCACGAGGTGAGATTGAGACCATCCTGGCTAACACGGTGAAACCTCATCTCTACTAAAAATACAAAAAATTAGCCAGGCGTGGTGGCGGATGCCTGTAGTCCCAGCTACTCAGGAGGCTGAGGCAGG
>NW_012120265.1:3651263-3671399 GCF_000951035.1 Colobus angolensis palliatus | reverse complement strand
GGATCACGAGGTCAGGAGATCGAGACCATCCTGGCTAACACGGTGAAACCCCGTCTCTACTAAAAATACAAAAAATTAGCCAGGCGTGGTGGCGGATGCCTGTAGTCCCAGCTACTCAGGAGGCTGAGGCAGGAGAATGGTGTGAACCCAGGAGGCAGAGCTTGCAGTGAGCCAAGACTGCGCCACTGCACTCCAGCCTGGGTGACAGAGCGAGACTGTCTCAAAGAAAGAAAGAAAGAAAGAAATTTGTTTGCCCCTATTGGATATCTTGCTAAAACATTTACAGTCAAACTACTATGTTTTAAAGTTATCAGAAATAAGTCCTAAGAGGTTAAGTCACCAATGTGTGTCACAACTGACATGCACCTAGATTCATTCATTTTTGTCTTTGGTTCTTAAGGGATTGCTTCCCCCTCCACTGCCACCACTTGGCTTTTGTTTTATAATTATGTAAAGCCTGTACATGATGCTACAAAGAAAGGACACGTGAAGAAGTCTCCCAGTGCTCCAGTGCCCTCTCCATCCCTTCTCCTGAAGGTGACCATGCGGTTCCTTTATGGTTTGTAAAAATAAAAGATAAGCAAATCCCCCTACCTTTCCTTAAGTAAGTGACAAGCACACTCCATCTCTTCTTCCTTTACATTGTTCTTTTTTCTGCTTGTCATTTCAACTAGAAATCCTGTCACTACCACAAATGAAGACATCACCTACTCTTCCCTTCACTCAGGGGCTCAGGCACCACCCTGTAGGCAGAGCCAACGCCACGAGTTGCCCAGTCCAGCCACTGACACATCTAAGTCATTCCCAGCTTTGTTTGTTTCTGGAGTGTTGTAATGAACGCAATCCTTGTCACAATCCTTCCTTATTTCTAACCATGTTTGGGACACATTTCCAGAAGTGGATTTGCTGGAGCAAAGAGTAAACACATGTCTTTGTTTTTCTGTTTCTTTGAGATAGGGTCTCACTTTGTCACCCATGCTGGAGTGCAGTGGCATGATCTTGGCTCACTGCAACCTCCGCCTCCCAGGCTCAAGGGATTCTCCTGCCTCAGACTTCCGGGTAACTGGGATTACAAGCATGCACCACCACACCCCGCTAATTTTGTACTTTTAGTAAAGATGGGGTTTCGCCTAGTTGGCCAGGCTGGTCTTGAACTCCTAACCTCAAATGATCCACCTGCCTCAGCCTCCCAAAGTGCTGGGATTACAGGTGTGAGCCACTGCGCCTGGCCACTTGTCCTTTCGCTAGATGTTGCAAATACCCGAGAGGAGGTGTGAATTCCAGAAGCAACTACCATGGCACTACCTGACTCACACCACTAGAACAGTGTCTACTCCAGGTGCTTGCCAATTGAAAGGTCAGAAATGTCTTGATGGTGCTCCAACGTGCAGGATTCTTATATCAGAAAGACTGCACATCATTCACATCTTGGTCAAGGCCCATGTGCATTACCTGTCCTGTGATGCAATCTGATTTTCCATGGTCACACCCATTTTTGATCCTTAACACCAAACACTAGGCAGTGTGTGCCTGTTTAACAAAGAGGATCTGACAGGCCAAATTCAAGGGCAGACACCAAGTCCACGAGCAGGCAAGACTGCCCCTGTGCCCGCAAGAATAAATGTACACACAAGTGGGTGTTGTGTGTAGACTGTGTGCCTCAGGCACGGGAAGGAGCTGCTGGGCACACCGAGGGCCAGCCCTCCTCCAGCCCTGCTCCCTCCACCATGCTCACGTGGTTCTGGGTGACAGGAATGGGGACAGTCCAGCCGATCACAGTCCATAATTTCCAATGAAAGCAAGTGTGGGCTGGTGCTGAGTGAGACACACCCAAGAGTAGGTGAAACTTGCATTTTGTGAAGAAAACCTAAAATCAATCAATATGCTGGGCTGTCTTACACATCCACAACAAAAAGTGCATACAAGCTGACACATTTATAAATCCTGAAGAAATAATTACTCAAGGGTGGCTTCTGCCTGTTTGACCACTAGGCATTGTGTGCCACGATTGTTTATAGACCGTGCTTTTCTATCTTCTATCAAGTCCCTTCAAGCACAGGTCGGTCAAAGGAAAACCTGGGGCGACCTCTGGAAATTCCCTTGTGAACTCCCAAACTGACTGCCTGAATGCTATGGCTAGGTCTTCCCTGCTGGCTGGCAACAGAGAAGAAGGAGGTCTCCTCCATTCATTTACTCACTAAACAAGTACCTACTGCTCAGACCATGTGCTTCTGAGTTAAGAAAGGGCCAAGGCAGAGGGGTGGGTACCCCACCTGGGGTCTGGGAGAAACCAAAGCCAGCCCTGCTGCCCTCAGACAATGCCCTGGGCTGCAGGACAAGAGGCAGTCGCTTGCTTCCCTGGGCTGGCTGTGGGTGCTTACCCCTCAACAAAGGAGATGAGCTCAAGCTGGGCACAGTGGCCCACACCCGGTAGTCCCAGCTACTTGGGAGGCTGAGGTGGGAAGATCGCTTGAGCCCAGGATGTTGAGGCTTCAGTGAGCCATGAACACACCACTGCACTCCAGTCTGGGTGACAGAGCAAGACCCTTTCTCCAAAAAGGAGGTGAGCAAACATGATGACAGCTATGTGGCTTTGCGACTCTGAATCCCTAGTCCTCCTCTCTGTCTCTGTTAATGCCTGACATCTCCCAAATAGTAGTTACAGCATAACAGCACCAAGTAATAGGCTCTGACAAGTCTCAACTCTCTGTAGGAAATTGGCACAGACTTAAGAGTCCGAACTTGTCTCCAAAGAGCTTTGAGAGCCCTGTATAAGTGTGAGGGAACATAAAACAGTGCAGACACCATGGATAACAGTCTGGTAATTCCTGAAAAACAGAAAGTTATTATATGATCCAGTAACTGCACCCCTAGGTATATACTAAGAAGAACGCAACACAGGTATTCAAACAAAAGCTTGTACACGAATGTTAAAAGCAGCACTATTCACAATAACTAAAAAAGTAGAAACAACTCAAATGTCCATCAATGAATGAATGGATAAACAAAATGTGGTTCATCCATGTAATGGAGTATCATTCAGCCATAAAAAAGAAGGAAGCACTGATTCATGCTTACAATGTGGATGAACCTCAAAAACATGCTGACTAACAGAAGGCAGACCCAAAAGGCCACTTACACAAGTGTTAAGAGTCCACTTACAATAAATGTCCACAACAGGCAAATCAACAAAGACAGAAAGTGGATTAGAGGTCATCAGGAGAAAGGAGAGGGGGGAAGATGAGGAATGACTGCAAATGACCATGCTGTTTCCTTTTGAGGTAAAGAAAATGTTCTGGAATTAAATAAATGTGGTAGTTGTAGAACTCTTGAATATATTTAAAAAACTGAATTGCAAACTTTAAATGAGTGACTTGTATGGTATGCAAATTACACCCCCCAAAAAAGTTTTGAGGGTGTAATTTGCCTGTATGCCCAATACTTTGGGAGGCCAAAGCGGACTTGCTTGAGGCCAGGAGTTCAAGACCAGCTTGGGCAACACAGCAAATTCCGTCTCTACAAAAAATACAAAAATTAGCTGGTTGTGGTTGCACACACCTGTATTCCCAGCTATTCAGGAGCCTGAGACGGGGAGGATAGCTTGAGCCCAGGAGTTCGAGGCTGCAGTGAGCTATGATTATGCCATTATACTCCAGCCTGGGTGACAGAGTGAGACCCTGTCTCAAAACATAAAAAACAAAAATGTAAGCATCAGGAAAGTTTCGTTTTGTTTGGAGGACGTTCTGGAAATGTTTTCCTGACAATCGAATCACCTGCCCATGCCCAGATTTTCTTGCCATATGAAGAAAAGAGCTGAAACCTCACAAAACTGATTGCAACACTTGTTCTATGCCATGGTCAGCACAGTGGCCACATCTCACACTGCGTGGCAAGATCCTGTTCGATGGGGCATGAACCCCTAGGCAAGTCACCTGTCAACTCTAGCCCATGTGTGTCCCTGTCTATCAAATGGAGCAGCTGACCCAGGGACTGCCTCCAAGTTCTAAGACATCTTTCAGTTTTGCATTCTTCTCCAGGTAAGGTAAGGGCAACCAGCTCCAAGAACCAGTAGGGGCCCCTGGGCTTCGCGGTGATTAAGGAAAAAATCTAACGGCATCTATCAGTGTTGGGAAATCATGGGAACGGCCAGAGGGCAAAGGCCACTGGCCAGGATTATCCTCTGCCCCTGCCCCTCAGAGAGGACAGGCTCATCTTATTTAGACCTAGGGTTTTCAAATGAATGACCAATTAGAATGGTTTCTTTTTCCCTGAGACCTGAAAGGAAGGGCCAGGCAGCCCGATACAGATGGCGCAGTGTGCAATCCCAGAGGGCCTGCCTCCCTCCATCTTCTCCAGCAGGTGGCTGAAGCAGCACTCAGTTTAAAGTATCCAAGAAGCTGACCGAAGCCTGCTAAATGCGTGGAACCTTCACTCCACAGACACTATACCCCAAGCACTCACCTGGCTTCGGGGTATGGGGTGGTGGTCCTACCAGTTGGCCATGGCCACAGCGACGTCAAAAGGCTACTTGAGATAACGTGCTGACCAACCTAAAGTAAAGGACAGAGAAAGAAACACTGTGTTTCCAAGGAAGGTTTCTGGAACATACTGGCATTTCTAAAATGTCTCTAACCTCTGGAATTACATAGCAAAATTTCAGATTTCCAGAGTTTTGCCTCAGCTACCTTCCACAACAGGTACAGAAGGAGGAAACAAATTTCTGCTAATCTCTGAGGTATGAAACAATATAGTGCTAACCAATAAACACCAACATCCCAGACACTGTCTTCACCAATACAGATGGTGACATAAAAAGCAACTACATGATGAAATACAATTATTTTTGTCTTTCAACTACTGAATACAGATAAATGGCTCAAGTTTCCTGCCCCTGCCCCACCCAGATGGAGTTTCACTCTTATGTCCAGGCTGGAATGAGGTGGCACAATTTCGGCTCACTGCAACCTCTGCCCTCTACGTTCACACGATTCTCCTGCCTCAGCCTCTAGAGTAGCTGGGTCTACAGGTGCCCACCACTATGCCCGGCTAATTTTTGTATTTTTAGTAGAGATGGGGTTTCACCATGTTGGCCAGGCTGGTCTCAAACCCCTGACCTCAGGCAATGTACCCACCTCGGCCTCCCAAAGGGCTAGGATTACAGGCACGAACAACCGTGCCCGGCCCAAGGTTTTATTATAATAGTAATGACATTAAAAACAGAAATAGGCCAGGTACAGTGGCTCACGCCTGTAGTCCCAACACTTTGAGAGGCCAAGGCATGACTGCTTGAGCCTAGCAGTTTGAGACCAGTCCGGGCAACATGGTGAAACTCTGTCTCCACAAAAAAATACAAAACTTGGCCGGGGGCGGTGGCTCAAGCCTGTAATCCCAGCACTTTGGGAGGCCGAGACGGGCGGATCACGAGGTCAGGAGATCGAGACCATCCTGGCTAACACGGTGAAACCCCGTCTCTACTAAAAATACAAAAACTAGCCGGGCGAGGTGGCGGGGGCGAGGTGGCGGGCGCCTGTAGTCCCAGCTACTCGGGAGGCTGAGGCAGGAGAATGGCGTAAAACCCAGGAGGCGGAGCTTGCAGTGAGCTGAGATCTGGCCACTGCACTCCAGTCCGGGCGACAGAGCGGGACTCCGCCTCAAAAAAAAAAAAAAAAAAATACAAAACTTAGACAGGTGTGGTGGTGTGTGCCTGTGGTCCCAGCTACTTGGGAGGCTGAGGTGGAAGAATCACCTAAGCCCGGGAGGTTGAGGCTGCAGTGAACCAAGATCCCACCACTGCACTCCAACCTGGGCGACAAAGTGAGACCCTGTCTCAAAAAACAACCCAGAAACAGTAACACCTAGCATTTAATAGGTACTTAGTTCCAGATACTGTGCTCACATAGCATCTCTGAATCTCCAAGGCAACCACAGAGGCAGGTTCCTGGATCATGCCCATTTTACAGATAAGGGATCTGATATGTTTGATCTTCAGGAACTTGCCCAGGGTCACAGAGCACACAGGCAGCACCCAGGGTTCACCCAGGTCTCATTCTCCAAATGTAACCTCCCCACTATCATGTTCTCTGTCATGGACCCCAGGGAAACCAGCCACCATTCCTGGTGGAGGCAGTACTAGGTTTATCCTCAAGATGAGGGCATGATGTGCCTGGGAATGGGCAGACTTCACCCTCCAGACTGAGAGGGCTTCACCTCCAAAACCAAAGGTCATGGTCATCCCCATGGGATGCTGTCCAGAGAGGAAGAGGCTGCCTATCTTACAGACAGGAAAACTAAGGCTCAACAGTGTTCAGGAACTTCTCTTCCAAGGTCATAGAGAGAATACTTCGGACTTCCACTTCCGTTTTGTGACGTCAGACGTCCAGGGCTGTGGGTCAGAGGCTGAACCTTAGGAATCAGCCAAATCCTAGACTCCCAAGCAGTTCTGTCAGTTGTACTTGCCAAATAGTGTCAACATCACTTCTGTTGTCATTCTTTGCACCCACATGACTACCAGGAGCTTGCTCTGATATGAAACCTTTATTTTTAAACTGGGTTCACAGCAATTCACAGCTGATGGATGGCAAGAAACACTCCCACAGGAGAACTTGCAAAAATGACAGGGGACAACACAACACCGGTGAACTCCATGGAAAGACCTCTGGGCACCTCCTAAATGAGGCACAGGGCTAGCTCCTCAGGAAGAACCCTTTCTGCCACTCTTTTTAGCCCCACTCAGGCTGAGAAACCCAATGAGTAGCATTAGTCCTAATTATTTTGTATCTGCCAATCCGAGGCCTCTCTGCCCCAAGGGTGGAAAGCCTCAGAAGCAGGTGTCCTGTGCTGTTGGAGGATCTGTTGCAGGATCAGGGTCTATATATATAAAATCAGCTGTGTTTCTACACACAGGCACCAGTCAATCAGAACTCAAAACCTGAAAAAAGTCATTTACATTAGCACAAAAAAGGTGAAATACTTAAGGATAAAGAACCTACAATGAAACAACAAGAAAAATGAAAGAAGGCCAGGCACAGTGGCTCACACCTGTAATTCCAGCACTTTGGGAGGTCAAGGCAGGCAGAACAATTAAGCTCAGGAGTTCAAGACCAGTCTGGCTAATATGGCAAAACCCCATCTCCACAAAAAAATTTTAAAAATTAGCTGGGTGTGGTGGCGTGCACCTGTGGTCCCAGCTACTTTCGAAGTTGAGGTGGGAGGATCACCTGAGCCCATATTGGCTCTGTTGCCCAGGCTAGAGTGTAGTGGCGCGATCACAGTTCACTGCAACCTCTGCCTCCTGGGTTCAATCAATTCTCCTGCCTCAGCCTCCCGAGCAGCTGGGACTACAGGCACGTACCACCACACCCAGCTAATTTTTGTATTTTTAGTCGAGACAGGGTTTCACCATATTGGCCACACGGGTCTCGAACTCCTGACCGTGTGATCCACCCGCCTCAGCCTCCCAAAGTGCTGGGATTACAGGTGTGAGCCACCGCACCAGGCCACTTAATAAATATTTATTGAATGGACAAGCAGAGGTAGTTTAATCCTGAAGGAGAAGAGGCCGATCTGAGGAGCCCACTGCAGCAGCCCCGCAATACGATCAGTGCAAGATTCACAAACGAGGAGACCAAGCAGAAGACCACTCAGCATGATCACAACTAGCGGCATTTCTTGAAAGTACACTGTAGCCGGGCGCGGTGGCTCAAGCCTGTAATCCCAGCACTTTGGGAGGCCGAGACGGGCGGATCACGAGGTCAGGAGATCGAGACCATCCTGGCTAACACGGTGAAACCCCGTCTCTACTAAAAATACAAAAAACTAGCCGGGCGAGGTGGCGGGCGCCTGTGGTCCCAGCTACTCAGGAGGCTGAGGCAGGAGAATGGCGTAAACCTGGGGGGCGGAGCTTGCAGTGAGCTGAGATCCGGCCACTGCACTCCAGCTCGGGCGACAGAGCAAGACTCCGTCTCAAAAAATAAAAAATAAAAAAAAATAAAAAAATAAAAAAAAAAAAGAAAGTACACTGTAATCACTTTCCACTAATCTATCATTTGGACTGTTTTGCCATCCATCCTGCACTGGCTGGGTTCAGAGAGCTTTTACTGTTTTTATTTCCAACCCATACATTTAAAGCAGTATCAAGTAACCCTTAAGTGCACAATTACCAGCTCATAAGTGACTCTTCCACTCCCTTGATAAATCATTATGGTTTGGCTTTGACCTTGCACCTGGGTACTACACACACACAACCCTACCCTACAACCCACCCAAAGCAGGGAAGATCAGCCTTGGTGAGAAGGTAGCTATGGCAATTTACATGAAATCAAGTCACTACACTTTGGGCAACAGAAGTCCTTTCTTGCCATTTTATCCTCTCAAGCTCAGGCAAGCGAGGTCCTTTTAATTTGAGGGAAGGACACATGGCCTGACACTGGCCACTACCTGGGGAACTCCAGTTCTATGGGGATGCTGGGGTTGTGGCACCCATGGCTGGTACAGTGATGATGTCTCTGTACCAGCCATGGGTACAGAGGTTGTCAGTACAGGGCTGTCAGCACCTGATCGGGAAGCCTGGGCTTTACCAGGTGCCCCCAGGAAGCCCCGTTGTCCCTTCCCTGGGCCCAGACCCACTGACCTATCACCATCTTTAGTCACCAAACACTTGTGCTGTCTCTAGAATTTTTCAACTAGTTCTGCACCCAAAGACTTACAGCTTGGCTCCAGTTCAATCCTGGGAACATGACATGACCAACAATATCCAAGGTGAAACCTAACACCATCATTCACCTTCTCCCGCCCCCTCCTAAGTCCTGCACAAACTGAATGCCCCCTTCACAGCGTCACCCAGACCCTCTCTGCTAATGGTCCCACCAAACTATCAATGTGGGGAAGTCCCCAGCTCAATCAGAAAAGAAAAAACTGAAGCAAGGCAACAGCAGATCATCCTGAGGAAGCCCAGAAGTCAGGCTACTATACTACGTGCTGGCTGGCTGGAGAATTAGCAGGGGTCACAGATCCAGTTTTCCAGTCTGGGGTCAGCATACTACTGCCTGCCACCTGTCCTAGTAAATAAAGTATTTCTGGGAAACAGCCATGTCAGTACTTGAGAACACACTTGTCTATGGCTGTTTCCACCTACAACAACAGAGACAGTAAGGCCCAAATTCCAATACTGAG
The DNA here is from genome assembly GCF_000951035.1 of Colobus angolensis palliatus. Classification (NCBI taxonomy): domain Eukaryota; kingdom Metazoa; phylum Chordata; class Mammalia; order Primates; family Cercopithecidae; genus Colobus; species Colobus angolensis. The sequence continues at coordinate 3,662,228 of NW_012120265.1, read as the reverse complement.
ATCTGAAGGCAGATCAGGAGGAAACTGTGCCCGATGAGCTACTCAGTAAAAAGACAGAGGTAGCCCTAGCCACAGCAGCAAGCTGCTGCCAAGAAGTCAGGGGAGAGGCACAGTGAGGTGTTCAGGTAGGTCCCTGAGCAGTCCCCGCTCTCCCCAAGGCACAGGGCCCCATCAACCCTCTGTGGGGAAGAGTATGGCTTGGCAGACTAGAGATGTGGAGAATCAGCCCCGGGAGAACCAAGAGCCAATCGTGAGGTTGGTCACACAAGCCCATCCCTGGCAACCAGAGCTGGCACTGGAGGCTGGAGTTCCCACCTCTGCTCTCAAACTGAGATTCCCATTAGGGTGACAGCCAGTACATGTTGTAGGCCCCTGGTCTGCCCCTGCCTGTCTCCTCCCTTAGCTATGGGAACCACAGCCTCCTCGAGGGAGGAGACAGCAGCAGCCTAAGGCATGTACTGGCTGTCTTCCACTTCCACCATCTTCTGCCCATAATGAACCAGCACAGCCCTTCTTAATTTCCCAGGTCCCCCCAGCATCACAGCATCTCACCACGTCCTTCAAGGCTCAGCCCACTTCAGCTGCAAATGAGTTACATGCACGTGAAGAAGAATACGAGTTCCATGCTCCCGCTCCAACCACCTGGCCTCTTCTCGATTCCTCAGACCCAGCACGCCTGCCTACTCCCTGTGCCAGGCCTTTGCACACACCATTCCCATGGCCAGGAGAGCCCCTCCTAGCTCCCACCCATTCTTTGAGTTCATTTTTTTTTTTTTTTGAGACGGAGTCTCGCTCTGTCCCCCAGGCTGGAGTGCAGTGGCTGGATCTCAGCTCACTGCAAGCTCCGCCTCCCGGGTTCACGCCATTCTCCTACCTCAGCCTCCCGGAGTAGCTGGGACTACAGGCGCCCGCTACCTCACCCGGCTAGTTTTTGTATTTTTTTAGTAGAGACGGGGTTTCACCGTGTTAGCCAGGATGGTCTCGATCTCCTGACCTCGTGATCCGCCCGTCTCGGCCTCCCAAAGTGCTGGGATTACAGGCTTGAGCCACCGCGCCCGGCCATTCTTTGAGTTCAAACACCTGTTACTCAGGCAAGCTCTCCCCACCAGCCCCTTACCATGGACCACTATGCTGGAACTTTTTGCTAAAACTTGCTACTTGAAATCGAGCATGCCACTTCCCAAAGGCTCCATGCTCCATGGACACAGGGTGCTTGCGCATCACCGCATCCAACACCCAAATGGGCACGGAGGAGGAGACTACAAAATGGGGACCTCCACAAGTTGTCAGGACCCAACGAAGAAGTTTCTACCACTGGCAGGAGGCAAAAAAAAAAAGTACAAATGCTGTCTTTAACTAAAATAGTGAATCAGTGCCAGGAAGAAGCCACATGGAGATAGGCAAGACCACAGCCACGTGCACAGCCCCTGGGGTGAGTCCAGGGCTTCGGGGTGGGACCAACACCCCCTCCTGCCCCACCCCTGGCATGCTATTTGGGGAGCTTTGGGGACCCTGTGTCTGAAGGGCTTCCCTCGGGCCACCACTGAGAATTGAAAGCTGCCCCAGTGTCAGTGGCGCCCACACTCTGCACTCCCCATCTCCTTTCTTATGGCAGAGGCTGGGTCCCACCCTAAAACCCCCACTCACAGTTCTCATGTGGGTCCAGAGTCCTGCCCTCTGGAAAGTTCAGACTCCACCACCACACCTGCCTCCCTCCTTGGCACTCCAGGTCTCCCTCCAAACCATCCCAAATGCTCACGAGCTTCCTCCTAGCACATTCTGCCCAGTCTGGCTCTCCGGCAGTTCAACAGTGGGCCCAATGCCCTCCCAGGGAGCCTGCCTGGCTGCCTGGAACTCCCCTCAGGTCTCCAGACCATCCTGAGAACCCAGCGACAGGCCCTGGCACCAGGAAGCTTCTCAAACAGAAGCAACTACTTCTTTCTTTTATTACTATGATTAATGTCGTTCCTCAAAATATTCCCACCTCTGTCTGGATGCTCCTCTTACTGTTTCCACCCAGGCTCCCAGCAGCCGCCTGGGCAGTGCACACAGCAGTCCTAAACTACCTATTGACCGCAGATCTTAAATGCCCAGAGACTAAATGTCTACGTGTAGATGATGCTGAGGCCTTAGGAAGTGTCTGATACATTTAAGTGTTTAGTATTGCAGATGCCTGATGTGTTGCAGTATTAAAGGACACCAGAAGAAAATGTCACAAGAACAAAAGAGGAAATGATTTCTCCCTTAATACTGAAGATCTAGAAACTGATCTCAAAATAAAAATAAAAATACCAACACACTACTGTATTAAAGGAAACTCACTGACAAACAGATACAGGAAAACAAGAAATACCTTCAAGGCTGGGCACAGTGGCTCACACCTGTAATCCCAGCACTGTGAGAGGCCAAGGCAGGTGGATCACGAGGTCAGGAGATCGAGTCCATCCTGGCCAACATGGTGAAACCCTAAAAATACTAAAAATGTCTCTACAAAAATACAAAAATTAGCTGGGTGTCGTGACACACGCCTGTAGTCACAGCTACTCAGCAGGCTGAGGCAAGAGAATCGCTTGAACCCGGGAGGCAAAGACTGCAGTGGGCCAAGATCACGCCACTGCACTCCAGCCCGGCGACAGAATGAGACTCCATCTCAAAAAAAGAAAAGAAAAGAAAGAAATACCTTCAATCCCCAAGCAATGCATGGGAACAGAGACCTCAGATGTTCCTGGACACTGTTTCTCCCTAAATCCCCTAAAGATTTCAGCGGTCCTAGGATCACCCCACCTGTCCAGGGACTGAAGAAAACCTATAGAATACCCGCATTCCAACACTGTGATCCCAAGATGATGTCATTAAGAGACTTCTAGAACCACGTGCAATTTTTTAACCCCGCAGTACTTAGCACAAGGTAGGCAATGAGTGTGTGTGCCTTTGTCCCTTTGTCGCCAAGCTAATTCTGAGAGGACAGAATACAATCTGTCATAAAGGTATAGAGTATTTCTGAATTCAGAAAGGTTCAATTTTTTTGTGGTAAAACGTACACAAAATTTACAGCTAAACCATTTTAAGTGCACAGTTCAGTGGCATTAGGTGCAGTCACACTGTTGTGCAACCATCATCCTTCCATCTCCAGAACTTTTCCATCTTCCCCAGCTGAAACTCTATCCTCATTAAATACTCACTCTCATCTCCCTGCCCCCAACCCCTGGCAACCCCACTTCCTCCTTCTGTCTTTAAGAATTTGAGAGTCTACCAACCTCATATAGCTGCAATCATAAGTGTGTCTTTTTGAGCCTGACTTCTCTTACTCAGCATAATGTCCTCAAGGCAGAGCCACACACATCACTCACCCTTTGGGGCCAAAGCGTGTACAGAAAAAAAGCCGTGAGCCTGGTATACCCATGGCGCCAAACAAAGCATGGTTCTGAAATTCTGCTCCCCAGCTCAGCCATGCCCCTGACGTGCTTCACTATCAACTAGTCCTTCCCTCAGTTTCCCAAAAAAGCTGCACAAAGAAAGCACTGGAGGCTAGCACAGCGGCTCACGCCTGTAATCCCAGCACTTTGGGAGGCTGAGGCGGGTGGATGGCTTGAGGCCAGAAGTTCGAGACCTGCCTGTGCAACATAGTGAAACTCCATCTCCACTAAAAATACAAAAAAAAAAAATTTGCCGGGGGTGGTGGTGGTGCCTGTAGTCTTAGCTACTCGGGAGGCTGAGGCACAAGAATCACTGGAACCCAGGAGGTGGAGGTTGCAGTGAGCTGAGATTGCATCTCTGTATTCCAGCCTGGACAACAGAGCAAGATTCTGTCTCAAAAAAATAAAAAATAAAAAGCACTGGAAACACAAGGAATGGTGAGATAACAGCAGCATCCACACATTATGCCACAGATGGACAAGTCTGCCAGCCTGATCCCAGCTCTTAGCTGCAGAAGAACTCTACCTCCCGGGGACTCTAGCCTTGTCTCACAGCCATAAGCCAAGAAATGCTTGTTGTGTGAATGGAGATGGACTAGCTCGAGGGCACAAACTTTTCCTCTAAGTTTGTGTAATAGAAGCCAGAGACATCCCAAATCCACTTCCTGGAGCACCCAAGCTAGACACAGGGAGCCTTATATGGACCCACAGCTGGGTATGAGCCCTGAGCTCCCATCACATCTAACTCTAGACAAGGGAGACTCCAGACAACCCACCCATAGTGCCCCTACTAATTAATGTCATTAAAAAGAAAACCACTATGTCTGCTGGGGCCAGGTGTAGTGGCTCATGCCTGTAATCCCGCACTTTGGGAGAACAAGGTGGATGGATTGCTTGAGCTCACAAGTTTGAGACCAGCTTGGGCAACATAGCAAAACCCCATCCCCACAAAAAATACAAAAATTAGCCAGGCGTAGCAGAGCACCTGTAGTCCCAGCTACATTAGAGGCTGAGATGAGAAGATACCTTAAGCCCAGGAGGTGAAGGATGCAGTGAGGAGACATTGAGCCACTGCAGTCCAGCCTGGGCGACAGAGCCAGACCTTATCTCAGAAAAAAAAAAAAAAAAGAAAGAAAAAGAAAACCACTATATCCCCCGTCAACTTCTGAGCTCCAAGCCTGCCTACCCTGTAGACTGAGCCAGGTCCATGGGAGTTGCTGCACTGGGGAGCTGTCCGCCAGGCCAGTGTATGGCTGAGTCCACAGATGCTGGGTGAAAAACAAAATGCCCAGTGACCCTGCCTGAGGTACCCAACTGGAACAAGAGAGCAGGCATTTCTTTGCCAATCATTTCAGATTGGAAATGTGCAAAGCACGCTAATTATGGCTTGGTCAAGTGCTCCTGAATAGAGTAAGGGGAAAGGGGGTAAACAACAATCTAGGGCTCCCACCTCGTTCACCTCTAAACAGGCCGTCTCCTTTGCACATGCACCTGTGTGACCTGTGACCACAAAGCACAGAGTCCTCTTGGGATGACTCTAATAAAGGGGAGATGGGGGGAACAGCTGAATGACCAGGACCAGTCAAAACAGAAAAATTTGGGAAGATCCCAAAAGGCTCCATCTGGCAGAAGACACTGCCTCCATCGTAGGAGAATGCCCACAGAAGGTTCTGATGACAGCCAGCCTTATCCCCAACAAATTGCCACCCAAGTAGCCTCCCCACACTGCAATGTTTCAACCAATTATATTAGTTTTACAGTCAGTGGCTGAGTTTTGTTCACTTCATGCCAAGAAATAAAACCTCCAGTTACTCTATTCTTATGGCAAGTTTTCTCAAATTTGGGTTTTTTTGTTTTCTTTTGTTTTTTTAATTGTTGCCCAGGATAGTCTCGAACTCCTGGCCTCAAGCAATCCTCCCACTTTGGCCTCCAAAAGGGATGGGATTATAGGTGTCACTGACTGCACCACACCTTTTTTATTTTTTGTAGAGATGGGATCTCACTATGTTGTCCAGGATGGTCTCAAACTCCTAGCTTCAAGTAATCCTCCTGCCTCAGCCTCCCAAAGTGCTGGGATTACAAGCACAAGCCACCACACCCAGCTCAAGTTTGGTTTTCAAGCAGGAACACCTAACCTGTCATATGGGCAACCTCCTGGAAAGGTGAGGATGCTTCCTTCACCAATGCACAGCACAGTCACTGCCTCTGAGGCCCCAGACCCCAACCACAGGTGTGTCACAGGGTCAAAAGTAAAGCCCCAGGCCAGGCATGATGGCCCATGCCTGTAATCCCAGCACTCTGGGAGGCCGAGGCAGGAGGATCACTTGAGGCCAGGAGTTTGAGACCAGCCTGAGCAACATAGAGAGACCCCTATCTCTACAAAAAATTTAAAAACTCAGTGGAGGCCAGGGGCAGTGTCTCACACCTGTAATCCCAGCACTTTGAGAGACAGAGGGGGGGGTGGCGGACCTCTTGATCTCAGGAGTTCAAGACCAGCCTGGGCAAAAGAGCAAAACTCAGTCTCTACAAAAAAATACAAAAATTAGCTGGGCAGGCTGGCTCATGCCCATGGTCATAGCTACTCAGGACGCTGAGGCGGGAGAATCACTTGAGCCTGGGAGGTGGAGGGTGCAGTGAGCCAAGATCACGCCACTGCACTCCAGCCTGGACCACAGAGCAAGACCCACTCCAGCCTGGACGACAGAGCAAGACCCTGTACCAAAAACAACAACAACAAAAACTAACGAAGCCATGTACCGTGACTCATGCCTGTAATCCCAGCCCTTTGGGAGGCTGAGGTGGGAGGATCACTTGAGCCCAAGAGTTTAAGACCAGCCCTAGCAAACTAGTGAGACCCTGTTTCTATAAAAAATTTAAAAACTAGCTGGCTGTGGTGGTACACGCCTGTAGTCCCAAGTTACTCGGGAGGCTGAGGTGGAAGGATCACTTGAGCCCTGGAGTTTAAGGTTACAGTGACCCATGATCATGCCACTACACTCTGGCCAGGATGACAGAGCGAGACACTGTTTCTTCAAAGAAAAGAAGATAAAGGTAGTTTCTAGGATACCATAGGGTCCACCTAGATCCAAATCCAGAGTGGCTGGGGAACAACTGGCCAAGCAGCAAGGTCAGTGCTGTCCACCCACAACGTTCCAGACATCTCCAAGTCCAGTTTAGGGCAAGTGGGAGGGCCTGGCAGACCTCAAGCCCCCACATTTCTCATTCATTCTGCTCACGCCATCTCCCACCCCCTCTACAACACAGAATTCTAGAAATCCACCAAGCTTCCTTTGCTAAGAGGCAGAATTGAATTGAATTTCTCTGACCATCGGCTGCCAAATCAAACAGTCAATTCGGTAAATTCTCAGACTTGGCTGAAGCCATCCACCAACCATGCCATGGCACCAATGGCCCTGGCTAAGGCCACGTGGTCAGCGCAGGGGGGCATTCAGCCCAGGACTCTCAGGGCCTTGCCCAAGGACCAGGCCAACAAGCTGGTTCTTAGTCCCAGAAGCTTCATCACTGCTGCAAACTGATGATGCACCACAGCCATCACAAAAATCATGTGATGACTGAAATGCTGCAAAGTATGAACGAAGAAACTATTAACAATGGCAACATCTATCAGCAAATCTCAGTCGCCACCGCATATGCCAATTAAGAGAGAAATGGGCCAAGTGTGGTGCCTCATGCCTGTAACCCCAGCACTTTGGGAGACAAAGACAGGAGGATGTCTTTGAGCCCAGGCGTTTGAGACCAGCCTAGGCAACACAGTGGGACCCTATCTCTACAAAATATTTTAAAATTAGTTGGGTGTGGTGGTGCGCACCTGCAATCCCAGCCACTCGGGAGGTTGAGGTTGGAAGATCATTTGAGCCCAGGAAGTCAAGGCTTCAGTGAGCTATTTTTGTGCCACTGCACGTCAGCCTGGGTGACAGCGAAATCCTTTCTCAAAAACAAACAAAAGTCCGGGCACAGTGGCTCACGCCTGTAATCCCAACACTTTGGGAGGCCAAAGCAGACAGATCACGAGTTCAGGAGATCGAGACCATCCTGGCTAACACAGTGAAACCCCATCTCTAATAAAAATACACAAAATTAGCCAGGCGTGGTGGTGGGTGCCTGTAGTCCCAGCTACTTGGGAGGCTGAGGCAAGAGAATGGTGTGAACCCAGGAGGCAGAGCTTGCAGTGAGCCGAGATCGTGCCACTGCACTCCAGCCTGGGTGATAGAGCCAGACTCCATCTCAAAAAAAAAAAAAAGGAGGCCGGGCGCGGTGGCTCAAGCCTGTAATCCCAGCACTTTGGGAGGCCGAGACGGGCGGATCACGAGGTCAGGAGATCAAGACCATCCTGGCTAACCTGGTGAAACCCCGTCTCTACTAAAAAATACAAAAAATTAGCTGGGCAAGGTGGCGGGCGCCTGTAGTCTCAGCTACTCGGGAGGCTGAGGCAGGAGAATGGCGTAAACCCGGGAGGCGGAGCTTGCAGTGAGCTGAGATCCGGCCACTGCACTCCAGCCTGGGCGACAGAGCAAGACTCTGTCTCAAAAAAAAAAGGAATAGAGAAATGCAAGGCTGTACACATACTCGACATCTCCTTGACAATGCATAGTATCAGACAATAAAAGTGTGATTGGAAGATGCCAGAACAGCAACGGCTCCTCAAGAGTGTTTCACAGAACTGTCAACTGTCCTCACCACCACGCCCAGCCCTTACAGGATAAACTGAGGCCAAGATGGAGGAAGCAACGCCTCCCTGAAGTCTTAGATGTCACAGAAGGGACACTGAGGCTTGGGGAAAGGAGGTGCCAGGTGGACATGGGGCCCTGCCAGCTAGGAGGAGTTCTGCTTGTGTGGCCCAACAGCCAGCTTCCAGGGAGCAAGCAGGGAGAAAAACTGTGCTGGTGGGGGCTGGCACCTGGGGAACCCTGCTCCAAGAGGAGTCAGATAGCAAAGGCCAAAACGCCTGCCTCCTGCGGTGGGAAGCAAGCAATCCCAGAGCCTTGAAATATGCTTGCTGTTTCTGCCTCAAGCTGCATTTTCCTTGCTGGAAAGAAGCTTTAGTATGAAAATGCTGATGTGTTATAAGGAACAATGTAAATTTCACTACAATCGCTGCCTTAAAATAAGGTCTGGCTGGGTGCGGTGGCTCACGCCTGTAATCCCAGCACTTTGGGAGGCCAAGGCGGGCAGATCACCTGAAGTCAGGAGTTCAACACCAGCCGAGCCAGCATGGTGAAACCCCATCTGTACTAAAAATACAAAAATTAGCTGGGCATGATGGCGGGCACCTGTAATCCCAGCTACTCGGTAGGCTGGGGTGGAGAATTGCTTGAACCCAGGATGGGGAGGTTGCAGCGAGCTGAGATTGCACCACTGCATACTTCCCGCCTGGGCAATAGAGTGAGACTGTCTCAAAAAGAAAAAAAAAAAAAAAAAAAGAGAAGGTCTGAAGAATATGTCAGACCACGCAGCCTTAGGCTAGGCCCTCAGCAGACTTCGCCTGCATCACTCCCAGAGTAAGACGGGACCCCACAAGAGGCTGAACTCTGCCACACAGAGCCCGCGTCCAACAGACTACGATGTCTTTCTTCCCTTGCACACAGTAGAGTGTCTGCACACACCAGGCTTCACGCCAGCGGGCAGGCCAGCAAACACAAGGCCAGCACACACTCCACCCTCCACACTTCTAAGCTGTTGGTCCTTGAGAACCCACCCATCCATCCCAGAGAAGCACACTGCTCTCAGTGTGGTCAGGGTCCCAAGTCAACCACAAAGTGTCACTGAAGCACAGCGCTGCCTAGACAACCCAACCTACATGCAAGACATCCCTTGGGAAACTCGTATGGACAGGCTAAGGGACAGTACAAGCCAGAAGGGGCGAGGAGGGTAGGGCCATAGGGGCAGAGATGTTAGTTCACTCATCCATTCAACTGGCTTTCACTGGACCAGGCTTACGGAGGACCCTCCTGCCTTCTCTTCCTCCAAGGAGGCCTGCTGCCCTCACCTCCCTGGCCCTCCCTTCCTCTATCTCAAGCCACCTCAAACAGATCCAGGCCCTACCTAACCCCTATGCCAGCACTAACATGCAGCCTGAGAGCCAGGCCCTGGATGTCTCTGTCCCCAGGATGGGGCTGCTCGTGCATCCTCGCAGTCCAGGCATCCCCCAGTGTCCATCGGGCAGTGCTGGGGCAGGAAGGGGAGGGCCTGACCCTCAACTGAGAAAGTCACCGCCAGGCACCTGGATTCAAACTGCTAGAGGAGCCGGGCGCGGTGGCTCACGCCAGTAATCCCAGCTCTCAGGGAGGCAGAGGCGGGAGGATAGCTTGAGCCCAGGAGTGCGAGACCTGCCTGGGTAATACAGCGAGACCCCGTTCTCCACAAAAAGGAAAAAAAAAAAAAAAGACAAACTGCTAGAGGAAAGTGCACTTCTGAAAACTTTGGGGACACCAAGAGAATCATCTCTAATATGTTGACAAGAGGTTTTGTTACTGAAAGAGGAAACGGTGGCTAACAATTACTGAATTCTTTATTTGGTGCCAGGCGATGTGCCAACACGTTACATGCCTGATTTCATTTAATCCTCATAACCACAGAACGAGGTACTGTCATCATACCCACACTCACGAGGGACTGTCATCGTACCCACCCTTCACACGACGGAACCCACACCATTACCAGCACTTCACGCAAGGCACTACCGCAGATATCCACACCTGACAGAGGAGAAAACCAAGGTTAAAAAAAGTCAAGATGTGTCTGGGCGCAGTGGCTCACATCTGTAATCCCAGCACTTTGGGAGGCCGTTGCGGGGGGGATCATGAGGTCAGGAGATCGAGACCATCCTGGCTAACATGGTGAAACCCCGTCTCTACTAAAAACATCAAAAAATATATAAATATATTAACCAGGCAAGGTGGCGGGCACCTGTAGTCCCAGCTACTTGGGAGGCTGAGGCAGGAGAATGGCGGGGCCCTGGGAGGCAGAGCTTGCAGTGAGCCAACATTGCGCCACTGCACTCCAGCCTGGGCGACAGAGCAAGACCCCATCTCAAAAAAAAAAGTCAAGATGGGCTGGGCGCAACGGCTCACGCCTGTCATCCCAGCACTTTGGGAGGCCGAGGCAGGCAGATCACGTGAGGTCAGGAGTTCAAGACCAGCCTGGCCAACATGGTGAAACTCCGTCTAGGATTAGATCCTTCCCAAGGCTCTGGAAAAACTTCCTCTACCAAAGATGTAGGTAGGCATCATCCGGGGTGGTGACTTACACCTGTCTCAGCACTTTGGGAGGCCAAGGAAGGTAGATCACTTGAGGTCAGGAATTCGAGACCAGCCTGGCCAACATGGCAAAACCCCATCTCTACTAAAATACAAAAAGTAGCTGGGCATGGTGGCTTGTGCCTGTAATCCCAGCTATCCGGGCAGCTGAGGCACAAGAATCACCTAAATCTGGGAGGCGGAGGTTGCAAAGAACTGAGATCGCACCACTGCACTCCAGCCTGGGTGACAGAACAAGACTCCATCTTAAAAAAAAAAAAAAAAAAAAAAAA
>NW_012120265.1:3646572-3650982 GCF_000951035.1 Colobus angolensis palliatus | reverse complement strand
ACAGCCTGGGCGACAGAGCGAGACTCCGTCTCAGAAAAAAAAAAAAAGATGTAGAGCATGTTAACTTAACCCTCTACTGAATTGCTAGAAACTCCCCAGGACTGAGCCCGGATGTAAAGGCACGAAAAACCTCAGAGTTCCATGGGCATGAACAGCCACCTGGCCTCTGAGTCCCTGTCTGCCAGTGGACAAGATGCAGGAAGGGGCTGGAAGGATAGACAAATACTACCCGGCCTGGGTCATAAACCAGGACCAATTCACATCTTCATTTCCAGTGAGACACACGTGCATGCCAACCACAAGCTTAGGGCACCACAGGAGCAAGCCAGGGTCCCTTGACAGGGAGTGTGTGCAGACATCCCTTCCTCCTTCCACTCAAACAGCACTGAGTGCTCACACATGTGAGGCAATGAGCAGAGCAGTCACAGACCAGGGGGAGGGGACAGGTTCCTGGCCACTGAATTAAAGGATGGTGGAGGGTACAGGCCTTGAGAAACAGCCCAGGCCCAGTTAGGAGGCCTTCTGGAGTGGGCAGCCCACATCCCAGCCCACTCCCACCTAACTCATCTGATACCTCACTCCCACCCCAAAATGACCCCGTTGGGGTCTTGGTGATCACTAGATAGACACCAAGTCATTTTTATCCAAGTGGCAAATCCCCAAGGCTCTTTTTCTTCTGGCGACCACAACCCCTCCCCATTCTCAAAACCAGTGTCGGCCGGGCGCGGTGGCTCACGCCTGTAATCCCAGCACTTTGGGAGGCCGAGACGGGCGGATCACGAGGTCAGGAGATCGAGACCATCCTGACTAACACGGTGAAACCCTGTCTCTACTAAAAATACAAAAATTAGCCAGGCGCGGTGGCGGGCACCTGTAGTCCGAGCTACACGGGAGGCTGAGGCAGGAGAATGGCGTGAACCCGGGAGGCGGAGCTTGCAGTGAGTGGAGATCGCGCCACCGCACTCCAGCCTGGGCGACAGAGTGAGACTCCGTCTCAAAAAAAAAAAAAAACCAGTGTCATGGCGGGACACCCACCTGTCTTCTCCCCCAAACTCTGCCAAAAGAGCTAGAATCTGAAAACATTTGAGCAATGCATGAAACAAGGAAACTTCCTAAAACCAGCAAGCAGCAGCTGTTAGAATAATTCATGTGGTTGTTTCAGAGATGTGTCTTTAATCGCTCTGGGTCTTTCCGGAAAGGCGTCCAAAACCTCAAGCTGGAAAATCCTCAGAATCTAGAAAATGTGGGTCCCCCACCAGCTCCCAGGGCTCTGGGTTCACACTGAGCCTCTTCCCGATACCTCCAACTGCTAGAAAGATCTCTCAGGCTAAGCCTGTGTTCCTCGAACTTCCATCCATCTGCTGCTATTTCATTCATAGGAACAGAGCAGAACAAACTTCTCCAATATATGGAGATGGTCCCTCGGACATTTCATTCTTTCAACTAGTACTTGTCACACTTTCACCTAACACAAAACACTACAGTTTGGAGAGGGGGACACACAAGGACGGATCAAATTCTACACCTGCCCCTGGAGCTGGCCAGTCAGATGGGGTCAGAGAGCCATGCTCCCTTCATTCATGAGGGTACTGATGGTCACATGGGGCCTCCACACCTTACTCACTGCATCCTCTGCCATGAAAGTGGACAATGACTGCCCAGGGCCAACACCATGCTGTCCCAGAGCATCCTCCAGGACCTAGCTCAGCACCCCTAAAACCAAAGACACACAATCTAAGGACCTATGTCACCCTCCAGTTCTCGTTCAGCTGCCACTGCTCTGACACTTCTCCTGCCCACCCTTTCTCTGAGTGCCCCAGAGGTTTGCATCATGACATCCTGCCCTGTTTCCCCGATGAGGCTCTAAGACCCCAGAGGGCAGGAATCTCCCTCACAACCAGACACCCCTGGGGCTAGCACTGGTCAAGCAAGGAAGGCACTTCAACAGTTGTCAAACAGATGAACTGTCCTCAGCCCTTGGTATCCAGTTAATCCCCACCCAATCTTCTTGCAGTGTCTCTGGCGCCTGTCCCTGCTTTTTATTCCGTCAGGCAAATCCAAAGCCATATTAGCTCATGCCTGCCTTTTATCAATGGCCTTTCTTCTGCCCAATTCAAGTCGAGATTGTCACGCTCAGAAACCCCTGAGGGCTCTCCACGCTTTGAGAGTGAAGTATAAACAGTCTCCTGTTTAAGGACATCAACAATAATCACAACAACCTGCGCTTTCCACTTTAGTTCCCAGTATGACTTTCCATAAATCCTGAGGTCCAGGAGGGTGAATGGTCAACTCCACCCACCGTGCCCAACACTCCTCCAGTGCAGTGTGCAGAGGAACCCCTTCTCCACAGGAGTTGTGGATACCCTGAGACTGAGAGAGACAAGAAAAATCATCTCTCTTCTCAGAATAGTGGGTGGGAGGTAATCAGATGCCCCATCTTCTTCAGCTTCTGCCATGTAGTAAGAATTCTAAGTGTGGAGGGCACTGGAGTAAGACGAGGCTACTCTCAGCCTAAGGAGCTGGTCAAGGGCCACTTACCCATGAGGACGTTTGCACCCGTCACTCATCCCAGCCCACCAACTAAGAAGCTCTGCTTAGAGAATCCTACAGCCAACAACACATCTCCTGCACCAGTCACTTCACTGTGTGGCAATGCAAAGTCCAGCTGCATTTCACTCCACAGGGTACCTGCTGGAGCAGCTTAAGCTCTAAAATGTCAACGGATTGACTTGAAAGAATAAGTTTCAGGCCGGGCGTGGTGGCTCACACCTGTAATCCCAGCACTTTGGGAAGCCAAAGCAGGCAGATCACCCGAGATCAGGAGTTCAAGGCCAGCCTAAGCCAATATGGTGAAACCCCATCTCTACTAAAAATACAAAAATTAGCCAGGCATGGTGGTGCATGACCGTAATCCCAGCTACTTGGGAGGCTGAGACAGGAGAATTGCTTGAACCCTGGAGACAAGGTTGCAGTGAGCTGAGATCAAGTCATTGCACTCTGGCTTGGGCAACAAGGGCAAAACTCTGCCTCAAAACAAACGTTTAAAAAGAAAAACAACCAAGAGTAGTTCACAAACTCAGAAGACTGGTTAAACAGCTCAAAACTACTCCAATTTTTCCAAGCAATTTAAGTATCCTTTTCCCTAATGCAAGAAATCAAGGCAACGGAGTAGAGAAGCTCCCCTCATCTTAAACTTCATAGAAGGGGGATGCAAGATTCTGAGCTGCTCACTCAATGCTGAGCTCCTTCCCCAGGTAGCCACTGTCCATTTCTGCTGTCTTTTGCAATAGCGTCACCTGATCTTATCTCTGGAAAGTAAGAGGAACCCCCTCTGTATTTCCCAAGGGGGTGAGCAAGTCTGCCAGACGGGTGCCAGCAACAGGAAAGGCCTTCAGTCCAGTCCTGAGCCAAGATCTTGCGGCCTTCTGGAATCTGCCACCACCCCCACCCCAAATCATCTCTCATCTGAACAAAACATGTTCAATCCCCTTAACCAGGTAACATCCAGCATCCCTGGCAGAGTGTTAAGGCCCTTGCTCTCACCTGGGACTAACACAGTCGACCATCGGAGCCCAGTGCAGGACCTAACATTTAGTCGGCTCCTCCCATTTCCATGGGCTCCTTTTTCATATCTTTAAATGGTCACCCATATATCAATTAAAGGATGTCTACAAATTAAGAGCGATTACATTTTATAATAGATGGGGACCTGTAATCCCAGTGCTTTGGGAGACTAAGGTAGGAGGATGGCTTAAGTCCAGGAGGTCGAGGCTATAGTGATTGTGATCATGAGCCTCTGCACTCTAGCCTGGGTGACAGAGCAAGACCATGTCTCTTCGGGGAAAAAAAAAAAAAAATACAAGGAAAAGTAGTTTTATGCTCTTAAAATGTAAAGTCAGCCGGGCGTGGTGGCTCACACCTGTAATCTCAACACTTTGAGAAGTCGAGGCAAGTGGATCACGAGGTCAAGAGATCAAGACCGTCCTGGCCAACATGGTGAAACCCTGTCTCTACCAAAAATACAAAAACCAGTTGGGCGTGGTGGCATATGACTGCAGTCCCAGCTACTTGGGAGGCTGAGGCAGGAGAATTGCTTGAACCAGGGAGGCAGAGGCTGCAGTGAGTCAAGAACATGCCACTGCACTCCAGTCTGGCGAAAGAGCAAGACTGTCTCAAAAAAAAAAAAAAAAAATTCCCGGCTGGGCATGGTGGTGGAAGGAGGCTGAGGCAGGAGAATGGCGTGAATCTGGGAGGTGGAGGGTGCAGTGAGCCAAGATCACGCCACTGCACTCCAGCCTGGACCACAGAGCAAGACCCACTCCAGCCTGGACGACAGAGCAAGACCCTGTACCAAAAACAACAACAACAAAAACTAACGAAGCCATGTACCGTGACTCATGCCTGTAATCC
>NW_012120265.1:3636752-3645642 GCF_000951035.1 Colobus angolensis palliatus | reverse complement strand
CTCGGCCTCCCAAAGTGCTGGGATTACAGGCTTGAGCCACCGCGCCCAGCCTACAGTTTTTTTTTAAGGCAGTCCTGAGAAACCAGAGGCAGCCCTAAGTTTTCCCTCCTAATGTCCTGTCCCATCCTCACCCTACAGACACCCAAAATGACCTCAGGGCTCAAAAAAAGGCAGGGCGTGGTGGCTCACACCTGTAATCCTAGCACTTTGGGAGGCCAAGGTGGACAGATCACTTGAGACCAGGAGTTCAAGACCAGCTTGGCCAACATGGTAAAACCAACATGGTAAAACCCCATCTCTACAAAAAAATACAAAAATGAGCTGGGTGTGGTGGCATGGGCCTGTAATCCCAGCTACTTGGGAGGCGGAGGCACGAGAATCCTTGAACCCTGATGCAGAGGTTGCAGTGAGCTGAGACTACGCCACTGCACTCCAGACTGGACAACAGAGCGAGACTCTGTTTCAAGGAAAAAAAAAAAAAAAAAGACAAGGCCCTGAGGAAGGAAACTGGCCAATGGACCTACATAAATAAAGTAAGAAGGAAGTTAAAGCAAAATTCACCAAGCCACAAAGGCATCAGTACGAACAACAGAGATCAGAAAGTCTAATTCCAGGAGAAAACAGGGATATATCCTCATTCCTTCTGCAAGTCAACATTGGGCAGGCCACTCCTCCTCCACTTGAGCCTCAGTTTCCTGTTCGTGCCCAGTGTTGGGTTCGGTAGAACACAGGACACAGAAGAAAGTCCCAAGTAGAATCCTAAGTTTGTCTGCTACCCAACTACCAAAAACAGTTACATTTCTGATCCTGTAACCTGACAGATACAAACTGACAGTAAGACTGCAATTACATTTCATCCCACACTCAGTATATGTTAATATACTTGCCCAAGAAAACTTCAAAAGCAGACCAGGCAACTCCTACCACCGACATCTGAGGCTCCCACCCTCTCCCCAGACTTCAGCATCAGGAAATGTTGCTTGTACAGTAGGAAGAGAGACAACAAAAAGATTCAACACTAAAAACTTGACCAAAAGTTTGGGGAAGGGAGGCAGGAGACAGATGACCCATATACCAACTACCGAGAAGGTCAGTTCATCAAACAAATGTGTTAACAAAAAACATGGCCAGCATGGTGGATCACACTTTTAATCCTAATACTTTGGGAGGCTGAGGTGGGTGGACCATCTGAGATCAGGAGTTCGAGACCAGCCTGACCAACATGATAAAACCCCATCTCCACTAAAAATACAAAAATTAGCTAGGCATGGTGGTGGGCGCCTGTAGTCCCAGCTACTCGGGAGGCTGAGGCAGGAGAATCGCTTGAACCCAGGAGGCGGAGGTTGCAGTGAGCTGAGATCGCGCCACTGCACTCCAGGCTGGGCAACAGAGTGAGACTCCATCTCAAAAAAACAAACACACCAAACACACCAGCAAACTCTCCCTGGGTTAGAGTAGCTCTAAGAGAATTCTAGGAAAGGAGCTGACTATAGAATCCTCTGAAAGAACCACCACTGAAGGGGGAGGGCATGAACGCTCGGCAAACCCAGGGACACTACATGAGACGACCGAAAATGAAGTTTAGGTGTTCCATCAATGATAAGCAAGTCCTGAGAACAGCACAGTTCTCATGAATGATTGAACCAATTCAATCGATGCCTTCAAACCAAGAATTCAGTTCACCACTCTCCTACTTTCTCCAGCCACACTGAGCAACAGGGAAAAAGGTTCCTCTGCGGATGTGAACAAAGGTGGCAGTAGCCGTTTTCAAAACTTGCTGGCAGAGTGAATCTGTGCTAAACACACAAAAGAACTAAAAATCTGCTGTCACTACCACCAAAATCCACCAACTTGAAACCCCAGCAACAAGAAGACAGATGCTCCTCGATTTATGATGGGTTTATTAGAATGTAGCTCCACTGGGAGTAGAAAATATCAAATGCATTTAACACAGCCACTGGTCACTTTACAATGATTTGACTTACAATTTCTCAACTTTACCATGGTACAGAAGGGATCCGCGTTCAGGAGAAACTGTTACAAATCAAAGGGAGCTCCTCGACTTACAATGGGGTTACCTCTGATAAACCCAACATAAAGTTGAAAATTTTTAAGTCAAACCATCGTAAATTGGAGGCCTACTTTACTGGCCTAAAATCTGCCCACCTCCAAGGTCAGGGCAAGCAGTGGTCTCTAAGGTAAGGACGTGTTGAGTATAGATTCACAGCCACTGACTCAAAGGTTAACTGCACAGAATGGGTGTGACTGGAGAAAATGTTAAGTTGGTATTATTTGCAGAGTTAGGGCCATAGGGTTTTTCACATCCCTTCCAGATAATCTGATCAGACCTTTTTTATCCCCCCAAAGACAAGAGTCTCACTCTGTCGCACAGCCTGGAGTGCAATGGCATGATCTCCCCTCACTGCAGCTTCAACCTCCTGGGCTCAGGCGATCCTCCCACCTCAGCCTCGTGAGTAGCACGGCCTACAGGTGCGTGCCACCACACTTGGCTAATTTTTTTTTTTTTTTTTTTAAGAGATGGGGAATTGCTATGTTGCCTGGACTGGTCTCGAACTCCTGGACTCAAGGAATCAGCCTGCCTTAGGCTCCCAAAGTGCTAGGATCACAGACGTGAGCTGCCATGCCCAGCTTTGATCTGACTCTTAGACCTCCAAATTGTTAGCTTGCAGCCAGATTCTATTATAAAGAAAACCAAGCTCCTCAATCTGAGTGTTACATTATAAATGATAACTGAGATGTGAAGTGTTCAAGAATCACTGTGTAGTTGACATCTGGCGGGGGAGAAAGCTTTTTGGCTCTGAGGTAAATGGACAGGCAAAGGCTGGAATACCCCTGACTGCTTGTAGACACTTTCCACTTGTCCTCACAGCGTCCTGTTAGGTCAAAGATGCTGTCTCGGCCAACAGAAGAGAAAGCTGAGGCCAGCTGATCAGGTGACCCACCCAAGGCTGAAGAGTGGTAAATTGCATGTCGTCAGTGACAAAGCCAGGTCTGACCAACGCCAAGCTGGTTGGAGAGCAGTCAGTCTGGAAGGCAAGTCCAGGAGGATGAGATTTACCCTGGCGCTCCCAGACGCCACTGCAAGTACTATCAAACCACCTACTTCCAGCCCCAGCCCTGAGTCCACTCAGTGACAGGGACCCCTCTCAGTTCTCTAAGGAAGGTTCCCATGACAGATCTGCCTGGCCAACAGCTTCCCATCTCACAGATGGAAGACAGGATGCTGGCTTCTGCAAGCCCTGGACCAGGAAAGAGGCTGCCTCCTGGCTTGGGGCACAACCAACCCAGGCATTTAGTATCGTCAAGAAGGCCCCAAGGCTGTGGAAAAATCAGAAATCAGAAAGGCTGAGGTGGGTCCCAGCCGCAGAATAATGAGCAAGGTGACTGGCAAGTATCACCCACTGTAGGGGACTTTGCCTTCTTCTCAGGAACATGGAGAGAGGGGAATAGGCTGGGGCACAAAGCTGAGGCACGCACCCCAGTGTGGCTCCAAAGGGTGCATGCAGACAGTGACAGTTTGCCGTGAGCGTGGTGTCGTCCCCCACGGAAGAGGTGGGGCAGCTAATGCTTGTTAACTTTGGCTCACCTGTTACAGTCCTAACAGTACTCACTGAACTCCAATGTGTGGAACACACGGGCACTGGGGTCAGCCATTTGCACTCGCCATCTCACTCCTAGCACAGCTTCCATGAGAGATAGCAAGCACCCCCCCGAGATAGCAAACACAACCCTGACAGAAATGGGAAATTGGTGAAGTTCAACAAGGTCCTTTGCTAGAAGTGGCCAGGCAGAGCTCACACCAGGCTGTCGGAGGCAAAGCCAGGGCTGTCCTGGATGCCACTAGAGACAGGCTGCTCAGCAACAGGCACACGGTCATACTTGGCAAAAAGCAGGCGCCCCCTAGACTCAAAGTGGCCTCCTTGGCACAGGAGGAGCTGCTGTGCCACCATAATACAGCAGTATTTTTAAAGTGTGTGCTCGAAGGCACCACCTTATTTAGGCTACGTTTCAAGGTTCAAACCAGAATATCTAACCAGCAAGGCAGGCCAGGCAGCACCAGATCCTGAGACGGAACTGCAGGAAGAATAGCTGAGGGATTCTTCAACAAATCCTTCAAACAAGTGGAATTTCTCCCCAATCCTGTACCACATGGCCACACCCCTCCCCACAGGCACAGCTACTATCTTTGAGGCCAAGCGGCAGGAAAGCCCTGAAGCATCAACCACCCCACCCACCACTCCCCATTCCCCACCCCCTGCCCCAAAAACGCCCACTTTGACTTGCTGGGAGCCCCCCTTTAAAGTACTGCTCATCTCCTGCCAGCAAATCCTATCTCAGAAGCCAGCCTCCAGCATCCTCAGAAATTGCAGGTCTTCAGTCCTTGCATATAAGGAATCCTAAAATCAGGAATCAGACAGAAAAGCAAGTTCCCTGACAAACTCACCTGTGAAACATGGGGTGCCTCTGGAGGCTCAGGAGAGACAAAGGGGGTACAGTGTACAGAGGAGCTGCAAGGGGCCCTGGCAACTGTGCAAACCAGTGCAAACGTGCAACATTCTGACTGAGGGCCCCTCTCTCCCACACCTAGAGGGTTTCGTGGATTCCCAATCACTTCCTGAAGCTACCTGAAGATATTCTATTAGGGTAAATTCCTTTGTCTTCTAGAAGACTAACCTACATTTCCATCAGACAAAAAGAGGTCACAAATATAGTCTGGAAAGCACAGGTGGGGGAAGGGCGAGAGGCCCACGGTCTGACACTATCTTGACAAAAAAGTCCCAGAACCTGTTTGAGGAGATGCGGGGGAACCCATGCTCAAGTGGGATCTGTCCTCAGTAGTACCTTTGTTTCTGACCGCACGGGTCTCACTACTTCCACCTCCCCACAACCACTAACCACTTCAAGATCTGTCTTTTTTTATCTCAACTTTAATACACTGCCTTCCTAATTCCATTCAAAGACATACCTTTGCACAGTTAGCACTTAGGTCCTGTTAACCTGAAAGACCCACAGTCTGAGGCCAGAATGTGGAAAGTCACCTCCCAAAGCAGCTCAGATAACTCAAAAGCATCCATTCTAACAAACGACCACACTTAGCAGGCAGCATAGTTCTGTAAGCCTCAAACTATAACACTGCCAACTCGTTCTTCTGGTTCTGCCGCACTTCCCAACCAGACAAGGGTTAGGAGGAAATCCCAGGGATGCACTATTACCCCAGGACAGCCGCTCGGGAAGACTTCACCCACTCACCTATTTCATAATCTTCCTAGTTTTCTACAAGCAGCATAAATTAACTCAATTATGGGGGGGAAAGGTCTAGAGAAAAGAGCCCTGCCTGTTCCATTTGATGGCACAGAAACACCCTGAGTCCAAGCAGACAGTTCTTCAGACAAGCATCTGAGCTGCCCTAGCTTTGAGGTGTCAGTACATGCTAATGATGGTCCTTAACAAAATTCGTGGTAAAGGGCCATTACATTTTTGTCTCTGTTGGGAATTGACATATCCAAGACTCTGGTAGTCATTCTTAATTTTCTCCCAAGAGAACAAACACCAAAAAAGCCGCCAACATTTCAAGAATGGCTTTACAACTTTCCCAGCCACATTCTTCAGAGGCATCCTTTAGTCATCTGCTGTCTTAAGACCCAAAGAGGTCCCAGATGTGAGCCTCACTGCACCAGCCCTTGCCTTATCCCCTTCAAGAGGGTCCCCCTACTTGTTCTCTGACCCGAGTAGGAGAAAGGCCCTTTCCGGCTCACCAGGTCACAGTGTCCTTCTCTCCTTGATCCCGGTAAGTTTCCCCACGTTTATGAGATTAATTACGACTCCTGGCCCACTAATCTCACTATTAAACTCCACTGAGCAAGGGATTCCTAGCAGTGTCAGAGGCACAGTATGCACTCTGATATTTGTTGAATAAATCAATCTAGAAATTACTACTTGCAATGCCAGAAATTCAGAGAATGATGCAAAACAAGTCAGAGGAGCTACTGAAGAGCTGAAAATTAGAGTATTTAAAACACGTTTCCTCATTAAAAACATACACACACGCAAAATACAGAGACACTAAAAAGTTTTCTAAAAAAAAAAAACTATTGCTAATCCTAATGTGTAGACCTTTATTGACATTTTGGTACAAATCCTTCCAGGATTTTTTCCTACTGAAAGTAGCATTATATTTCTCCCTCACTATCAAAATATAAGATTATAGGATTTGCCAAATGATACTGCATTAATAGAGATGACTTGACATTTTAAAAAATGATGTCATCTGAGTGGAAACAACAAAGCATCCGCCAGGCGCGGTGGCTCACTTCTGTAATCCCATCACTTTGGGAGGCTGAGGTGGGTGGATTACGAGGTCAGGAGTTCGAGATCAGCCTGGCCAGCATGGTGAAATCCCATCTCTACTAAAAATACAAAAATTAGCAGGGCATGGTGGCGCACACCGGTAGTCCCAACTACTCGGGAAGCTTGAGGCAGGAGAACTGCTTGAACTCGAGAGGTGGAAGTTGCAGTGAGCCGAGATCATGCCTCTCCAGACTGGGTGACAGAGCGAGACTCCGTCTCAAACAAACAAACAAACAAACAAAAAACACACTGCATCTAAATCACTAAAACACAAGTCTTCCCATTCTCTACAGCCCTTCCAAGAAGCAATCTTCATAAAAACCGGCTTCAGAATTTTAGGAGACAAATTAGAAATGAAAGATGAAGGAGAGGAGAGAGTAAGTGAAGACAGAGGATATAGAAAATCCCTTGCAAATTTCCCACACTCTATAAACTGCTTCCTCTAGAAAAGGGCCAACTTAGGCCAGGCGCGGTGGCTCATGCCTGTAATCCCAGCACTTTGGGAGGCCGAGACGGGCGGATCATGAGGTCAGGAGATCAAGACCATCCTGACTAACACGGTGAAATCCTATCTCTACTAAAAATACAAAAATTAGCCGGGCGCGGTGGCGGGCGCCTGTAGTCCCAGCTACTAGGGAGGCTGAGGTAGGAGAATGGCGTGAACCTGGGAGGCGGAGCTTGCAGTGAGTGGAGATCGTGCCACTGTACTTCAGCCTGGGCGACAGAGCGAGACTCTGTCTCAAAAAAAAAAAAAAGGAAAAGGGCCAACTTTTCTGAGTCCAAAGCTGAAGAAGAGAATGCAAAATAACAACTAACTCTGTGGTTCAGCTCCTTAAAATCCAGTTGGTAACACTGCTCCACTAGAACAAAGCAGGACTAGCGTGGTGTCCCCATGTCACCAGATTATCCCCTACCTCCACGAACAGAGGTGCCCTGGAGCCTGGACAAGAAAATGGCCTTGTGTTTTATAAGCACCAGAGAAATGCTCAGTGGGGTTCGCAAACTTCAGCATTTGTGGGCTCTAGAACACCAAGTACAGGCTCCCTGGCTCGGCCTCTCTACTAAGAGGCCTTGAGCAAGCCAAGCTGCCTGGCCTCCAGGAGCCCCAAATTCCTCACCTGTAAAGCGCAGATAATACTCCCCTACTCCCCAAGGGATTGTTATGAGCACTGAATATGTCTGTGCAGGGGAGCTTAGCACACAGTAGGCACTCAAACCCGAGGGCTAGTATGAGCTATCAGCCCTCCACAGCTTGTGGTCAGGTCTGACAAACTTCTGCTTAGCATATGTTAACAAACTGGTGCCAGCAAACATTATTTCATGTAATCTAGTTTAAAAGAAAACTTGTAAAGATTACCAGAAAAGTAAGTCAACAGGACTACAGTCCAAGACTGTAGTCCAACCCGCATAGAGGGCTGTCTGTCTCTCAGTTTCTGTGCTGCCACAGCCAGGAGGTGTCACTGTGTGAATGGGCACACAGAACCAGAGATGTTACCAGCACTATGTACTCCAAGAAAACTGAAAGAAGTAAACCGGTAGGAAGAGAGAAAATTAAAGGCTCAAGTGACTCACTCGGACTTTGATCTAAAGAATCCAAAGCTCTTAAGATAAGGATGAACTATACACCTAAAGACGTGAAGTCAGACCTACAAAATTTTGCCCTGTGCAAAATTCTCAGAGCAAAAACACGCACCTAAGGGCTGTCAATCACTTCCTAAGGGAGGGGTCACCATTCATTTCTGGGTCCCAGTGTGCGCACACTCCAAGTGTCCGTCAGGCTCTCAGCCTGGGCCCTGCCCATAAGCCTTTCCTTGTTGAAGTGATCAATTCCGATTCTTGGCAATAATCCTTTTAAAAGGCCAGCTGCCGCTGTCTAGTCACTGATGCCGACCCACTCCAGGTGGGAAAAAAGAAATCAATGGAGCCACCGCCCAGATGGGGAGGCAAATTTAAAGTGTCAGGTCTTGAGAAAGGCCGGAGAACAGAGAGGGGGAAGGGTCCCGCGGATCCCGGGGGTCAGGCAAGAAGGGCGCGAGCTGGGGGAGGGCCGGCCCTCCAGGCGTGGGCGCGCGGGGACTCTTATTCTGACACGGGATCGGCCGCCGCCGCCGCCGCCGCGGGGTTCAGCGTCGCTGCCCAGCCCGCCCCGGGACCCCCGCCCTTGAGCGGGACCCCCGCCCCGCGCGCCCACGTGCCGTCTTCCCGCCGCCTCCACCCGTCCCGACCGCTCCGAAGAGGCACCTCGCGGCCCAGCCCTTCCCCCGACCCCGCAGGAAGCGCAGGACGGAAACGGGGCGACGCCGCGACTTTCCGGGACCCCCGCCCCTCCCGGCCCCCATGTGCCCAGGCCGCCTCGGGGCGAGGAACTTTCCAGGGCAGCGCAAGACACTCCCAGAATACAAGGAGTAGAACTCGGCTCGCTCTCACTTTTCCACGCTCATGCGGGAGTCCCTCACAGCCCCCCCGAGGCCCCGACCCTGCGCCGCCCGCGCCGCTCCAGTCTCAGCCGCGCGTTCCCAGC
>NW_012120265.1:3626468-3630583 GCF_000951035.1 Colobus angolensis palliatus | reverse complement strand
GCCCAGCTAATTTTTTTGTATTTTTAGTAGAGATAGGGTTTCACCATGGTGAATGGTGATGGTCAGGATGGTCTCGATCTCCTGACCTCATGATCCGCCTGCCTCAGCCTCCCAAAGTGCTGGGATTACAGGTGTGAGCTACCGCGCCCGGCCCAATACTGCACTTTCTTTTTTTTTTTTTTTTTTTTTGAGACGGAGTCTCGCTCTGTTGCCCCAGGCTGGAGTGCAATGGTGTCATCTTGGCTCACTCCAACCTCCACCTCCTGGCTTCAAGCGATTCTTGTGCCGCAGCCTCTGGACTAGCTGACACGACAGGCGTGTGCTACCACACCAGCTAATTTTTGTATTTTTAGAAGAGACAGGGTTTCGCCATGTTGGCCAGGCTGGTCTTGAACACCCAGCCTCAAGCAATCCTCTGCCTCCCAAAGTGCTGGGATTATAGGCAGAAGCCACCACACCCAGCCCTGCTTTCTGTACTTTGCATTCTTAGTACTCTAAAGTTTAAAACTATAAGTTTAGGGACAATATAACAACAATCTCTAAGGGAGGATCATTTTAAAGTTTCTTATTTCACCCCAAATTCATGTTTACATGGTGAGATTACAATGAAATTGACTGGGAAAGGAAAGGAAAAGAAAATATTAACTATTAAGTGATTTTTGATTCCCTTAATACTTTGATACTCTTGATTCTTCAGGGAGGGACCAGAAAATAGCTATAGGGACTCTTACAGTGATGCTTTATGAAAAACACAATACTTCCAATGCATCACCACTGCTACAAGAGTCATCTTTGCATTCACAACATTCTCACACTAGATCAGGAGTTCGTGGGACATGGGTCAGCAGCCCCCATTGTCCCTATCACCATCGTTTATGCTGAAAAGCTCCCTGAAACACAGCTCTCTAGGGATGGTCCACTTTGTCAACCTGTGTTTGTTTTGAATGTCGTCTCTAACCACAATTCGTTATGCTCAGTGTTTCTGCAGCGCAGGGTTCAGGCTCTATCTGCAGTTAGGCAGGCTCTGTCCAGAGGGAGTCTCTGTGTGGCCCTGGCAGTGTCCTGCTCCAGGGTTCTGAGCACAAATGCTCCCCTAAAGGGTTAAGCACAAACTGCTCAGAAGTGCTGTCGTGAACCGGAAGTGTATCTCCCACTCTGTCTTCATCTGCCATGTGTCATTAGTTGGCAAGGAATATCTCTTTTGTGTCTACATATGGTTTAAAAAAATCCCCACCTAATTTGGATCCATTTTAAGGCTTGAATAATCAGGAAGTAAACTGTTTTCTATGAATTAAAGATGAAAAAAAAAAATTCAGAAAATCACCAGGAAAAACAAAAAGGCTATATGACAGCCTTGAGTCTAGAGATCAGCCTATTCAAACCCCCCAAGCAGGGAAAGAGTATTGTTAGTCACATGATCAGTCTAATAAATATCCTTAGTTGGACATGCAGAAAAACGTATTTTTAAAACTTGGCATATATTTCACACCCTACTCCCCATTTGTTAATTGGCAGATCTGCCAACTTAGGAAAACATTCCTCCCCAATGTTTTCCTAACAGGATACATACACCCCAAACTCCCCATTTATAGTGAAATGCCCGTAATTTATTTAAAAAAAAACACAGGTGGAGTGTCTTTTTACTTTGTTTTCTCTTTCACAGCTTGATAAACAACATGCCCTCTTACATGCCGACATAATCAGGTCTCTATCTAACCAACTCCTGTTTTGGGAAGACTAAGATACTTATTTCAAATTTAGGTCAAAAAGTTAACCTTGAATAGAGACAATTTGAGAAGTTAAATATAAAGGCTAAAGTTTGAAAATGCAGTGAAAGTTTAGAAATTGGCTGGACGAGGTAGCTCACACCTGTAATCTCAACACTTTGGGAGACCCAGGCGGGCGGATCACTTGAGCCCAGGAGTTCCAGACCAGCCTGGGAAACATGGCAAAACCCCATCCCTGCAAAAACGAATATAAAAATTAGCAGGCTTGAGCTTGGGAGGTCGAGGCTGTAGTGAGCTGTGTCACTACCGCTGCTGCACTCCAGCGTGGGTGACCAAATGAGACCCTGTCTCAAAAAAAAAGTAGGTTTTTGTTTGTTTTTTTGAGATGGAGCCTCGCTCTGTCATCCAGGCTGGAATGCAGTGGCATGATCTCAGCTCACTGCAACCTCCACCTCCCAGGTTTATGCCATTCTCCTGCCTCAGCCTCCTGAGTAGCTGGGACTACAGGCGCCCGCCACCTCACCAGGCTAGTTTTTTCTATTTTTAGTAGAGACGGGGTTTCACCATGTTAGCCAGGATGGTCTCGATCTCCTGACCTCGTGACCCACCCGTCTCCGCCTCCCAAAGTGCTGGGATTACAGGCTTGAGCCACCGCGCCCGGCCTGTACAACATGCTATTTTCTATTCTACTTCATTTGAAAAGAAAATCAATGTAATGCCCAACAATGACCCGGTCTCAACTGCAAACCTGAAAAACACTTCATGTAGAACAAGTTTTATAAAACTGTTTTTCTAAAAAGAAAAAAAAATTGTTTTTCTCCTGTATGTCCCCTTAAACAGAGAGTCAAAAAAGCTCCTTTCTAATCCTATGTTCAGTTCTACATACAATTGTCAACTTTTTGTAGTTGATTCCACCCCGCCACCTCTCACCCCTACACACACACACCGCCCCGCCCCCCAAAATCTTCCCACTGCTTAATGCAACATCTGGCACAACCTCCCCTAGGTCAAAAGAGAATTTAACCTAAAAATGATACAAAATACAAACTGTTGACTCCCAATCACTTTCCCTGACCCAGTTATGTCACTAATTTGCTTTGCTTTGCTACAAAGAAATTCAAATGTTCAAATTCAGAAACCAAACAAACAAAACAGTCTTATGCTCAAACAGGTGACTCGGTATAGGAATTCAGAGAGCTCCCTGATCCCAAGTGCAAGGATAGTTTAGGGCAAATATCCAGGTTTTTCACCCTAACATGGTGGCTGTATATTTTAAAAACTCCTTCATGCTACGATGATTAATCAGATGATATTAAAGCAATACAAGCAAACTATTACCTCACTGCCCCTGACCTGGGTCTTGATTAATGTCAATTTAATTAACTACAAACAGAGCAAAGTGTGGTCAGGTGGGAGACCTGAGACTTGAGACAGATATACAGATTCCAGAGTTTGAGCTGGCAAGCCCTGTGTGAGTCACCAAGGTGACAACCACCTGTTTTTTTTTTTTTTTTAAAGAGAGAGGCATCAACTGCAACATATTAACGACACACCCCTGTGGACTGAGGGGTGCACTGGTGACAGGGCCTGCTCTAGAGGGCAGTGCCAACTTCTCAGCCAGGAAAGTCAGACGGGGGGTATGAGGAGTGCGGTGTATGTAGGTGGGGTGAAATAGCTACAGGGCTACAGCGTTTATTTCTGTCATAGGAAGAGAGGGCCAGGCGGGTAGATGGTAAGTGACAGTGAATCCAGATCTGCTTGGGGTCCCATAGGCTCAGGTTGGGTGAATGCTGAGGCTGTTTGGATTAAAGACCTTTTAGCCTCAGTGCCCAGTGCTGGACTAAACAGCAAATAGTTCAGCCGAGTGATTATGAAATACGATGCAATCACCTTCAGATGCCATACTAAAGCTGAAGAAACTCTAATTAAGAAACAACTAGGGCTAGAACCATGTTTTCTAAAAGTTTTCTCCTTGCTCTGAAAACAAGATAGTCAGTACTTAGTGCTGGCAGGACACAGTGGCTCACATCTGTAATCCCAGAACTTTGGGAGGCCAAAGCGTGTGGATCACCTGAGGTCAGGAGTTCGAGACCAGCCTGGGCAACACGGTGAAATCCTGTCTCTACTAAAAATACAAAAATTAGCCAGACGTGGTGATGTGCGTCTGTAATCCCAGCTACTCAGAAGACTGAGGCAGGAGAATCACTGAACCCAAGAGGCAGAGGTTGCAGTGAGCCAAGATCGCACTACTGCACTCCAGCCTGGGTGACAGAGTCAGACTCCGTCACAAAAAAAAAACAAAAACAAACAAAAAAATAACAAGCAAACCCGCAGCCTAGTCTCTGCCGCCTTCCTCTCCATCTGGACCATGGCCACGGTATGCTATCC
>NW_012120265.1:3624010-3626418 GCF_000951035.1 Colobus angolensis palliatus | reverse complement strand
AGACTCTGTCTCCAAAAAAAAAAAAAAAAAAAGAATTCTAGACCAGCTTAAATGATAACAATTCTCAAGGGAAAAAGTCAGAAGCAGCCCTGAAGTCTGTTTTCTTGAAGCTTCTTTGGAGGTTAAAGTCTACATATACAGTATACCATTACAGAGTCTAGATGGCTGATTTCACTGGCCATCATTGCTTCCTGATTCAAAACGTTTACTGAAAGCTCAATTTAAAGCCCAGCGCAGAAGCTCACACCTGTAATCCCAACACTTTGGGAGGCTAAGGCAGGTGGATCGCCTGAGGTCGGGAGTTCGAGACTAGCCTGACCAACATGGAGAAACCCTATCTCTACTAAAAATACAAAATTAGCTTCATTACACATTACTCATTCTCCTGCTGAGGCAGGAGAATCACTTGAACCCAGAAGGCGGAGGTTGCAGTGAGCTAAGATCGCGCCATTGCACTCCAGCCTGGGCAACAAGAATGAAACTCCGTCTCCAAAAAAAAAAAGCTCAATTTAAATACTATTTTGAGTTTAATCTTGGATCCTACTATAGCACATTTTAACTTTCTACCTTTGGAAGCAATTTTGGACTTTTCTTGCCAAAGTGATCATTTCAAACTCTGACTTTTAGAACAGCATAACCTCCTCAGGTCAAGGGAACTCACTTGGCTGTTTTCACCTCCAGGTCCCTGCCTGTGCCCATGCTATGCCTCTTCTCAGAACGCCTAGTGACTTAAGAAACCTAACGGCTGGGGGCAGTGGCTCACGCCTCTAATCCCACACTTTGGGAAGCTGAGGCGGGTGGATTATGACGTCAGGAATTCGAGACCAGCCTGGCCAACATGGTAAAACCTCATCTCTCCCAAAAATACAAAAATCAGCCCTGCATGGTGGCCTGTAATCCCAGCTACTCAGGAGACTGACACAGAAGAATGGCTTGAACCCATGAGGCGGAGGTTGTAGTGAGCTGAGACCACGCCACTGCACTCCAGCCTGGGTGACAGAGCGAGACTATCAAAAAAGAAAAAAAAGAAGAAAGAAAGAAAAAAAGAAAGGAAGGAAAGAAAAGAAAGAAAGAAATCTAACAAATAGGTTGCGCACAGTGGCTCATGCCTGAAATCCCAGCACTTTGAGAGGCCGAGGAAGGCGGATCGCCTGAGCTCAAGGTTTGAGTCTTTTTCCCAATTACCCCATCACATTTCCTGAGGCACTGCAAGTCCATATGGAGAGTACAGTAAGGTGAGGCTGTGGGGGTTAAAGCTACAATGAACTAAGGGATCTCACTGGGAAAAATCAACCAATCTAGGAACTTCCTGATCACTGGCCCTCAGACATGCCCAACCTATTGGCCCAGTTTCAACTGGTTTGTTCTTGGGCAGTATTAACACTCACAGATTGTTGTCCAAACTCAGGTGCCAACCTCAAGAGAAACAGTCAGTCTAAATATGATTCTTTTTTTTTTTTTCAGACAGAGTTTCGCTTTTGTTGCCCAGGCTGGAGTGCAGTGGCACGATCTCAGCTCACTGCAACCTCCGCCTCCTGGGTTCAAGCGATTCTCCTGCCTCAGCCTCCCTAGTAACTGGGATTACAGGTGCCCACCACCACGCCCAGCTAATTTTTTGTACTTTTAGTAGAGACAGGGTTTCACTATGTTGGCCAGGCTGATCTCAAACTCCTGACCTCAGGTGATCCACCCGCTTCAGCCTCCCAAACTGCTGGGTTTACAGGCATGAGCCACCGTGCCTGGCTCCTAAATATGATTCTTTAACAACTACCCTTACTAGGCATCTACAACAGTCTGGCCGTTTGCTGTATGCTTACAAACAAACCAGCCCACAAATGAGGATTTGAGTTTAATTTTGAGGAAACTGAGGCTCAGAAAGAGTAGGCCACTTGAAGTTAGGCTATTTTTCTAAGGTCACATGCCAGCAAGTGGTAGAATCAGGATCAAGCCCAAAGTTTTTTGGCTATAAAGTTTCTACGGCAGAGGGCCTCCCACAGTACTTTTATAAAGCAAAAAGCTGTAAGTAACTGCAAACCATTCTTCCAAAGCACACTCTTCCTGAAGGACCTATCCACTGTCAGCTTCTTTAAATTCCATACACATCTCCAGGCAGCTCTTGGTGCACAAGAGTTCCTGAGGGGAACACTGTGATAATATAACAAGAAACCATCTTTTTCGCCACCCTGCCAGATAAACCTCTGAGTCTGTGGGTGTATTAGTTGAGACCCCAAAACTGGCAAGTACAGGTCCACTGGTGGCTCCCAGCTCTGACAAAACGGCTTACTCAGGAAAAAGGGGGAACTTGAACCTGTTTTCTTTTTTTTTTTTTTGAGACGGAATCTCGCTCTGTCGCTCAGGCTGGAGTGCAGTGGCAGAGAATAAAAGAAAAGAAGAGTGGCAGTTTTTGT
>NW_012120265.1:3614001-3623522 GCF_000951035.1 Colobus angolensis palliatus | reverse complement strand
CAGGCTGGAGTGCAGTGGCATAATCTCAGCTCACTGCAAACTCCGCCTCCTGGGTTCAAGTGATTCTCCTGCCTCAGCCTCCAGAGTACCTGAGATTACAGGTGCATACCACCACACCCAGGTAGTTTTTACATTTTTAGTAGAGACGGGGTTTTGCCATGTTAGCCAGGCAGGTCTCAAACTCCTGGGCTCAAATGATCCGCCTGCCTTGGCCTCCCAAAGTGCTAGAATTACAGGTGTGAGCCACCACGCCTAGCCTTGAACGTATTTTCTGTGCTCAACTTGGAGCCCAAGAACTCTGCCTGTAAGAAGGGAGAACAGGAAGTTAGGAGGGAGCAAGCATCCACTTCCCAAGGGCAGCAGAGCCCAGAGGTGGGAGCCTGGTCACATGCACAGTTGCATTACTTTTCCACGCCCACTTCCGGCCTAGGCCTGCCTCTCCACCTCCAGAGTCAGAACTTGGGTGGAAGGAAAAAAAAAAAGACAACCAGAAACTCTCCTTCTAACAGCCTCCCTCTTGCCCTCAAGGCTGTGCCCAAAATGAATATCCCGCCTTGCTCTCGGGTCCCACCTCTCGCAGATACACTTAGTTAAGAAAAGCACCTATCACATCTAAGACTTCCAGCCTTGCCCAACATAAAAAAGTGTAAACAGCATCTTCCCAGTCCCAGTGTAAGAGGAAAGCCTAGGCCGGGAGCGGTGGCTCACGCCTGTAATCCCAGCACTTTGGGAGACCAAGGCAGGTGAATTGCCTTAGCTCAGGAGTTCGAGACCAGCCTGGGCAACATGGTGAAACCCCATCTCTACTAAAATACAAAAAATTAGCCAGGCATGGCAGTGTGCCACCTGTAATACCAGCTGCTCGGGAGGCTGAGACAGGAGTATCGCTTGAACCTGGGAGGCAGAGGTTTTAGTGGGCCAAGATCGCACCACTGCACTCCAGCCTGGGCAACAGAGCGAGACTCCACCTCAAAAAAAAAAAAAAAAAAAAAAGAGGAAAGCCTAAGCAGAGGGAAATCCATGCACCAAGAGTCTACCAATACACAACAAAGCAGTCATCTACTGGAAATCTCATCATTCCTAAACCACCACCAACACCCAGGCAGCCCCAGCTTATCTGAATGTTTTTAAGATTTCAACAAGGGAAGAGCTTTCAGAGCGGTTTATCACTTTGTGTAATAAGCATTGCCATGAAGAAATGCCCCAGGATTCCAAAAACACACCACCACTGACTTCAAGAAAGGCAAACTCAGCCAGGCATGGTGGCTCCCGCCTGTAATTCCAGCACTTTGGGAGGCCAAGGCGGGAGGATTGCTGGAGCTCAGGAGTTCCAGATCACCCTGGGCAACATGGTGAAACACTCATCTCTACTAAAATACAAAAAATTAGCCAGCCGTGGTGGCAGTTGCCTGTAATCCCAGCTACTAGGGAGGCTGAAGTAGGAGAATCACTTGAACCCAGGAGGTGGAGGTTGCAGTGAGCCGAGATCGAGTCACTGCATTCCAGCCTGGGCGACAGAGGAAGACTCTGTCTCCAAAAAAAAAAAAAAAGAAAGAAAGAAAGACAAACCTGAAAATACCCCTACCATGACCATTCTAGTTTCTCTCTGTTTCTCCAAGATTACAATCACAGTGGTCATGAATCAACTATCGCCAACAATCAAGTAGGAAAATGCCATAATTTCTTTCTCCTTTTAGAGATAGGAAACAGGAGGGCCAGGCGCAGTGGCTCAAGCCTGTAATCCCAGCACTTTGGGAGGCCGAGACGGGCGGATCACGAGGTCAGGAGATCGAGACCATCCTGGCTAACTCGGTGAAACCCCGTCTCTACTAAAAATACAAAAAACTAGCCGGGCGATGTGGCGGGCGCCTGTAGTCCCAGCTACTCAGGAGGCTGAGGCAGGAGAATGGCGTGAACCCGGGAGGTGGAGCTTGCAGTGAGCTGAGATCGGGCCACTGCACTCCAGCCCGGGCGACAGAGCAAGACTCCGTCTCAAAAAAAAAAAAAAAAAAAAAAAAGGAAACAGGAGCCCAGTGAGGAAATTAAAAGAGGTAGTGAGGTTTCACTTCTACACCTCCAAGGAACTCCACCTGAAGCTCCCAATGAGGGTAGCTGCAGCACTTAGGGATATTCTCAAGAAACCTCACAATATTCTTTCATTCATTTGCTTGTTTATTTGTCTGCAACTAAGATGTATGTTCCTGGAAGCCAACTGTGTCAGTCCTGCTTACTGCCAGAATCCCCTCACCGAGCATGAAAACGTTTTATCTTAGGCATGAAAATGTTTGCTCCTGAATTATTTGTTGGCATAGGAAGCTATATGGGCCAAAAAATTTAACACTTTCTAATTTTTAATGTAATGTAAATTGCACTAGAAAACACACACACCATACCTTATGGCCACACAAGTAAAGCTCTTATTTGAGTGTTCACTTGTCCCTTATAAGTCAAAAAAAAAATTTTTTTTGGGCCTGATCTCAGCTCACTGCAACCTCTGTCTCTCAGGTTCAAGCCATTCTTGTGCCTCAGCCTCCTGAGTAGCTGGGATTACAGGCGTGCGCCACCACGCCCAGCTAATTTTTGGATTTTTAGTAGACAGGCTTTCGCCATTTTGGCCAGGCTGGTCTCAAACTCCTGACCTCAAGTGATCCCCTGCCTCAGCCTCCCAGAGTGCTAGGGTTACAGGTGTGAGCCACTGCGCCTGGCCCCTTATAAGCCAATTTAAAAGAATAAACTTGGCCAGGCGCAGTGGCTCACGCCTGTAATCCCAGCACTTTGGGAGGCTGAGGCAGGCAGTTCATGAGGTCAGGAGTTCAAGACCAGCTTGGCCAACATGGTGAAACCCTGTCTCTACTAAAAACACAAAAAGTAGCTGAGCACGGTAGTGCACACTTGTAATCCCAGCTACTGGGGAGGCTGAGGCAGGAGAATGGCTTGAACCCAGGGGGCAGAGGTTGCAGTGAGCCAAGATCGTGCCACTGCACTCCAGCCTGGATGATATAGCAAGATTCTGTCTCAATAAAAATAAAAATAAATAAATAAATAAAAAAAACATAGCCAGGAGCAGTGGCTCATGCCTGTAATCCCAGCACTTTGGGAGGCTGAGGCAGGTGGATCACAAGGTCAGGAGTTCGAGACCAGCCTGGCCAAGATGGTGAAACCCCGTCTCTACTAAAAATACAGAAGTTAGCCAGGCATGGTGGTGGGTGCCTGTAATGCCAGCTACTTGGGTGGCTGAGACAGAGAACTGCTTGAAGCCAGGAGGCAGAGGTTGCAGTGAGCCAAGATCGCACCACTGCACTCGAGCCTGTGTGACAGAGCGAGACTCCGTCTGAAAAAAAAGAAACACAATAAACTTGGGCTGGGCACTGTGGCTCACACCTATAATCCCAACACTTTGGGAGGCCAAAGTGAGAGAATGACTCAAACCCAGGAGTTCAAGACCAGCCCGGGAAACATAGCGAGACCCGGTCTCTACAAAAAATACAAAATTAGCCGGGCATGGTGGTGCGTGCCTGTAGTCCCAACTACTCAAGAGGCTGAGGTGGAAGGATCACTTGAGCCTGGAAGTCAAGGCTGCAGTGAGCTGTGATTGTACCACTGCACTCCAGCCTGGGTGACAGAGCACAAGACTCTGTCTCAAAAAAAGAAAAAGAAAGAAAAGGAAAAACTCTTATTCAAAAGACACAACAGTATAAACAAAGGCAGTCAAGTTGCAGAGAGGATGAAGTCAAACTTAATACTAGAAATCAAAAATAACACCATCCATTCATTTAGATGGAATCACTTGACACAGTAGTTATTTCCCAATTCCAAAAGAGGTCAGTTTATTTCTTATCATCAAGATCCCACAGGGATTTAATGCCCCCAGTGCTGTCTCCAACAGGAAGGAAACCCTGACTTCCCTAGCTATTTCAGTTCCATAAATCAACAGTTTTTACCGTCCAGAGTTAGAAGCTGGGCAGTGTTTGGACCCACATGCCTTTCGGACCTGCCCACCAACAGATAACCACATTACATTACATCTAATAAATGTACCTAGATCAATATCATTTCTAACTATCCAAGGTTTTTTATTGCTGTAAGGATCCTTCAAGTAAAAAAAAAATAAGTTTAAAAAACTTCCTGTTAGATAGAGACGTGGTGGTGGCGCCACCATCCACCAGAGTGAAGTCTGTGGCACATAAGAGACATAGCATAATTTTAAAGGGGAGAGTGATCCCTTTGAAGTTGTTTACCTTAGTTCTTATATTTTAAATATCATAAATTTTGCTCCTTTCCCATGTAATGGAATAACTGTCCTTAAAAGAACTGAAAGAAATTTAAGATTGATGGATATTTATTTGCTTCAATACCAAAGTCAGGCCGGGCGCGGTGGCTCAAGCCTGTAATCCCAGCACTTTGGGAGGCCGAGACGGGCGGATCACGAGGTCAGGAGATCGAGACCATCCTGGCTAACTCGGTGAAACCCCGTCTCTACTAAAAAATACAAAAAACTAGCCGGGCGAGGTGGCAGGCGCCTGTAGTCCCAGCTACTAGGGAGGCTGAGGCAGGAGAATGGCGTGAACCCGGGAGGCGGAGCTTGCAGTGAGCTGAGATCCGGCCACTGCACTCCAGCCTGGGCGACAGAGCGAGACTCCGTCTCAAAAAAGAGAAAAAAAAAAATACCAAAGTCAGTGTATGTCTGTATATGTGTGTATGAAAGAGAGAAAGAAAGGAGAGAAGGAGGAAGAGAGAGGGTTTATTTCCAGGAAGAAAACAAACAAACAAAAAAAACCCAGAATCCTTTCTTCAAACGTAGGAGCAGCCCACCAGGGGCCTAGCTCAGATTTTCACCCATTATTTCCTCCTAGGTTTAGCCGTCAGGGGCAGAATGCCATCTGTCCCCATACTAGTAAGTGAAGAAGGCTGGGCCTAATTTACTAGCCATGATTCTATGGCTTTCATTAATTGTTAAGAAAAAAATCCTCTAAAAAAAAAATTTTTTTTAATGTCCTGTCCACTCCCCTCTATTCCACTGCCCCCCGACCCCTGCCCCAGCCTCTAAGCTGAGTTAGCATCTCCACAGCCCTCTGGGCCTTGGGAGCTTGAGGTGAATTCTGATCTCCTCGTGGGCACTAAGCCACACACTGGCCCTCTCAAAGTACTATTATTGTGTGGCGTCAAATGCCTTTGTACATCACTTTCCCAGTCTTTTGTCCCCAAATCTGATCTATTACAATGAAAGAACGGCTCTTCTTTCAAGGTTCTAAAGTGTAAGAACAGATCACTCACCAGGTAACTGCTGGACTCACTCACTCAAGCAGTCTCATAACATGCATATGATCCCTTAGGCGTACATAGTTCATCTATTTTTTTCTTCCCACAATTCTTCAAGTTCATTATAATCTTCTATCTTGCCTGTGGTCTAATTAGAGTAATACATCTCCCTACTTGCCCTTAATTCACAAATTACCCCATTTTACAGGGGGAGACGCCAAGGCCAAGAGAAACACAAACGCCCTGCCACACAGCAAATCCATCTCACATCTGGTATCAGAACACAGAAAACTCTTGCTAAGAGACTCAGTGGGGGAGTGGGTTTTCCAAGAGACATACCAAGTTTCTTTCTCTTCGGACATTTTTAGCCTTGGCAGAATATCAAGCGCTTTCTGGTCTGGAAGTCCAGGCCAGGACCCTAATCTCATGAGCACAACAAGCAGCCTTTACTGCACACCAACCCTGTGCCAGGAGCTGTGCTGTACGCCTCCAGTTTATTACCTGAGATTCGTTCATTCATCCATCTAGGAAGCACCTCCCATCATCAATAAGCACCCTGACACACATTCACAGCAATGTGTTCCCTCAAATATTTAATAACATGCCAATTTTGTGCCATCACTTGTCCAAGGTCACATAACTAAGAAGGGCAGCACCAGAATCTGAACTAGGTCCTTCTGACTTCAAAGTTGTCCATTCCCTTTTTAACATCCCATCTGCTGGTCCTACAGGTTTTATTAAAAATAATAGGTCAGTCGCAGTGGCTCACGCCTATAATCCCAATACCTTGGGAGGCTGAGGCGGGTGGATCACTTGAGCTCAGGAGTTCGAGAGTAGCCTGGGCAACATGGTGAGACCCCGTCTCTACCAAAAATACAAAAATACAGCCAGGCGTGATGGCATGCGCCTGTGGTCCCAGCTACTTCAGAGGCTGAGGTGGGAGGATCACGTGAGCCAGTGGGGCAGAGGTTGCAGTAAGCCGAGATCGCGCCACTGCACTCCAACCTGAGTAACAAAATGAGATCCTGTCTCAAAAAAATAAAATAAAATAGTAAATACGTGCAGGCACTTCCCTACCCTCAGGCACTTCTCTACCCTCATCTCAGTCCCAAGCTCCCCACCATCTTTCCCTTCCCCTGAGGGCAGTGCCTACAGCTGACCAGGAAGAGGCAGGAGAAGAGCAACTAATTCTGCAGCAGCCTCCTGCCTGGACTTGACTTAGCCCAGTAGCAGAGGGCCCAGGAAAGTCTCCAAGCACTTCTCCCCAGAAGAAAATAGCTCGAGTTGAAACTTGTGTCCACATGGTCCACCGACAGATTTAGAACTCAAATTATAGCCTCGGCAGGAGTCTTCACAAAGGACTCAAATTAAGCAAGACCCAGATAGAAAAGAACAGGAGAGACTGCCCTCAGTCAAACTGTAAAGTGAACTGCAGTTCCAGTGGAGTCAGAGGGAAGAACTTGTTGAAATGCTAAAGCAAACACTACTGCAGCCCATACTTCAGAACTCCACTTCAGTCAAACGCTCCCCACGTTTTTAGCTTGAGACTGGTGCGTGGACACGAAGTGGTTACAAGTTACTCAGGTTTCAAACTGAGTTCATTCCTGTCCTTTGGACCATCTCTCAATGCCAGCATTCATCTACTTGGGCTCCACAGAGCTCTGCGTTTGGCAAAGCAGATAAAATTAGCTACTGAACTTGGAATCCAGGGTGGGCCATTAAAAAAAGTACATGAGATGTGTAAACGCCACGTAAAAAGTTCCTTTTGGGCCAGGCCAAAATCACCTAAAACTTACAGAAATCCTGTCCCTTGCCTCCCTTCCCCTGTTTCTGGATCTAAGGTGACCCATTTCCTGCTTCTTGTTCTGTCTTTCCAACCAAAGTGGCCTATGAACTAGGGATCCTATTTGATCAAGGGTTGAATCAGGGGATCTTGGGAGAGAAAATGCAACAGGAAGAGATAAAGGAGAGTTTTCTTCTCCTTTTCATTTTGATGTTTTTCAGCAGGGGGAGGGAAAGTTAAGTTATAGTATGCAGAGGGAGGACTGAGGGATGGGACAGGAAGTGGGTCACTCCCACAGCTTGACAGTGTGATAATGGGGATACAATGTTTCTCTCTTGTCCCATTTGTCGTCACAAAGGCGTGACAACACTGTGATGGCCCCACAACTGGAAAATTGAGTAACTAAGGTGGTCATCTAGTAGCAGCTCCTGCTCCCCTAAATCTAGCAGATCTTAGAGGGACATGAGGAAATCATGCTTTTTGCCTCTCTGTCCCCGACTTTCCCCTCCAGCCACAAAATCCTCCAGGCCCCTGGAAACCGAAATAAAAGTCCAGAGAATACCCCTAGAGTGGCAACAAAGACTGAAGGAGGGGTACATTTCTGCTCTCTTCCTCCACAGCTGGGGGAAGTGGGTGCCACAGACAGAAAGAGGAGAAGCTTCATATGAGTGCTCCAAGGATAAATAAAGAGTTTCTCCCTTAGAAAATCAGGAGGAAAGCCTCTAGTAAGAGGGAATACTCTCAGGCAAGTGGGAGGGAACCCCCTGGAATTCAGACAGACCCCACAGAGAAGTGAAGAGATCCAGTGTCTCCCATCAGGAAAAGGGATATCTTGGAAAAGGGGAGACATACTTCAGAGACTTGAGGAGCCTACAGGAGTGGGATATCTCAAGTTAAGGGGAGATACCAGGGACCCCTCAGAAAACTGCAGTATCCATAGAGTATAGAAGAAATAGAAAAGTAGGATGCTGGTAAAGTAGGGGTATACCTCAAATAACTAATGATCCGGTCAGATGGGCATTTCAAAGAAGTGGGGGACCCCCTCAGGAAAGTGAAGGCACTCATCAAAAAAGTAGGGGGGCCAGGCGTGGTGGCTCACACCTGTAATCCCAACACTTTGAGAGGCTGAGGTGGGTGAATCACCTGAGGTCAGGAGTTCGAGACCCGCCTGGCCAACATGATGGAATCCCCTCTCTACAAAAATACAAAAATTAGCCGGGCATGGTGGTAGGTGCCTATAGTCCCAGCTACTCGGGAGGCTGAGGCAGGAGAGTTGCTTGAACCCGGGAGGCAGAGGTTGCAGTAAGCCCAGGTGGTACCACTGCACTGCAGCCTGGGCGACAGAGTGAGATTTTCTGTCTCCAAAAAAATAAAATAAAGGGGGACAAGTCAGAAAAGTAGGACCACAGCTCAGAGAAGCAGGGGTGGGGAGGTTCCTACAGAGAGGTAGGACTTCCTCTGAGAAGCTGGAATGTCTTCATAAAAGAGGGGTCCCCCAGGGAAGAAGGGATTCCCCAGGAATCCACAAAAGGTGGGGGATCCCTCAGAGAAAGTATAGCCTAATAGAAGCAGGGGTCTCCTTAGATGAGTGAGGATAGGGTCTTAGAGAGGCCAGGGCCCCTCAGAGAAAGGGGGGGACCCTCAGAGAGGCAGAGGGTCGCTCAGATGGGGATTCCCCTCAAAGAGGCAGGGGTCCCTCAGAGAAAGGGACTCCCCTCAGAGGCAGGGGTCCTCAGATAGGAGGGGGTCCCTAGGGAGGCAGGGGTCCCTCAAAGGGGTGGGTTCCTGAGAAAAGTAGAGGGACCCTCGAAGAAGGGAGTCCCCTCAGCTAAGCGGGAATCCTCAAAGAGTTGGGGATCCCCAAAGAAGGGAGTTAGTTCCTCTCAAAGGCAGGATTCCTCAGAGATGTGGGGGTTCCCTCCAGCAGGGGTCCTCAGAGAGGCAGGGGAGCCCCTGATAAGGGGGACTCCCTTAGAGAAGCAGGGTCGCCTAGAGACAGGGCTCCCCTCGGAGAGACGGGGGTTCCCTAAAGACGAGGTCCCCTAGAGAGGCGGTGATCCTCTAGAGAGACGGGGTCCCCTGGAGAGGTGGGGATCCTCTAGAGAGGTGGGGTCCTCTAGAAAGGCAGGGAGCCTCTAGAGAGGCAGGGTTCCCCTAGAGAAGCGGGGTCCCCTGCCTGGAGAGATGGGGGTCCCCAAGAGAGGCGAGGGTCCCCTAAAGAGACGGGGTCTCCTAGAGAGGAGGGGGGCCCAGAGCAGGAGGCTCCCCTGAGAGGGAGGTCCTGTGGAGAAGGGAGTCCGCTCGGCGAAGGTAGTGCGGGAGAAGCGGAAGCCCCAGAGAGCCCGGGGCACCGGAAGCCGGGGACCCGCCAGCGGCGCCTGCCCCTTACTCACCGAAGTTGCTCGGCGCCCTCGCCGACGGCGGCCGGGACACGGAACGACCTCGGGCGGCGCAGTCCGGTCAGGTCCTGTGGCGTCCC
>NW_012120265.1:3613486-3613829 GCF_000951035.1 Colobus angolensis palliatus | reverse complement strand
CGCCGCGCTCAGAGCCGCCGCTCGGTCTCGCGGCTCAGACTCACACTGAAATTGCCCGCTTCACAGCCCGGCTTCCCCGGTTGCTAGGCAGATTTCGCCTCGCATACTTCCGGGTTGAGGCGCGTCTCTCCGAGTGAAGGCGCCACAAGCCAATGACGTCCAGACAGGACTCTCAGGACCCGCACCCCATAGAAGGTGTGGCCAGCCTCATGACAGACAGCGCATGAAGACCAATGAGTGCGCGGGCCGGCTGGTTCTCGGGATCGCGCCGCCGGCCGGGGCGGGTCCGAAGAGGCGGGACGGAATGACTGACAAGCATTCTGCCAATGGTAGGTGGGAGCGG
>NW_012120265.1:3609919-3613136 GCF_000951035.1 Colobus angolensis palliatus | reverse complement strand
CTCTGCAGGGGCGCCCCACCCATAATGCACCGGAGGCGGCCTGGGCCTGGCGGGCGTGGGGCGGCTACGCAGGGCTGCGGGCGGCGCCTCTGAGGAGCCCGGGCGCGTCGTGGCCTGCCAATGTTTCTAAGGGGCTCCGGTGGCCCCGCACTCTTTCTGCCTCGTCTTGTGGCTTCGACCCTCTCTATTCTGGAGAATCTTGGAGATTCTGAGAAGACTCTGCTTCGGGATTCTTTTCCCTGGCCCCCGTTCTGAGGAGGATCTTCGGGAATCTGCCCCGACCCCTCTTCTGAGAGAGTTTGGGGGTTCCTTGCCCTGCCCGCTTTTCTGAGGACAATTGCCGGGATCACGATTATGTTGCAGATTCGGGCCCCCAGCTCTGTTCCCTAAGAAAACATGGGAGTTCGGGATCCCTTAGGAGCATTTGGGGAATCCACGGTCCACTGCCTTTTCCGAGGAGTATTTGGGGCACATCCACTCCTTTTCTAAGTACTCTTGGGGGCCGCTCTCCCTGTTCCTCCTTTATCTGAGGAAAGTGGGGACTGGGCGCCCCCCTCCACCTTCGTTTCTGAAGATAACCTGGGGATTTTCTGCCTCCCCTGTCCTCTCACTCCACGAGGAATTTGAGACTTCAAGCACCCCAGAGAAGGATTGCAGCAGATGGGCGCCCCTCACCCCTTTTCTAAGGAAATAAGGCCGGGCCCCGTGGCTCACGCCTGGAATCCCAGCACTTTGGAAGGTCAAGGCTGGAGGATCGATTGAGCCCAGGAGTTTTAGACCTGCCTGGGCAACGTGGCAAAACCCCGACTCTACAAAAATTAAAATCAAAATTAAAAAATTAGCAGGGGTGGTGGCGCACACCTGTAGTCCCAGCTACTCCGGAGGCTGAGGTGGGAGGATTGCTTGAGCTGGGAGGTTGACGCTGGGTGACAGAGTGAGACCCTGTCTCAAAAAAAAGAAAAAGGAAAGAAAGTTACCGGGCACGGTGGCTGACGCTTGTATCCCAGCACTTTGAGAAGCCAAGGTGGGCGGATCACCTGAGGTCAGGAGTTCGAGACCAGCCTGGCCAAGATGGTGAAACCCTGTCTCTACTAAAAATACAAAAATTAGCCGAGCGTGGTAGTGGGTGCCTGTAGTCACAGCTATTCGGGAGGCTGAAGTAGGAGAATCCCTTGAACCTGGGAGACAGAGATTGCAGTGAGCCAAGATCCGCCACTGCACTCAGCCTGGATGACAGTAAGACTCCGTCTCAAAAAGAAAGAAAGAAAAAAAAAGAAAAGAAATGCTAGGAAGTTGTGCTCCATGTGCTTTTCTAAGCAGAATCTGAGTGTGGAAAGAAAGGTTCCCCTTTTCCCGAAACTTCGACTTTCTGACGCCTCTGCCCTAGGACATTGCAGGGAGTCCGACCTTTTTAGAAAAGCAACCCAGGATGGGCGCGGTGGCTCACGCCTGTAATCCCAGCACTTTGGGAGGCTGAGTCAGGCGGATCATGAGGCCAAGAGATCGAGACCATCCTGGCTAACACGGTGAAACCCCATATCTACTAAAAATACAAAAAAATAGCCGGGGGTGGTGGCAGGCGCCTGTAGTCCGAGCTCCTGGAAAGGCTGAGACAGGAGAATGGCTGAACTCGGGAGGCGGAGCTTGCAGTGAGCCGAGATGGCGCCACTGCACTCCAGCCTGGAGGACAGAGCGAGACTCCCTTTCAAAAACAAAAAGAAAGAAAAGCAACCCATTTTGCCCCCCTTTCCGTTTTTTTTTTTTTTTTTTGACACGGAGTCTCACTCTGTTGTGCAGTGGCACTATCTTGCAATCTCCACTTCCCAGGTTCAAGCCATTCTCCTGCCTCAACCTCCAGAGTAGCTGGGATTACAGGCATGTGCCACCACACCCAGCTAATTTTTGTATTTTTAGTAGAGACAGGGGTTCACCATGTTGGCCAGGCTGGTCTTGAACTCCTGACCTCAAGTGATCCACCCGCTTCGGTCTCTCAAAGTGCTGAGATTACAGGTGTGAGCCACCGCACCCGGCTTCCCCTTCTTTTTGAGGAGAATTTTTCCGTGCAGCTCTCCACTCTTTCCCAAGGAACACATTTGTGGCCCTTCCCAAATCTGGCCTGTTTGCCTCTTCAGCCCTGCAGTTTCCTTCTCTG
The DNA here is from genome assembly GCF_000951035.1 of Colobus angolensis palliatus. Classification (NCBI taxonomy): domain Eukaryota; kingdom Metazoa; phylum Chordata; class Mammalia; order Primates; family Cercopithecidae; genus Colobus; species Colobus angolensis. Next base: position 3,610,984 of record NW_012120265.1, on the reverse strand, counting down.
CTAGGTAAGATCCTTCTAATAAGCATTCCTGCTTCACAATCACCCCCAGATAAAATCAGTCAACCCAAACTCTTTTTTTTTTATTTTTTTTTTAATTTTTGAGACGGAGTCTCGCTCTGTCGCCCAGGATGGAGTGCAGTGGCCGGATCTCAGCTCACTGCAAGCTCCGCCTCCCGGGTTTACGCCATTCTCCTGCCTCAGCCTCCCAAGTAGCTGGGACTACAGGCGCCCGCCACCTCGCCCGGCTAGTTTTTTGGGTTTTTTTGTTTTGTTTTTTTTTTGAGACAGAGTCTCACTCTGTCTCCCGGGCTGGAGTGCTGTGGCCGGATCTCAGCTCACTGCAAGCTCCGCCTCCCGGGTTTACGCCATTCTCCTGCCTCTGCCTCCTGAGTAGCTGGGACTACAGGCGCCAGCCACCTCGCCCGGCTAGCTTTTTGTATTTTTTAGTAGAGACGGGGTTTCACTGTGTTAGCCAGGATGGTCTCGATCTCCTGACCTCGTGATCCGCCCGTCTCAGCCTCCCAAAGTGCTGGGATTACAGGCTTGAGCCACCGCGCCCGGCAACCCAAACTCTTGAAGAATCACCTCAGCCTGGGAGGTCAAGGCTGCAGTGAGCCATGATGGCACCACTGCACTCCAGCCTAGGTGACACAGAGACCCTGTCTTTAAAAAAAAAAAAGTCACCTCAAACTCTGAGAAGCAAGAGTGTTGTATTTTTTTTTTCTTTTTGTTTGTTTTTTGAGACAAGATTTTGCCCAGGCTGCAGTATAGTGGCAAGATCATGATGGAACCTCCACTCCTTGGGCTTAGGTGATCCTCCTGACTCAGCCCCTGAGTAGCTGGTACCACAAGTGCATGCCACAAGACCGAAGTTTTGTTTTGTTTTGTTTTTGTGAGATGGAGTCTTGCTCTGTCCTCCAGGCTGGAGTGCAGTGGGGCGATCTTGGCTCACTGCAACCTCCGCCTCCCAGATTCAAGTGATTCTCCTGCCTCAGCCTCCTGAGTAGCTGGGATTACAGGCGCGCGCCACCACGTCCGGGTAATTTTTGTATTTTCAGTAGAGAT
>NW_012120265.1:3602577-3607140 GCF_000951035.1 Colobus angolensis palliatus | reverse complement strand
ATCTCCTGACCTCGTGATCCGCCCGTCTCGGCCTCCCAAAGTGCTGGGATTACAGGCTTGAACCACCGCGCCCGGCCAAGTTTTAGGTTCTTAATATGGTTCCGCTTTGCACAAGGACTCAACAGGGCATAGGCCTCTTCCCCCTTCATGTCACCATTCCTGCACATGGGCCCAATTTTAGATTCAGACAATGCGAGTTTAGGATTTGGCTGTAAGTGGCCGGGCACGGTGGCTCATGCCTGTAATCCCAGCATTTTGAGAGGCCGAGGTGGATGGATCACCTGAGGTCAGGAGTTCAAGACCAGCCTGGCCAACATGACGAAACCCCGTCTCTACTAAAAATACACATATTAGCTGGGCATGGTGGTGGGCACCTATAATCCCAGCCACTTGGGAAATTGAGGCAGGAGACTCACTAGAACCCGGGACAAGGAGGTTGCAGTGAGCCGAGATCATGGCATTGCACTCCAGCCTGGGCAACAAGCGCAAAACTCCATCTCAAAAACAACCAACCAACCAACAACAACAAAAAAGAAAAGAGAAAAAAAAAAGAAAGAGACCCCATGTAACAGAATCACCAAGAATGTGCCTTCCTTTCCTTGGTGGTAGCCACAATTGCATCTCTGCACCAAGGCGTTTCCCTTCCTGGCTCTGGGAAATCATGTGGGCAAACTGGCTAAGTGACATTCACATCCAAATAGGGAAATGGGAATGGAGCCAGGCCACTCCACGAGCGACAAGGGAGGCGGGGCCTCAGTGGTAGCTAGAAAAGCAAGGGTTCCCTGGTGCTACCCTGTGAGACCTCCTGTTGATGCTGTACCCTTGGACAAAGGAAGTAGTGCTCACTGGCAATGAGGAATGACGGCTAATTAATACCAATGGGAAGGGTGATAACCAGAAGAGCTAAAGCACTCTAGTGTCAATGACAGTGGCGGTTCAGGGGCACCCAGCAAGGTGCCCTCCATCATTGCCCCCTAAGATTATTCATTGGGGTTGGGGTGCAGTGGCTCACACCTGTAACCCTAGCACTTTTAAATTGCTTGAGCCCGGGAGTTCGAGACCAGCCTGGGCAACATAGTGAGACTTTGTCTCTACAAAAAATAAAAAATTTAGCTGGGCTAGGTGGTGCATGCCTGTAGTCTCAGCTACTCAGGATGCTAAGGCAGGAAGATCACTTGAGTCCAGGAATTTGAGGCTGCAGTGAGCTATGATAGTGCCACTATACTCCAGCCTGGGCCAGAGTGAGACCCTGTCCCTCCATACCCCAAAAAAGAAAACATAATTACTTATTTGGATTTGCCAAAGCACTTTCAGGTTCACATATGTGAACTGTTAATCCATTACAACCTGCATCCTTTGGGAAGCCCATCAGAATTGATGGGCTTGGTTCTTCCAGGGAAAAGATGTTGAAAAAGTCAGTGTCTAGGCAGGACGTGGTGGCTCACACCTGTAATCCCAGCACTTTGGGAGGCTGAGGTGGGCGGATCACGAGCTCAGGAGATCAAGACCATCCTGGCTAACACCATGAAACCCCATCTCCACTAAAAGTACAAAAAATTAGCTGGGTGTGGTGGCAGGCGCCTGTAGTCCCAGCTGCTTGGGAGGCTGAGGCAGGAGAATGGTGTGAACCCGGGAGGTGGAGCTTGCAGTGAGCTGAGATTGCGCCACTGCACTCCAGCCTGGGTGACAAGAACAAAACTCCATCTTAAAAAAAAAAATCTTATTTTATATACTTCTCTCAGTATAATTTTTTCATGACATTTCAGCGTGTTGATAATATGTTACGTGTGCATCTATTTCAGTTCCTTACAGTACTTTGAAACAAATCTTTTGATAACAGTTAAAGAACTGTTAAGAATGAAATACTGGCTGGGTGCGGTGGCTCACGCCTGTAATCCCAGCACTTTGGGAGGCCGAGGCAGGCGGATCACCTGAGGTTGGGAATTCGAGACTTTCCTGACCAATATGGAGAAACCATGTCTCTACTAAAAATACAAAATTAGCCGGGCGTGGTGGCACATGCCTGTAATCCCAGCTACTTGGGAGGCTGAGGCAGGAGAATCCCTTGAGTCCAGGAGGTGGAGGTTGCGGTAAGCCAAGATTGCACCATTGCACTCCAGCATGGGCAACGAGAGTGAAACTCCATCTCAAAAAAAAAGACAATAATAATAAAATATTCATTAAAAGGATCTGTGAAATCATTTACACTTTTTACATGCAAATACATTTGTCATTTTATTTTATTTTATTTCATTTATTTATTTATTTATTTTGAGACGGAGTTTCTCTCTTTGTTACCCAGGCTGGAGTGCAGTGGCACGATATCAGCTCACTGCAACCTCTGCCTCCCAGATTCAAGTGACTCTCCTGTCTCAGCCTCCCAAGTAGCTGGGATTACAGGTGCCTACCACCATACCCGGCTAATTGTATTTTTAGTAGAAGCAGGTTTCACCATGTTGGCCAGGCTGGTCTCAAACTTGTGACCTCAGGTGATCCACTTACCTCGGCCTCCCAAAGTGCTGGGGTTACAGGTGTGGGCTACCACGCCTGGCCCCATTTGTTATTTTATTTGGCAAAGTCATTCACTTTGATAATCAACAAACATTTATTAGGTGCCTTTGATTTAACTAACATTACTTTCATTTAATACTCAGAAACATAAAGATGTAATTTTTTTTTTTTTTTTGAGACGGACTGTCAGTCTGTCATCCAGGCTGGAGTGCAGTGGCATGATCTCGGCTCACTGCAAGCTCCACCTCCCAGGTTCAAGCCATTCTTCTGTCTCAGCCTCCCGAGTAGCTGGGACTACAGGCGCCTGCCACCACACCTGGCTAATTTTTTTTTTTTGTATTTTTAGTAGAGACAGGGTTTCACCGTGTTAGCCAGGATGGTCTCGATCTCCTGATTTCATGATCCACCCGCCTCGGCCTCTCAAAATGCTGGGATTACAGGCATAAGCCACCACGCCTGGCCAAGATGTAATAATTTTTAACACTAAAAAAAAAAAAAGTCAATGTCGGGCAGGTGTGGTGGCTCACGCCAGTAATCCCTCCACTTTGGGAGGCCAAAGTGGGTGGATCACCTAAGGGCAAGATTTTGAGACCAGCCCCTGGCCAACACAGCAAAACCCTGTCTCTACTAAAAATACAAACATTAGACAGGTGTGGTGGCAGGTGACTGTAATCCCAGCTATTCAGGAGGTTGAGGCAGGAGAATCACTTGAACCCAGGCGGTGGAGGTTGCAGTGAGCCAAGATTGTGCATTACACTCCAGCCTGGGCGATAGAGTGAGGCTCTGTCTCAAAAAAAAAAAAAAAAAGAAAGAAAAAAATGTATATTTCCAGAGAGAAACAGACATAGCCAAACCAACAGGTTGACCTAAATACTCCTGCTGCTTCACCAGAGAAAGTCAGGTAGCACCTGAATTATACAGGGGTGGGGAGCAGAGTATAGCTTTATTAGTGTTGGTTGGCTAGAAAATCTGGAATTAAGTCCAGATGGAGCTCAGGAACTCTTTCAGCCAGGCCTTTTTAGATCTCTAGGTCAAAAACCTAATAGCAAATCTTCCCGTAATTAAGTGAAGTGGGATTAGACCCTTTTCTGAGGCAAAAGGTATTAGGTAGACACTAGACGCCTAAAGTATAGAAGACTTGTAAGTCAAAACAGTGACTTCCCTAACCAGGAAGAAATGCATTTCTGAACTGGAGGGAGTTCATTTTGGACACCTGTGGCCACTTTGCATAAAGAAGGGAGGAGCCCAACCCAGTGTTAGATGGAAAAAAGATGCCTTATGCTATCCAGGGAGAAGAATTATCTTGAGATTCTGTAGGATCTGAGCTCTTTTGCATTCCAGACACACAGTTACATCTGAGTGTAACTGAACCTAAAATACAGGTCAGGGCTTTCATCCGGATGCATTTCAAACCTTTCTCTTGACTTTTTTCCCTGTCTTTTTGCCTTTTCTTCCTTTCTTTCTGATTTTAGAGACAGGGTCTTGCTCTGCTGCCCAGGCTGGAGTGCAGTGGCATGATCACAGCTCACTGCAGCCTCAATCTCCCCAGCTTAAGCGATCCTCCTGCCTCAGCCTCCCGAATACCTGGGACTGCAGGTGCAGGCCACCATGCCCAGCTAATTTTTAAGTTTTTTGGTAGAGATGGGAGTCTTATGTTGGCCAGGCTGCTCTTGAACTCCTGGGCCCAAGCGATCCTCCCACCTTGGCTTCCCAAAATGTTGGGATTACAGGCGTGAGCCACAACAGCCGGCCAACTTTGTTATTATTATTTTTTAAATAGATGAGTTCTCATTATGTTGCTAGGCTTGCTTTGAACTCTTGGGCTTAAGCGAGCCTCCCATATCAGTCTCCCAAGTCACTGGGACTACAGGTGTGTGACTACACCCAGCTGAGCCCTTCTTAAGATTCAGGTCACAGACCAGACCAGGAGTGGTGGCCTGTAATCCCAGCACTTTGGGAGGCTGAGGTGGGCAGATCATGAGGTCAGGAGTTCAAGACCACTCTGGCCAACATAGTGAAACCCTGTCTCTACTAAAAATACAAAAATTAGCT
>NW_012120265.1:3596378-3601738 GCF_000951035.1 Colobus angolensis palliatus | reverse complement strand
ATTAGCCGGGCGTGGTGGCACATGCCTGTAATCCCAGCTACTTGGGAGGCTGAGGCAGAAGAATGTCTTGAACCTGGGAGACGGAGGTTGCAGTGAGCCGAGATCACGCCACTGTACTCTAGCCTGGGCAAAAAGACCCAGACTCCATTTCAAAGAAAAAAAAAAGGAGGCGGGGTGGGGTCAGGCCTCAGCTTGTGGACAGGCATTATGGTCACAGGAGCTACTCTTGTCCTTCCTGAGGTGGGACTGAGCACAGTGGCCCAGTCAGCTGGTAGGAGGGAGTGGCTGATCACTTGGGCCTGGGAGGAGTCAAGAGTTTATTCTGACCGGAAGAGGAAATGACTGTATTGCAAAGTGCAGTGAGCTTTGAGGTTTTTTTTGCCTCACTGGTAAAATTCTTTGTTTGAACTTCATCAGCTTCCTTTATTCAAGGATGTCATTGAGCATCTAGGGTGGCCATATTTAGCAAGTGAAAATATAGGATGCCCCATTAGATTTGGATTTTAGATCAATCATGAATTAATACCCTTTTAGTATAAGTATATCCCAAAGTATCTTCCACGTGCCAGGAGTCAGTCTGGGTTTGGATAATCCACTTAATACACAGCCTAGTGCCTTCCAAGGAACTGGTCAAACATGAAGGTCAGAGTCTTTTGTGGCTTTTGTGGCTTGGAAGACACAAACAGGCTTCAAAATCCACTTCAAAATCCACTTACAGGTCAGGCACAGTAGCTCATGCCTGTAACCCCACAACAATTTGGGAGGCTGAGGCAGGAGGATCGCTTGAGGCCAGGAGTTTGAGACCAGCCTGGGCAACAAAGCAAGACTCCATCTGTACAAAAAATAATTTAAAAATTGGCTGGACGTGGTGGCTCACCCCTATAATCCCAGCCCTTTGGGAGGCTGAGGCGGGTGGATTGTATGAGGCCAGGAGTTCAAGACCAACCTGGCCAACATGCCAAAACTGCATTTGTACTAAAAATATTAATACAAAAATTAGCCACATGTGGTGGCATGTGTCTGCAGTCCCAGATACTCTGGAGGCTAAGGCAGGAGAATCACTTGAATCTGGGATGGGGAGTTGCAATGAGCAGAAATCGCACCACTACACTTCAGCCTGGGTGACGGAGTGAGACTCTGTCTCAAAATAAATAAATTAATTAATTAGTAATAAATTTAAAACTGGCCAAATGTGGTGGTGTTCATTTGCAGTCCTAACTACTCTGGAGGCTGAGACAGGAGGATCCCTTGGGCCCAGGAAGCCGAGGCTGCAGTAGGCTATGATTGCGCCACTGAACTCCAGCCTGGGTGACAGAGCAAAACCCTTTCTCTAAGGAAAAAAATAAAAATGTTGCTGGGCACAGTGACTCATGCCTGTAATCCCAGCCTTTTGAGAGGCTGAGGTGGGAGGATTGCTTAAGCCCAAGAGTTTGAGACCTGCCTGGGCAACATAATGAGACCTTATTGCTACCAAAAAAAAAAGAAAACCTAATTTGACCCCAAATTGTGACCCGCGTGGGTGCCCCCAATTCTAGTTGGATGCCCATGTTGCATTGGTCAAAATGCCATTGCCGGACAGGCACAGTGGCTCACGCCTGTAATCCCAGCGTTTTGGGAGGCCAAGGCAGGAGGATCACTTGAAGTCAGGAGTTCGAGGCCAGCCTGGCCAACATGGTGAAATCCTGTCTCTACCAAAAATGCAAAAATTAGCTGAGTATGGTGCTGGACGCCTGTAGTCCCAGCTACTTGGGAGGCTGAGGCAGGAGAATCACTTCAGCCCAGGAGGCGGAGGTTGCAGTGAGCCAAGATCGCACCTCTGCACTCCAGCCTGGGCAACAGCGCAACAGTGCGAGACTCCATTTCCAAAAATAATAATGATAATAATAATAATAATGCCATTGCTATATCCTGCATCACAGATTATACAGCAAATGTCACCTGGGAAAGTGAAGCTAGATGCTTGGTTTCTTTGGCGGCCAGACACCAGTTCTAATCCTTTACACAGGAGTTAAGAGAAAGTGGCCAGTCGCGGTGGCTCATGCCTGTAATCCCAGCACTTTGGGAGGCCGAGGCAGGCGGATCACGAGGTCAGGAGATCGAGACCATCCTGGCTAACGCAGTGAAACCCCATCTCTACTAAAAATACAAAAAATTAGCCGGGCGTGGTGGCACCTGTAGTCCCAGCTACTCGGGAGGCTGGGGCAGGAGAATGGCGTGAACCCGAGAGGCGGAGCTTGCAGTGAGCCAAGATTGTGCCACTGCACTCCAGCCTGGGCAATAGAGCGAGACTCTCTCTCAAAAAAAAAAAAAAAAAAAAGAGAAAATGTCCTTTTGTGAGGTTAGGGATCGGGGCATGTTCAGCACTCGCTGGCCCCAGGGGCCTTGAGTACTGAGGTAAATTTCTTGAAAAAGTTTCTAGCAAGAGATGCTGTGGCCTTGGGCTACAGTTCCTGTCACAGGACTGAGTGTATACAGTCATGGGATCTGTCTACATGCAAAGCCCACCCTGGTCTCCTACTCAGCAGACAATGAACGTGGGTGTCCCCACAGCCAGACCAGGCCTGGGTGTGGTCAGCGGACATTCCAGGACACACCCAGGGAAGGAGTGTGTCACAAAGAATGCCTCGAAAAAGAATCCCCTTGTCTTCAGCGAGGAACAGTGGCTCAGGGCTGGAATCCCAGCACTTTGGGAGGCTGAGGCAGGAGGATTGCTTGAAGCCAGGAGCTCAGGACCAGCGTGAGTAATATAGTGAGACCCTGTCTCTACAAAAAAATTAAAATAAGACTGGGCGTGGTGGCTCACACCTGTAATCTCAGTACTTTGGGAGGCTGAGGCAGGCAGATCATGAGATCAAGAGTTCTAGACCATCCTAGCCAACATGGTGAAACTCCATCTTTTAGTATTTTTAGTAGTAAAAATACAAAAAAAATTAGCCGGGTGTGGCGGTGCGTGCCTGTAGTCCCGTGCACTCCTGTAGTCCCAGCTACTTGGGAGGCTGAGTCAGGAGAATCACTTGAACCTGGGAGGCAGAGGTTGCAGTGAGCCGAGATTGCACTGCTGCCCTCCAGCCTGGGTGACTAAGTGAGACTCCATCTCAAAACAAACAAACTAACAACAACAACAAAAATAAATTAATTAATTAAAAAATTAGCCAGGAGTAATGGCACCCACCTATGGTCCCAGCTATTTGGGAGGCTGAGGAGGGAGGATTGCTTGGGCCTAGGAGTTTGAGGCTCCAGTTCAGGGCTACATCATGCCACTGCACCTCAGCCTGGGAAATAGAGTAAGACCCTGTCTCTACACATACAAAAGAATATTTTATTTTATTATTATTTATTTATTTTGAGACAGAGTCTTACCCTATCACTCAGGCTGGAGTGTAGTGGCACAATCTCAGCTCACTGCAACCTCCACCTTCCAGGTTCAAGAGATTCTTGTGTCTCAGCCTCCTGAGTACCTGGTACTAGAGGTGCCCGCCACCACACCTGAATGATTTTTGCATTTTTAGTAGAGATGGGGTTTTGCCATGTTGACCAGGCTGGTCTCGAACTCCTAACCTCAAGTGATCCACCTGCCTCGGCCTCCCACAGTGCTGGAATTACAGATGTGAGCCACTGTACCTGGCCGCCAATTTTTTTTTTCAGTTTGAATTTAGATTGGAGTGGCCACAGAGGAGGGGACCAGGCCTAATTGCACCCGGCAAATTTTTAAATTTCATGTAGAGACAGGGTCCCATCATGTTGCCAGGCTGGTCTGAAACTCCTGGGCTCAAGTGATCATCCTGCCTTGGCCTACCCAAAGTGGTGGGATTTACAGGTATGAGCTACTGATGCTGGCCAAAAAAATTTTTTTTTGTTTTTGACAGAATTTTGCTCTTGTTGCCCAGGCTGGAGTGCAATGGCGTGATCTTGGCTCACCACAACCTTCACCTCCCGGGTTCAAGCAATTCTCCTGCCTCAGTCGTCCGAGTAGCTGGAATTACAGGCACCTACCATCATCCCTGGCTAATTTTTTGTATTTTTAGTAGAGATGGGCTTTCACCATGTTGGCCAGGCTGGTCTCGAACTCCTGACCCCATGTGATTCAACCTGCCTCAGCCTCTGAAAGGGCTGGGATTACAGGCGTGAGCCACTGTGCCTGCCACCCCCTTTTTTTTTTCTTTTAGACAGAATTTCTTTCTGTTGCCTAGGCTGGAGTGCAGTGGCATGATCCTAGCTCACTGCAACCTCTGCCTCCCAGGTGCAAGCTATTTTCAAGCCTCAGCTTCTCGAGTAGCTGGGATTACAGGTGCCCGCCATCACGTCCAGCTAATTTTTGTATTTTTAGTAGAGACGGGAGTTTCACCATGCTGGCCAGGCTGGTCTGGAACTCCTGACCTCAAGTGATCCACCCACCTTGGCCTCCTAAAGTACTGGGATAACAGGCATGAGCCACCGCACCTGACCAAATAATTTTTTTTTTTTTTTTTTTTGAGACAGATTCTCACTCTGTTGCCTAGGCTGGAGTGCAGTGGTACAATCTTGGCTCGCTGCAACCTCCGCCTCCCAGGTTTAAGTGATTCTCCAGTCTCAGTCTCCCAGGCAGCTGGGACTGCAGGCACAAACCACCAATGCCCGGCTAATTTTTGTATTTTTTGTAGAGATGGTGTTTCACCATGTTGTCCAGGCTGGTCTGGAACTCCTGACCTCAGGTGATCCGCCCGCCTTGGCCTCGCAAATTGCTGGGATTATAGGTGTGAGCCACCGTGCTCAGTTAATTTTTGTATTTTTAGTAGAGACGGAGTTTCACCATGTTGGCTATGCTGGTCTCAAACTCCTGACTTCAGGTGATCCGCCTGCCTTGGCCTCCCAAAGTGCTGGGATTACAGACTCCTGAAGTGCTGGGAGTTTTTGCCACACCCGGCAAAAAAATTTTTTTTAATAAAAAGGATCCTCTTATCATATCGATTTTGGTTAGAGCGAGACTCCGTCACAAAAAAAAAAAAAAAAAAAAGAATATTTTGTTACTAAAAGGTACTAGTTGTGAAATACTATAGTGCTATTTGAAAGTGGAGGTGGACTAATTGCAAATGTATATTGTAAACTTTAAGGTATCTACTAAGAAAAAGCAAAGTTAATGCAACTGCTGGCAGCCATATAACTTGTTCAGCAAACATTTATTGAACACCTACTATGTGTCAAACACTGTGCTAAGTAGTAACTATGCAAGAGTGAACAAGAAACCATTTCTGTCCACAAGGAGCTTGACTTAAATATCACTTAAGGCGGGGCGCGGTGGCTCAAGCCTGTAATCCCAGCACTTTGGGAGGCTGAGGCGGGCGGATCACAAGGTCAGGAGATCGAGACCATCCTGGCTAACA
>NW_012120265.1:3593653-3596328 GCF_000951035.1 Colobus angolensis palliatus | reverse complement strand
GTGGTGCAATCTCGGCTCACTGCAAGCTCCGCCTCCTGAGTTCACGCCATTCTCCTGCCTCAGCCTCCCAAGGAGGTGGAACCACAGGTGCCCACCACCACACCCGGCTAATTTTTTGTGTTTTTAGTAGAGACGGGGTTTCATTGTGTTAGCCAGGATCTCAATCTTCTGACCTCGTGGTCTGCCGGCTTCAGCCTCCCAAAGTGCTGGGATTACAGGCGTGAGCCACCACGCCTGGCCTTAAATTTTTTATAGAGACAAGGTCTTGCTACGTTGCCCAGGTTGGTCTCGAATTCCTAACCTCAAGTGATACACCTGCCTCAGCCTCCCAAAGTACTAGGATTACAGGCAGATGTTTTATTTTTTATAGAGACGGGGTCTTGCTATGTTACCCAGGCTAGTCTTGAACTTTTGGACCTGAGCCATTGTCCCATCTCAGCCTCCTAAGGAGCTGGGACTACAGGTATCGTCCACCACACCTGGCTCCTGTCATTTGTTTTTTGTTTTGTTATGTTTTGTTTAGAGACAGGGTCTCACTCTGTCACCCTGGCTGGAGTGCAGTGGCATGATCATAGCTTGCTGCAGCCTCAACCTCCTGGGCTCAAGCGATCCTCCTGCCTCAGCGTCCCTCCCACCTCATCCTCTAAGTGGATGAAGGATGAGATGGATGAGGACATGGCTTGTGGGAAAAGGAAGGTCACTCACTTCCTGAGTCAGGGTCCCATGGATGCTGCACAGGGCATAGCCTACTCGGAAATGACTCAATAGGAGCTGTGTGACCCTGGTCTGCCGGGAGCCCAGGCCAAGGTGACTGCCTGGGTGTAGGCTCTGTGTGAAACATTGGTCAACCCAGGATAGGCCTGCTGTCCACACGCAGGTTCACACCTCCCAGCCGGGGGCTGCATACCTGCTGGAAAGGTGGCTGGTCCCATGGCAGGCTCATCACGCTGTGCTCTGGTCCAGCTCAGGTTCAAGATGCGAATCCCATGCAGGGACTATTGAGGTGTGAGGTGGGCCAGATAGGCCCCTGCCTGTCTGTCTGGAGATGATGTCTGAGCTGATGATGAAGAATAAGCAGTCTACCTTGCTGCCTGGTGCTGAACTGGTGGGGAGGGGCAGAGGGGATGGGGTGCTGTGATCACCGTGTCGGGACTCAAACACTCGCACAGGGCCAGTGTGGTGTCTCAAGCCCGTAATCCCAGCACTTTGGGAGTCCAAGGTGGGAGGATTGCTTGAGCTCAGGAGTTGGAGACCAGCCTGGCCAACAGGGTGAAACCCCATCTCTACTAAAAAAATGCAAAAAAATTAGCTGGGCATGGAGGCAGGTGCCTGTAATCCCAGCTACTCGGGAGGCTGAGGCAGGAGAATCTCTTTTTTTTTTTTTTTTTTTTTTGAGACGGAGTCTCGCTCTGTTGCCCAGGCTGGAGTGCAGTGGCGTGATCTCGGCTCACTGCAAGTTCTGCCTCCCAGGTTCACGCTATTCTCCTGCCTCAGCCTCCTGAGTAGCTGGGACTACAGGTGCCCACCACCACGCTCAGCTATTTTTTTTGTATTTTTAGCAGAGACGTGGTTTCACTGTGTTAGCCAGGATGGTCTTGATCTCCTGACCTCGTGATCCACCCGCCTCGGCATTCCTCGGCCGAGGCGTGGGGTTTCACCATGTTGGACAGGCTGGTCTCAAACTCCTGACATGAGGTGATCCACTCGCCTCAGCCTCCCAAAGTGCTGGAATTACAGGTGTGAATCATTGCTCCCAGCCCTCCTTTTGGTCTTGTCACAGTGTCCCCCACCTACTGTGGGACACTCCCTTCTCACAGATGGTCAACACTCCCTCCTTTCTGAGACGCGTCATCGGGGGAACTATGTCCACCCTCTGAGGGCATCAGACATTGTCTGATGTGGTCTTTGCTGTGTTCCCAGCGTTCAGCACACAGTAGGTGCTTAATACATGTTTGGCAAGTAAAGGAGGGAATGGTGTCACCCTGACACCCGGAGAACCCTGGCCATTGTCTTCTCCAACTTGCCAGTTACAGGAGTGGTGTGAAGGTCACCCCACATCCCTGCAGATGAGCACAAAGCCTGGCCAGACTGGGGTCTGGCGATATCCAGCCCAACCGTCCTAGTCTGATTGGAGGTTCCCACCCGCCCTACCTGGTGGGGACACTGCCTGGGCAGCCCTTCCTGCTTCTGGGCTGCCATGCCCCCTGGTGGCCAAGGCGGGAGTGGGCCAGGGGCCGCCAGTAGCAACTGGGGACACATGCAGATGAAGACAGAGTGGGAGATACACTTCCGGTTCACGACAGCACTTCTGAGCAGTTTGTGCTTAACCCTTTAGGGGAGCATTTGTGCTCAGAACCCTGGAATAGCAGGATAGTGCCAGGGCCACACAGAGACTCCCTCTGGACAGAGCGTGCCTAACTGCAGATGGAGCCTGAACCCTGCGCTGCAGAAACACTGAATGTAAGGAACTGTGGTTAGAGACGACATTCACAACAAACACACACTGACAAAGTGGACCATCACTTACTGGGCGCATGGCTCACACCTGTAATCACAGCACTTTGGGAGGCTGAGGCAGGCAGATCACCTGAGGTCAGGAGTTCCAGAGCAGCCTGGCCAACATGGTGAAACCCCATCTCCACTAAAAGTACAAAATAATTAGCCGGGCATGGTGG
>NW_012120265.1:3560473-3593603 GCF_000951035.1 Colobus angolensis palliatus | reverse complement strand
TCCCAGCACTTTGGGAGGCCAAGGCAGGCAGATCGCTTGAGTCCAGGAGTTCAGGACCAGCCTGGGCAACAAGGTGAAACCCCCTGTCTAAAATAATATAGAAAAATTAGACTGGCCTGGTGGTGCGTGCCTGTCATTCCAGCTACTTGAGGGGCTGAGGTGGGAGGATCCCTTGAGCCTGGGAGGTGGAGGTTGCAGTGAGCTGAGATCATACCACTGCACTGGGCTATACAGTGAGATCCTGTCTCAAGAAAAAAAAAAAAAAAGGCCAGGCATGGTGGCTTATGCCTGTAATCTAAGCACTTTGGGAGGCCAAGGCAGGTGGATCACAAGGTCAGGAGTTTGAGACCAGCCTGGCCAATATGGTGAAAACTCGTCTCTACTAAAAATACAAAAATTATCTGGGCATGGTGGTGTGCGCCTGTAGTCCCAGCAATTCAGGAGACTGAGGCAGGAGAATCGCCTGAACCCAGGAAGCAGAGGTTGCAGTGAACTGAGATCAAGCTGCTGCACTCCAGCCTGGGTGACAGAGCATGGCTCCGTCTCAAAAAAAAAAAAAAACAACACAAAACCAGATTAAAAAAAAAAAAAACAGAGTTTGGTCCATCCATATAATCGGATATTATTCAGTCGTAAAAGGAATGAAGCAATGATCCATGCTACAGTGCAGATGAACCTCAAAAACATGGTGCTGAGAGACCCCAGACTATAAGAGGTCACAGGGTATGATATTTCATTGATATGAAATGTCCAGAACAGGCAAATCCACAGACAGGAAGCAGATTAGTCGTTGCCAGGGGCTTGGGGAGGGAGGAGGAATGAGGAGGGACTGCTGATGGGGATGAATCTCCTTTTGGGAAAATGAAAATGTTCTGGAACCAGATAGAGATGATGATTGTGCAACACCGTGAATGTACTGAATACCACTGAGCAGTCCACTTTACATACAGTAATATTATATATATATATATAAAATAGAGGAAGACTCTGACTCTACTATATCCTCCCGGGTTCAAGCAATCCTCCTGTCTCAGCCTCCTGAACAGCTGGGGCTACAGGAACACACTACCATGCCTGGCTAATATTTTTGTTTTTTGAGATAAAGAGTCTCACTCTGTCGCCCAGGCTGGAGTACAGTGGTGTGATCTTGGTTCATTGTAACTTCTGCCTCGAGGTTTAAGCAATTCTCTTGCTTCAGCCTCCCAAGTAGCTGGGATTACAGGTGTACACCAACACACCGGCTGATTTTTGTTGTTTGTATTTATATTTATTTATTTTTTGAGAGAGAGTCTCACTCTGTCACCCAGGCTGGAGTGCAGTATTGGGATCTTGGGTCACTGAAACCTCCATCCCCCGGTGCAAGCGATTCTCCTGCCTCAGCCTCCCAAGTAGCCAGGACTACAAGTGCACACCACCACACCCAGCTAGCTTTTCTACTTTTTAGCAGACAGGGTTTCACTATGTTGGCTAGGCTGGTCTCAACTCTTGGCCTTAAGTGATCCGCCCACCTCGGCCTCCCAAAATGCTGGGATTACTGGCTTGAGCCACTGCACCTGGTTGCCTGGCTAATTTTAATATGTTTTTTGTAGAGACTGGGTCTCACTATATAGCCCAGGCTGTTCTTGAACTCCTGGGCTCAAGGCATTCTCCTGCCTTGTGCCGTAAGCCAGCACAACCTGCAAAAACAGTTAAATGTTAAGTTAATTTCACCTCAAAACAAAAAAATCTGGGCAAATAACTCCCCTCACTCCCAGGAGCACGGAGGCTGGTCCCCTCTAAGAACGCAGAGACCAGCTGGGTGCGGTGACTTAGGCCTGTAATCCCAGCACTTTGGGAGGCTGTGGTGGGTGGATCACAAGGTCAGGAGTTCAAGACCAGCCTGGCTAACACAGTGAAACCCTGTCTCTACTAAAAATACAAAAAATTAGCTGGGCTCGGTGGCGGGCACCTGTAATCCCAGCTACTTGGGAGGCTGAGGCAGGAAAATCGCTTGAACCTGGGAGGTGGAGGTTGCAGTGAGCAGAGATTGCACCACTGCACTCCAGCCTGGGCGAAAGTGCAAGACTCCGTCTTAAAAAAAAAAAAAAAAAGAACACAGGGACCAGGACACCTGGGTGCGTGGGGGAGTCTGCCCCTGGGAGGGCTGGGAGGATGCAAGGAGCAGGCTGCTGAAGGCCTCATATGCTGATGGAACATGCGGTTCCTTCCTCTCTAGGCAAGGCCAGGCTGGAGGAAAATGATCAGTGGAGGGGATAGGGACTCAGGCTTCCATCATGTCATCTAGCTCAGGATTTGGGGGCTGCATCCTCATGCTGAAGACCCTGCCACAGAGGGGGCCCCTGTGGGCATGGCAGGGAGGGTGGCAGCCATCTTTGGGATGGCTCACAAAGGGGACAGAGGAAACAACAAAGACACAGCACGTGGCTCCTGTAAGTCATTTTACTTTGAATATATAGGAAACGAAATCCACAAACAGGAAGCTATGTTCTATGGTTACCTCTTTTAAACAATGTTCTGTATTTACAAATTGTCTTTTTTTCCCTAAGTAAAAGCACCAGCTGAAAAGTTATAGGCTGCTAAAACCATTACGATATTACAAACCCATTAAAAGACATTATGCCAAACGTACTTATTAAAAACCTTAACAAAACAGACAACTGACAACGCAACCAACAAATTGAGCCACCATGCTGCTTGGGTGGCAGTTTCAATTTCCCTGCCTGCTTCTGATAAACGGGGCTGGGAGTGCTTCTCCCAGGGAGAGGACCCTCGCCCACCGGCAGGCAACTATAGGGACAGAGCTGGGGAAAGACAGCTGTCTGAAGGAAACACGGCAGCCTCACTTCCTGCTGTGGGTGGCTTCCTCGTCAGACCTCCTCAACCCACAGGCCACAGGACAAGGGCAGAGGCATACAGGAGGGTCTGGCCAGCTTTCAGCTGTTCATCTGTCAACAGAATGCCTTTCGGCGACCTCCTTGTCCTCATCCACTGAAGGGTCTGGAGTTTTTATTTCTTCCTAGACACTCAGCTATAGGAGACTGTGTGATGTGTCCTCAGGGACTTGCTGTCTGCCTTCGTTTTATTTATTTATTTATTTTGACACAAAGTCTCACCGTCACCCAGGCTGGAGTGCAGTGGTGCGAACATGCTCACTGCAGCCTCAATCTCCTGGGCTCAAGTGATCCTCCTGCCTCAGCCTCCCAGTTAGCTGGGACTGCAGGCATGCGCCCCCGTGTCTGGCCTCTATTCTTGCAATTGAATGAGACACTATGAGGCGCTGAGTGACTCACAGGAAGGTACTTGTCAAAAGCTTTGTGTCATCAGAAGATGTGGCCGTGGAAGGAGGTTCAAAGCTTGCACACACGCACACACACGCACACACGATTTGGCTTCCATAAAGCTCGAGTAGAATATTAAATATCGAGTACTGAGTTTTTAATTGTAAACTTAAGATCTCATCCTTTAACTTTACATGTACATAGATAACGGGGTGGTCATGAAAAGCACTTTAACATCAGGACAGATGTTAAGTTCTGAGGTTCTGTTTTCAACTGCTCTACATATAAAATGCCCTACAAGCAAAGAAAGGCTTAAATAAATAGATGGGGATGAACATGATGCACGCCGTGGTGACATGAGTGTGGTGTGCAGGGGTCAGACAGTGCGGGACCCAGGTGGGCAGGAGCACATTGTGGACACAAGTGGTGGCATCTCAGTGATGTAGGGGAGGATCTGAGGGGCTCCTTCAAGATGGAGCTAGCAGAGGCCATGGCTCAGGAGGAAGACGGGACAGGGACAGCTTGTGGGTCAGTGCCACACGCTCTCCTATTGGCCTCACGGGCCTGGGGGCAGCCCTGGGTAGCACAGGACAAGGCCAGGCTCTCCCCCTGGAGACTCAGAGATGGTGGTGGTCCTTTTAGGACAAACCCTCACCAGCCCTGCCCTCTGACCAGCCTGTCACTGGTGCTGATGTCAGGTAGTGGCCAGTGAGGAAGGGGGTTATTGGCAGCCCTGCCTGTGGCTAAGGCACACCTAGCCTGGGAGCCCTGAGCAGCTGACCTGAGCAATCCAGCATCCCTTCAGTCACAGACGCTGAAGCTCCCAGAGGCAGCTCCACCAAGCGAGGGTAACAAGACCTGAAACCACCACCTACCCCGCTGAGCAGGACCCCCACTCCCTGCAGCAGGGAGAGGCTCCTAGGCCCCAGAAGCTGGAGGGGATGGTGTCTTGAGTCCTGATACCTGCTGCTGATGTCCTGACCCCTGACCCCCCAACTCACAATGCCACACTGTGACCACTGGGGCACCTCCTGATTATCAAGAAAAGTGGATACAACCAAATGCTGCTGTCTGGGCCCAGCGGAGACTCCCTGGGGCCTCGCTAGGGTGGGGGTTTCACACTATGCCCCAGAGACCCAGCAGGGAAAGCGAGGCGGCAGGGTGGGGGACCAAGAGGCTGAGCCTACAGACGTTTTGCAGGAAAGGCCACAGATCTGCCAGGAAGAAAGTCCCCGGGCTCCAGATCTGGGGGGCGGGGGGCCCGTGCCATGCACTCTAAGCTAGCTGAGGAGGTGATCTTCAATTTGGGAGAGAAGCCCACTCCCCCGCTTCCTGCCCGTCAGCAGCCACAAGATGGGGGAAGGTGGCCGGTGCAACAGGAGCCTCAGCTCCCAGCTCCAGCTCCACAGATCTTCACCGCACACCCGTGTTTACAATCACCTGCACCCCCACGGTGGGATGGCGAGTCCGGTCAAGGTGCAGATGTTTGGAAGCTGAGTTCCTGGGTCCCTGAGGGTTCCTGACCAGAGGCCCCAGCTGCTGCAGGGACCAACGCTGGAGAGAAAGCTGGGAAAAGTGCTGGGATCTGTGCTTCGTCCCACACGTGGGCCATTACTTCTTTCCTCCAAATTCAGGCCAGAAACGGGTGTCTGGGCTCTGGAAATTGCCTTGAGCAGAGGAAACACTCTACTCCTGCTCGGCATCAAGGCCTGGGCGATGGAGAGTCAGGCACGGTGCCCCTGGGGCACCGCCTGCCCTGGCACATAGGATTAGGACCTGCTGGAGGCCTGTATCCTATTCCTGGCCGACGTGACCCAGATGCAGAGGCACGACTGGCACTGAGGTCCACTCTGAAGGATGGCTCTGGAGGGACAGCACCTGTATGCCACCTGTGAGCCTCTGCAGTGGGGGTCCTGGTGCGAGGTGGGAACGGCTGCCACCCCTCCTGGGAGGGCAGGGACTGGCCCCGCACATTCCCAGAACTTGGAAGCTCTAGAGACAGTCAGGAAGGAAGCACGCCTCGGGGGCAGGCTTGAGTGCCATCTGGGTGGAAGCCGGACACGCGCAGGCCCTGTGGAGCTGGACAGCCCCATCAAGGCCTCACAGGAGGCTGGCCAGGCTGGTGTTGGGTCCATTCTGAGCTTGGAACTGCACAGGGGGTGGACCGTCTGTCCACTGTGGGAAAGACAGGACATGCGAGTCAGACACCGTGGGCCGTTCCCAGGGAAGGAGAGGTGGGAATGTTGCCCTCCTTGGGCTGCTAACCCAACCGGGACTCTGTTCTCCACGCCCCAGTCCACTGGGCCCCGAGGAGGCACCTGTGTCCCTTGCTAGGGTGGGGGTGCCCGTGGCCATCTCTCCCACCAGAGGGCACTCCCGAGGCTGAGTTAGGGTTTGTTGGACAAAGAGAAATATAGCCAAGGTGCCCCCTTCCTCTTGCAGGTGGGGAGCCCGCTGGTCCCCGATCCCATCCTCACACCCACACCCGTACCGTGATGAGATTGTGTTCGGGGAGGCTGCAGGCCTCAATGTGGTCCTGGAGCAGCTGCTGCGAGAAGTTCTGGTGCATCTGGGCAGCTTCATGGGCATCCATGGCGTTCCCACAGGCTTTATTCAGGTCTGAGAGTGAGACATGAACATGGGGACCCACCTTGCCCTGTCACTGCCCAGGCCCTCCCACTTGGTGCAGATGGAGCCCCAAGGTCAAGTCTCAGCTGAACCAGTGGATCTCTGGGTGCCTGGCACGTCACTGGCCCTGAGCCCTGTCTTGGGATCACAAAGACCATGCGCCAGTTGCTCTCAGAGGGCAGAACAGGGCTGGTTGGGCAGTGAAAGCCCAATGCCAGGCTTCTCGCCAGCACTCCAGGGAGCCTATGGCCAACCCTCAGGCAAACAGACGTCTGACGCCCATCCTGAGGCAGCAGCCCCAGGCAGCCCACTGCACATGGAGCACCCCATCTCCTGTCACCTCCCCAGGGCCCTGGGGGAGTCTCTGGACCTCAGTTTCGTAATCTGGAAATGGGGGAGCTGCGGTAACAGCACTGATACTCGCTGAGTGCCCGCACTGCTCCCAGAACAAGCTGGCCAGCCCTGCCCAATAGGCATGGCTGCTGTCTGCCTTCCTGGGAAGAAGCGAGGCTCACAGCCCAAGTCTACCAGATACCAAGTCTCACCCTCTGGGTCCTGTAGAGACTGAACCAGACCCCGAGTCAAGTGGATGCCACAAATGCACCCACTGCCCTCAACCACGGTCTTCTGAGGAGCACTCCCTACCCATGCTAGAACTGGGGCTGTGGCCCACGGAGGCCTAGTCCGAGCTAAGGCTGAGCAGGACGTGCCCAGCAGCCTTGATCTCTCGGGAGGGCCAGGCTGGGGCCGGGGAAGAGGGGTGGCCATTGCACTCACCTCGCAGCAGTGCTGACGACCACAGCTGTACCGACATGTCCGGGATCTTGCTGGCGAGCTGCATGGCAGGTACCACCATGTTGTTACTCTCCTGTCAATCAAGAGCAGCAAGGGGGAGTGAGGAGCCCGGAACCCACTTGCCGAACCCAGCCCAGGCTGGGGTGGGGATAACCTACTGAACCCAGCCCAGGCTGTGACATCCTTCTGCATCTGGTGAACTCCTATGCTTACCTCAGAGCCCATCTCAAATGGCCCTCTCTGAAGTATCACTGAAAAACAAACTGCCCTCACTTCTGGCTCTGCAGGTACCTACTCACAGGAGCATGGCCAATGGACAACTCTGGGGGCTTCTACCTTTTCAAGCGGAGAAAAAGCACTGATGGCAGTTAGCCCTGGACCCACAATGGGGGCTGATCAGAAATGAAGATTCGTTTAGGGTTCTGGGTTCCAGGTTCTGAGAGGGGCAGCAGCCTCTCCGGTTTGTCTTCCACAATTGAGTTGCCTCTTGTGGGAGGCCCCGGCAGACACGTAGGGGCTTTGGGGGCACCAGCATTCAGGAATCCTCCAATCCTGAATCCCCGCTTGGTGATTGCACAGGGCCACCCCAGTTGCAGCCCTAGCATCCTCAGGATGTGGCAGGAAGAGCTCAGTAAGAGCCATCAGGGCCCATAAATGCCCATCCCTGTCACTATGGCAAGGGCCTGGAGCCGGCGGACAGGAGCCTGTGCTACACAGCCTACATGGCGACCAGCAGTGCTGGGCTGACCCTGTCTGGGTCGAGGACTCAAAGCCCTGTCAGCCTAGATGTGGGGTTCAGGTAAGGCCTGGAGAATTCCCTAGATGGTAGCTCCTGGCAGCCCAGGGAGCACTTGGGAAGTCAAGATGGACACATCCCCAAAACCGACTCCTGAGAACTGGCTTTGATGCCACCAAATACTTCTCCAGAGTGCAGAGATGCTCCTCCTGAGACGCAAAGCCCAACAACTCTATGCTGCCCTGTAGCTGCACCTTGAAAGTGGGCTCCAAGTGGGTCTTGGAGCTTTTTAAAATTCACCAAGCCCTTCTGACACCTCACAGCAAGAAAAACTGCTCTCTTCCACTAGGCCTGGCTTACTGTGAGCCGGGATGGCCTCTCTGCAGAAAGCCAAGGGCCTCTGTCTGAAAGCAGCCTGGGGAAGGAGAGTCCTCCTTCAGTGCTCCTGGGTAGGTTCTCCCAATGCCAGCTTGGGGTACCCCACAGAATCTGGTTTTGAAGACTTGAGTGATCCTGGGGGGTGTCCCGCTCGTGTGGACACTCTAGCCTAACAGGCTCAGGACAGGGCATCCTAAGCTCTTCTTGGCCCCTGGGCCCTCACCTGAGCCCATCTGACATACCCCGAGGCCACCTGCACTGTCCAATGGGGACATACAGCCCTCACTGTGCTCAGAGGCTGAGGGCAGGGTGGCAGCACATTCTAGAAGGAGCCAGCTACAGGTTTTGACGGGGTGGTGGCATCCCCAGTACTGAGGCCAAGGCCCACCAGGGCCTGAGCTGCAGGGCCCATTCGTTGGCCTCTGCAAAGGCTTACCACACAGTTGTGTGTGTGTGTTGCGGTGGGCAAGGGCAGGCACCAGGTTTGTTAACAGCATCCACACTGAGGGAGCCCTCAGATCCCGTGAAACTTTATAAGCCAAGACACACATCCTGCATTACCTATCCTGTGGAAATGGCTACAGTGAGAATGGTTAAACTACAGAGTAGATGGTGCTTCAAAACACTCACTGCCATTAAGGAAAAAAGAAAAAAAAAAAAAAGCTTCCAATACAGTGGTGTGGAGAAAGGCAAATATAAAATTACCCAGTGGCTCACGCCTGTAATCCCAGCACTTTGGAAGGCCAAGGTGGGCAGATCACCTGAGGTTAGGAGTTTGAGACAAGCCTGGCCAGCGTGGTGAAACTCCATCTCTACTAAAAATACAAAAATTAGCCAGGTGTGGTGGCGTGTGACTATAATCCCAGCTACTTGGGAGGCTGAGGCAGAAGAATCCATGGAACCTGGGAGGTAGAGGTTGCAGTGAGCCGAGATTATACCACTATACTCCAGCCTGGGCAACAGAGCAAGAAAAAAAAAAAAAAAAAAATTACCAAACAGGCTGACAAGCAAAATCTCCAGGTGGAAGGGGTGGGCAGCAGGAAGGGATGGATGACAGAGACATGCTATTTTTTTGTTTTGCTTCTCAACCTTTTAATTATGAACATGTTATATTTTATAATCTAGAAAAATAACAACTTTTTTTTTTTTGAGACAGGATCCCACTGTGTTGTCCAGGCTGCAGTGCAGTAACATGATCACAGTTCACTGCAGCCTCAACCTCCTGGACTCAAGTGATCCTCCCACCTCAGCCTCCCAATTAGCTGGGACCACAGGCATGAGTTCCCACACCGGCTAATTTTTTTGTTTGGTTTTTGTAGAGATGGGATCTCACTATGTTGGTCAGGCTGACATTGAACTCCTGAGTTCAAATGATCCTTCCACCTCTGTCTCCCAAAGTGTTGGGATTACAGGCCGCTCGAGTCACTGTGCCTGGCTGGAAAATATTATTATTTTTTTAAGAGATAGCATCTCTAGGGCCAGGCACAGTGGGTCATGCTGTAATCTAGCATTTTGGGAGGCTTAAGTGGGTGGATCATGTGAGCTCAGCAGTTCAAGACCAGTCTGGGTAACATGGAGACCTGGTCTCTACCTAAATGGCTGAGCGTGGTGGCACACACCTGTGGCCCCAGCTGCTTGGGAGGCTGAGGTGGGAGGATCACTTGAGCCTGCAAGGGGCGAAGGTTGCCATAAGCTGAGCTGAGATCGTGCCACTACACTCCAAATTGGGTGACAGAGTGAGACTTGGCCTCAAAGAAAAGAGGGTCTCGCTAGGTTACCCAGGCTGGTGGTCTTGAACTCCTGGGATCAAGGGATTCTCCCCATCCGCCTCCCAAAGTGATATAAGCAATGAGCCACTGTGCCTGACCAAAATTTTTTTTTTTGAGATGGAGTCTTGCTCTCACCTAGGCTGGATGGAGTACAATGACACGACCTCAGCTCATTGCAACCTCTCCACCTCCTGAGTTCAAGCAATTCTCCTGTCTCAGCCTCTGGAATAGCTGAGAGTACAGATGTGCACCACCAGGCCTGGCTAATTTTTGTATTTTTAGTAGAAATGGGGTTTCACCATGTTGGCCAAGCTGGTGTTGAATTCTTGACCTCAGGTGATCTACCTGTCTCGGCCTCCCAAAGTGCTGGGATTACAGGCATGAGCCACCATGCCTGGCACAAAAATATCTTTTTTTTTTTTTCTGAGACAGAGTCTCACTCTGTTGCCCAGGCTGGAGTGCAGTGGCATGATCTCAGTCCAATGCAACCTCTGCCTCCTGGGTTCAAGTGATTCTCATGCCTCAGCCTCCCGAGTAGCTTGGATTACAGGCTCCCACCACCACGCCCCACTAATTTTTGTATTTTTAGTAAGAGATGGGGTTTCACTACGTTGGCTAGGCTGGTCTTGAAACTCCTGACCTCAGGTGATCTGCCCGCCTTGGCCTCCCAAAATGCTGGAATTACAAGCGTGAGCCACTGTGCCTGCCCAAAGTATCTTCTTAAAAAAAAAAAAAAAAAAAAACAGGCTGGGCGCGGTGGCTAACGCCTGTAATCCCAGCACTTTGGGAGGCCGAGGCAGGTGGATCACGAGGTCAGGAGTTCGAGACCATCCTGGCTAACACAGTGAAACCCTGTGTCTCTACTAAAAATATAAAAACATTAGCTGGGCGTGGTGGCAGGTGCCTGTAGTCCCAGCTACTTGGGAGGCTGAGGCAGGAGAATGGCGTGAACCCGGGAGGTGGGGCTTGCCGTTAGCCAGGATTGCACCACTGCACTCCAGCCTGGGCAACACAGCGAGACTCTGTCTGAAAAAAAAAAAAAACTTCAAGACCTCGTGAGATCAGGAGGGTGAGAGTAGGCAAGAAATTGACAAGAAGGACTGAGGTGGCCAGTCCCACCAGACACCAGCTGACCTTGGGTGGGGACCAACTCCAAGGGCCACTTGTACCCTGAGAGGACACTGTGCATGCTGGGCAAGAATGAAATGTTTGGGAGTCTGACTGAGAGGAGGCACCTCTCTGCCCCACGGGTGTCAACACATAGGATGGGGTGCCTGCGTCATCCCCACTAGCTCAGGGCAGCTGCTTTGGTTCTGGCTTCAGCTCCCCGAGCCCAGGGGCTCTGCCTGCCTGATGTCTGAGGCCACACCCATCAGGCCTCCTGACTGCCCCCACACCCTCTGTGGGTACCCAGCTCCCCTGGCCCTGCCTGCCCAGGCTGTGGGAGTCAGGGTATCCACCTAGACGTGCTCTTCGAGGGGCATAGGATGAACAGTGCCATGCCACCCCTAAACTGCTGGCCAGCTCCTGTCCCTCAGCCAAGCCCCACAGGCACCCAAGCGAGCAGCCCAGCCCAGGGTACTCACCCTGTGGTTTCCCAGCACATAGAAGATGTGGCCCAGGAGCACAAGGGAGCAGGCTGTGAGCCGGTTCAGGTCCTCGGCATTGGACATCTTCAGAGTTTCCCGCAGAAATCGCCTGACAAGGAGAATGAGGGCGCTGACGCCTGCAGGATGGGGCCTGGGCTACTCTGAGCACGGACCACACGCTGCCCCCTGCCCCACACTCACTTGGCCTCGTTGTAGCGTCCCTGGAAGAAGGAGAAGAGCCCACGCACGTAGAAGGCAGCCGCTCGGAGGCAGTGTGAGCTGCAGGGAGAGTGCAGTGCCACGTGGGGTGGGGATTTTGAGAAAGAACGTTTACAGAACAGCGGTGGGCAGCTGGAGGGGATTTCTGAGAGCCCCCTGCTGCAGACTATCTGCGAGGAGGGGTATGGGGTGTCAGGGCGCAAGGGGCAGTTGGGGGCCCCATCCCAAGAGCATGGGGAGCCTAGGCCATGAGTGGAGTGGTGCCCGGAGTGGCTCACCTGACAGGGAAGCTGTGGTCTGGGTTGATCCTCTCCAGCAGACTGTAGAGCTGAGTGGGGGAGGAGGCGGAGAAGAGCTAGTCAGCACCATTCTGCATCTTCACAGGAGAAAGGTCCCCAAGACGCACTGCAGTGCATGGGGATTTCTCTACACCCCCATAGGGACTGTGGCCCCCAGGTCAAGCCTGGTGACTGACCAGCAACAGCGGCCTCTGGTGAGAAGGGCCGGGGCAAGACTCTCACGCCCTCAGCCAGCCCTGCCTGTGCCACCCTGTCCTGTGGTAGATGACAGGGACCTGGGCGTCCAGAAGGCCTTTATATGGTCAGAGTGGCACTGAAGGGCTGGCCTGGCAGTGCGTAGATTGGCAGGCTGGGGCCCGTGAGCCCTGTGGGCTGCTGGGGGTGAGTGGGTGGGATTCTCTGGAGGTGCAGGGACCCCAGGAGGCTTAGATGGGGGTGTGACCTGATAATTTAGATGCCCTCTGGCTGCACAGGCACAGGGGAGCCAAACTCCTCCTCAACACTGCGAGCCCACATCTGGCATCAGATGACCCAGCCAGGGCTGGGCTTTCTTTTTCTTTTGAGACAGGTTCTTGCTCTGTTGCCCAGGCTGGAGGGCAGTGGCCCGATCATGGCTCACTGCAGCCTCAATCTCCCTAGCTCAAGCAATCCTGCCTCAGCCTCCCGAGTAGTGGGGACCACAGGCCGGCAACCCCACACCAGGTTTTTAAAAAACTTTTTGTAGAAATGGGGGTCTCCCTATGTTGCCCAAGATGGTCTTAAACTCCTGACCTCAAGTGATCCTCCTGCCTTGGCTTCCCAAAGTGTTGGGATTACAGGCGTGAGCCACAGCACCTGGCCTGAGACACTTTGGAGGTAGACCCCCAGGGGTGAAAGAGATACTAGAACTGAGGGATATCCTAGGGCTGAGGGGGATCCCAGGGCTGAGGAGGGAATCCCAGAGCTGAGGGGAATCCCAGGGCTGAGGAGGGAATCCCGGGGCTGACAGAGGATCCCAGGGCTGAGGAGGGAATCCCGGGGCTGACAGAGGATCCCAGGGCTGAGGAGGGAATCCCGGGGCTGACAGAAGATCCCAGGGATCCTGGGGCTGACAGAGGATCCCAGGGCTGAGGAGGGAATCCTGGGGCTGACAGAGGATCCCAGGGCTGAGGAGGGAATCCCGGGGCTGACAGAGGATCCCAGGACTGATGGAAGATCTTAGGGCTGAGGAGGGGATCCCAGGGCTGAGGAGGGGATCCCGGGGCTGAGGAGGGGATCCCGGGGTTGAGGAGGGGATCCCGGGGTTGAGGAGGGGATCCCGGGGTTGAGGAGGGAATCCTGGGGCTGACGGAAGATCCTAGGGCTGAGGGGGATCCCAGGACTGTGTGGGGATCCCAGGGCTGAGAGGGACTGCAGAGGGAATCTGACTCTTATGCAAACATTGGCTCAGAAGCCCATGAGAGCAACCTGGGCGTCCCCACCCAACACTGCAGCCAGTGAGTGCCCCTGACCCTGCAGTGGCATCAGTACAACCTGGGGACAACGTGCCCTGGCTGCTGCACCTTAGGACTGAGCCTCAAGGCCTGGCCGACATCCTAGAGCAGAAAGCTTGGGCTACAAGACTTTGTTTGAGGGATTCATACAACTTGGTTTGTGATGGAGAAGAGTGTTCTGTGGCTACAGGAATTTTTTTTTTTTTTTTTTGAGAAGGAGTCTTGTGCTCCGTCGCCCAGGCTGGAGTGCAGTGGTGCGATTCTGGCTCCCAGCAAGCTCCACCTCCTGGGTTCACACCATTCTCCTGCCTCGGCCTCTTGAGTAGCTGGGACTACAGGTGCCCACCACCATGCCCGGCTAATTTTTTTGTATTTTTAGTAGAGATGGGGTTTCACCGTGTTAGCCAGGATGGTCTCGATCTCCTGACCTTGTGATCCGCCCGCCTCAGCCTCCCAAAGTGCTGGGATTATAGGCGTGAGCCACTGTGCCTGGCTTAGTTATGGGAATGTTTTTGTCTCAGACCTGGCCTCTCCCGGCCATAGCCCCTGATTCACCTCTGGGATGCCCTGTGTGCCTCTGTGTCGGGTGCTGCCCATCCCTCAAAAGGTGAACACCCTGGGGTCTGCTGAGATGTGCTGGTGCCCAGGACAATCCCCTGGTTCCCCAAAAAGAAGAGAACAGAGAGAAAGGATACCGAACATGAAGCATGTCACCTACTACCTCTTGGTGTCTATTTCCTTCCCGTATATACACACTCGCCAGGTTGGTGACGATGAAGGCCCACAGCTCCTGGTGGTTGGTGAGCTGGAATGGGAGGCAGGGACATTAGGGGGCTGGGTCAGGCGCTGTGACCCATGTGGCAGTGTGAGAGCCACCCACAATCTCCACGGAGACTACTTTGGAAAAGACTTGTTTTTTTCATTTCAAACACACTTGCCTTGCCTCCTAAACTCAAGGGTAACACAGCTATTAATTCTTCTCATTATAAAATCATCGTCTGTGTTACGGGGCAGTTAGAGAACAGAGAAGAGGAAAACCAGCCACCCCGATCCCACCCTCAGAACATGTTGGGTTTTGGCCCATTTTTTGCTGTCTGTCAGGACTGAGACCTGGTGGACCCTTCCTCCAGGCCAGAGCCAGCAACCTGGGGGACCCAGGTGTCCACTGCTATCAAGGCACATGCTGGTCCTGGGCGGGGTTCACTCTTCATGGGGGGAAGTGGGGAAGAGGGGAGCTGTTGTCCCAGAGGGGGCCAGCACAGGCCCCGCTCCAGAGGTAGGTGACGCTGTCAGAGGCCAGAAATGCTGCTGATGACAGGTGGTGGATGGGTCATGGTCCCTGGCTCTTCTTGGGAAAGGAGATCGTCAAGAGAGGGACCAATCTATGTGGCTCAAGCCCTGCCTAGACCCTGGTTCCCAGTGGGGCTGGGCAAGAGGTGGAGTGAGCCAGGGAAGCACAGACCCCACCTGCACAGATGCCCTCCTGGCACACACCCAGGAGGCCCAGAGGATCTTCTGAATCAAGCAAGCACAGATGCTCTGAGACTCAGCAAAGTGGGGGATGTTTGTTGAGGGGCCACAGGAGGCACGTGTGTTTGGGGTTAGTGGGGCTGGGGCTGCATCCTGGCTCCATCACTCCTGGGTGGGCCATGAAAAAGAGGCTCTCTTTTGGCTTCTTAGGGTATGTGGCCTTGGGAACTTTGACGTGGAACCAAACCAGCAACAGCAACCACTTGTGGGGAGTGAGACGGAGACGGAGATGGCAGGATGGCAGGGCCACAAGGAGGGTCCTGGCCCTGCTGTAGTCAGAGTGAGCCAGAGTCCGGAGAGTGAGGCAAGGAAGCGGAGGAGTGGGTGCCGAGTCGGCCCTTCCCTCCCAAGCATGCTGTCTGCACAT
The DNA here is from genome assembly GCF_000951035.1 of Colobus angolensis palliatus. Lineage (NCBI taxonomy): Eukaryota > Metazoa > Chordata > Mammalia > Primates > Cercopithecidae > Colobus > Colobus angolensis. The sequence goes on along the minus strand of NW_012120265.1, from coordinate 3,578,543 downwards.
CAGGGCTCCTGTGCACCTCTGACGCCAGTGGCAGGGGTGGCAGCACCCACAGGCCTGTGGGCACCGGTGCCGTGGAGGGGAATTCTGTCCAACAGTCAGCGTGCACGCAGGACTCCCTGGTGACCTTGCCCGAGTGGCAGACAGAGCAGCCCCTGCTCCCTGACACCGCTCCTCAGGGCCCTTCCTAGAACCATCGGGAAAAAAGCGTCCACAGCCTCCATTTCCTGTGAGGAGATTGAGGCTGAGGTGGGGACATGATGGTCCAGTCCTGGGCTGGGGCGCTCCGTGAGGATGTGGCACTAGCCTTCTTCCCCATCTGCAGACAGGAGCCTGGGGAGCTGCTTCACCCTCCCCGACTCAGCAGGACCAGGAGTCCTCCACTGCCCAAAAAGCACCACCTGTGAGATGGCCCAGCTCCACCACTCCCCATGGGAGCCCTGAACCCAGGGTGGCTCTAAGTCGTCAGCTGACACTTGAGCCAATCCAGCCTTAGGGGTGGCTGCCACAAAAGCTCCTACTCAGGCCTGGAAGTGGTGTCCAGGGACACGTCGCACCTCTCCCTCACGTCTGCCCTGGGGTCAACTCAGGAAGACCCTGGCCCCATAGCTGTCCCTTATCCAGATAAACAGCGCATCACTGCCAAGGCTGGCATGGGCTGACTACGGTGCATTGCCTCTGGGGCTGCGGCTTTGCATAGCTGACCTAGTGCGACTGCTGTCCTCATCACAGACCACGCCCGACTCCTTACTCAGAAGCGTGGCCCGCCCCGAGCAGCAAGGAGGGCCGGCACCTTACCCGCAGGGCTGTGGTGAACTGGGCTTCCGCGTTGTCCATGCAGTTGACAGAGACACAGTACAGGCCCTGGAAGAAGATGTGCTGTCATCAGGGCCGGCCCCTGGGAAGGGGGCTCAGATCAGAGACACATGCAGTGCGAACGGGGCCTACACGGCTGCCCTGGAGGAGTATGATAATGGCTCACTGTCGAGCCAGCTGCGATGCAGGTAATATGCTCACTGTCCCCCGCTTTCAGACCCAAGCCAGTGTGGGGTGGGACAAGATGCTCACTGGAAACATTCTGGATCCTGCCTGGGGAGGTTATATGATTACCTATGGGAACATTCTGGATTCTGATTAGGGTGCTGTCAGGGGGTTCTTCACTGGGAACGTTCTGGATCCGGTTAGGTACTTACTGGGAACATTCTGGATTCTCCTGGGGTGCTGTCATGGGGTTACTCACCAGAAGTGTGTGCAGCTGTGCTGCGTGGTTGGAGAAGAGCCGGGGGGACTGCTGGCACAGCTGGCAGACCTGGGAGATCTGCCGGGAGAGATTGTACCGCCATCACAGGACTGCAACCTGGGACCTGGCGTCTGAGCAGCAATGGAGAGACCCCATAGCTGGTGGGTGAGCCCATGTCCCATCTGCCCAAACTGGGGTACAAAGCCCCAGCAGACACGTCCACCATGAGGGTAAAGGGCAGCCCGTATCAAACTGTGGACAGGGACCCTTGTCTGTGACTCGCCTTTTCCACCCTGTCCAACAGGTGTCTGGGCCGTAAAGGACCTCCAGCCTACTGAAGGCCCCCATGCCCTCTCAGGAGGGTGGGCACTGGGGGTAGCGAGTGTTCCTAACGGCAGGGTGGGGTATAAGAATCACTGTCAAGGGACCCCCAAATCCCCAGAGACCATGTGTGCTATCCCCTCAGTGTGCAAGCTTTTGGGCCATGGTCCGTTGTTTTTGTTTTTGTTTTTTTTTGAGATGGAGTCTTGCTCTGTAGCCCAGGTTGGAGTGCAGTGGTGCGATCGCGGCTCACTGTAAACTCCACCTGCCGGGTTCAAGCGATTTTCCTGCTTCAGCCTCTCAAGTAACTGGGATTACAGGTGCCTGCCACCACAACTGGCTAAGTTTTGTATTTTTTTTTTTTTTTTTTTTTGAGACGGAGTCTCGCTCTGTCGCCCGGACTGGAGTGCAGTGGCCGGATCTCAGCTCACTGCAAGCTCCGCCTCCCGGGTTTACGCCATTCTCCTGCCTCAGCCTCCCCAGTAGCTGGGACTACAGGCGCCCGCCACCTCGCCCAGCTAGTTGTTTTTTTTTTTGTATTTTTTTAGTAGAGACGGGGTTTCACCGTGTTAGCTAGGATGGTCTCGATCTCCTGACCTCGTGATTCGCCCGTCTCGGCCTCCCAAAGTGCTGGGATTACAGGCTTGAGCCACCGCGCCCGGCCGAGTTTTGTATTTTCAGTAGAGACCGGGTTTTGCCATGTTGGCCAGGCTGGCCTCAAACTCTAAGCCTCAAGTGATCCACCCCCCTCAGCCTCCCAAAGTGCTGGGATAACAGGCGTGAGCCACTGTGCCCAGCCTCCACTGGTTTTTGTATGAGATTCTCTTATTAGTGGTGTCCATGCGGGGCTGTAAAATGCTGACTGACAGCAAGACAGCAGGATGGGCTGGGCTGCCAGTACTGCACTTGGCGAATTCAGTCTCTTGTCTGACACTGTTGAGACCCAACAAACTCCTGGGCCTTCCCACCCCTCCTGCGTCCAGCCTTACCTCCTGCAGCGCCGTGGCCTTGTGACCCGTGACGAGGCGGCACATGATGATGTGCTCCAGCAGGATCACTTGGAAGGATGACAGGATGGGGCTGCAGTCCAGCACTATGGGCGAGAGTCAGGGGTGAGCATGCAGGGGAGGCCAGAGGAGGCGCCATCCCCACCTCATTCCTGTCTCCAGTCACACTGGCCAGGCACCCACCCCGTCATCTACCCTAGTCCCCACTGCGCCCTCCGAGTGAGGGAGTGTGTCTTGCTGTCCAGGTGGAGAGACGGAGCTGGAGCCAGAGGTTGGTTCCCACAGTACTCCAAGAGGGGTCGGCTCTGACCCTCACCCTCACCCTACGTGCTCAAGAGCTTGTGGACATGGCAGGTTCTAGAAATGTGGAAATGTGGAAACCACCCTGGATCATGAGACCATGAAGCAGAGCCTCAGGCAGTGGGGTAGCGGGACCTGGGCCGGGCCCCACCTCCTGACAGCCCCAAGCAGCCATCCTCACATGGGAAAAAGAGAAGCACAGGCCTCTCGGGCTTTGGGCTGCCTTGGCTCTGATGCCTTCTCCCCCAGCAGCACTCATGAGGGAGCAGACAGACAGACTAATGGGCACACTGCACCAGCCAGGGACATCTGCTCTGGGTTTGTGCTAGTCAAAGGTCCCTAGATGGATTAGACAGTTGAGCATCTGGAAAGAACTCATGACCTCCAAAGGACATGCTGGTGGTCAGTGAGGGCTGAGTTCTGATCCTGGCGTCATCCCGAGTGTCCCCACCACAACACTGATAATAATTGGGAAAGGCAGCCACCACCTGTTTCAACTGAGCACCATTGGGCACAACGGTCCTGACCAGTCAGGGAGGTACTCCCGACCCCAGTCCTGTCTGCTCTGCTCCGACGTGGGTCACCAGCATTTACCAACTAGGGGTGACGAGACCCACTAGGCAGGGCAGCTGGGTGCTGCGGTCACTCGGTCACTGTGCCCTGGAACAGCCAGTGACTGGCCAGGCTGTCCACCAGGGGGCGCTGTGGCCACGTGGCCAGTCGAGCACCTGACTTACTCTTGAGCTTCTCCAGCTGCATGAGCGCCTTGTCCGTGTACTTCTGCGCCTTCTCCAGGTAGCCGGCCTGCATGGAGTGCATCACAGTCACCTGTCAACAAGACCAGACAGCAGGGGTTACCAGGGCCCTCTCCCTCTCCCTGCCCCCGCCCCCAGCCCTGGCTCAGGCCCTGGTGGGGACGCACCAGGTAGACAAGCACACACATGTGCTCCTTGGGCAGCCAGTGGAAGAGGTCAGCGGGGTTGCTGGGCAGGATCTCATCATCGTGCAGCGTGGAGATGGTCTGGATGCACTGCTGCAGCTGCTTCAGACATGGCTTCACGCTCTTCACCTGTGCAGCACCCACACCCGAGCACCCACCTGAGCCTGGCCTCTCAGGAAGCCAGGCCCAGCCCAGCCACCCCTACCCCTTCCTTCAGGGAGCACCTGCCTTCCCCTTCTGCCAGGGCCACCTCCTGCAAGATGGACCCGCCCCTGCCGCACTCCCATGAATCAGCCAGGCTTTCAGGGCACGGGGCACAGCCAGGCGGGCAGCTGTGGGACTGAGACTTGTCCACTGCCCAGTGTTGGGTCCAACACCAAGGCCCAGGAGAGGCCTGTCCAGACCCTGCTGGAGCTGCACTTGGTCTTCTTGCAGCCAGAGCTGAGACAGCAAGGGGAGCTGTGCTCCGCGGGGTGGGAGGTGGCTTCCTGGCCCAGGAGTCGGGCAAGCACTGTGGTCCATCTCGCCCTGAGGCCCCGAGGAATGTCTCTGCGGCCCTAGCACCCTGAGGGAAGCGTGGCTGCAGTCTGCTCTGTGTCCCTATGCGCCGAGTGCAGTGCTTCACCCAATGGGCAACGATGGGTATGGATGGAGAAACTGGACAACCCCCTTACCAAGCCCTGTGGAGAGACTCGCCTGTGGCCCACCACGACGGGTGGGTCTGAGGGGCACAGGGCAGCCCCCAGCCCCTGAAGGGCCGAGACGGTCACACAAGCACAGACAAGGAGCTCAAACACAGCTGTTTCCCACCCACGGCGGGGTCATGGAGTCCAGTCTCGGACACAGCTGGGCACATCAGTCCCTACTCAATCCCATAGCAGGGGAGCCAGACAGACACCAGTTGGGCATCTGCTGTGTGCAGGCACCGCCCCAGCACCTCTGTGGTTTCTTCTCATGATTCCCTGAACTGTTGTTGCAATCTCTGAACATCCACACACTGAGCGAGTGTGTACAATGTCACACATAGTACTCCCAAAGGGAGGCAGGGTGGCCAGGACAGACCCTGCTCCCAGGCACCAGCACACCAGGCAGGCATGATGGTGCCAGCACTCGCGGCAGAGCAGGACAGAAGTGTGTGTGTCTGGGGCTGGAAAGACAGCCCTGCTGTGTGGCAAGGTAAGGCAACGACACAGTTGACCTCATAGCCCAAGACCCATTGGCCTGGGTGCCAACCACACCCACTGGTCACAACCAGCAGCCCGCCCAAGAGGCGCCACACACCTGTCCGGCATCCAAATAGTGGGTGACCTGGAGCACCAGGAAGAAGACACGCAGCGACTCCTTCTGGATGGGGTTCCCCTGCCAGTTTTCCACGATCTGCCCACAGAGGGTCAGCAGCGGGTGCACCTCCTGCAGCTTGCGCTCCATCAGCAGCAGCTGGGGAGGGAGAGGCGCAGGTGTAGGGTACAGGGCTTGCAGGGGCCCTCCTGGGACCGGGAGCACAAGCTCACCTGCCCACCTGCCTTGGGACTACTGCCACCAACCCAGAGGGCAAGGCCAGCCTGAAACCCCAGCCCAGGCAGCTCCTGACTAGGCTCCTGCCTCAGCATGAATCCCATAAGCAGGAGCCTGAGTTTCCCTCCTGAACCCAGCAGGGCCCGGGCCTCACACTCCAGGCTGTTCACTACGCCTAAGGGTCGGGGCGCGTGAGGGGCCATGCCATGGAGAGCGGACGGGGTCTGAGCAGGGAGTCCTGCCTCACCTCCACAACACTGGCTGCATCCAGCCATGCCCAGCCTCAACTTACCATCCCCTTGCTGAGGAGGAACAGCGCCCTGCAAAACAAGAGGCAGAGGTCAGGTCCCAGAAGGCCCAGGAGCCTCCTGAGATGACTGTGACTACCCCAAGGCTCACAGAACCTAATATGCCACCTTGGGGGACAGTTCAGTGGACAACAGTGAACAGTCCCCGTACAAGACTGCTCTGTTTTATCCTATTGTGCCTGTGTTTATTTTTATTTATTTTTATTATTTTTTTCTTAAGTGTCTCGCTCTGTTGCCAGGCTGGAGTACGGTGGCACGATCTTGGCTCACTGCAACCTCTGCTTTCCGGGTTCAAGTGATTCTCCTGCCTCAGCCTCCTGAGCAGCTGGGACTACAGGCACCCGCCACCATGCCTGGTTAATTTTTGTATTTTTAGTAGAGACGGGGTTTCACCATGTTGACCAGGATGGTCTCAATCTCTTGACCTCATGATCCTCCCACCTCAGCCTCTCAAAGTGCTGGGATTACAGGAGTGAGCCACCAAGCCTGGCCCCAACTTTTGTATTTTTTGTGGAGATGGAGTTTCACTATGTTCCTCAGGTTGCTCTTGAACTCCTGGGATCAAGTGATCCTCCCACCTTGGCCTCCCAAAGTGCTGGTAATATACTGTGAGCCACTGTGCTTGGCCTGAAATGCCATTTCTGTTCTTTGTCCTGGACCAAGGTGGCCAAGCCCCTTCTATGTTAAGAGAGTGGGAGGGAAGGAGGGGAGTGGGTGCCTACCGTGTGTACTCAGATCCCACCACCCGGGCGTACTCGGCCCCCACACCCAGGAGGTCACAGGCCGACACCAGGTCCTTCTCAAGCGTGTGCAGTTGCTAAAAAGGAGAGAGAGAGCAGTGACCTTTGCTGCCAAACCCATCAGTTTTACGGTACTGGCCTTTGTGCTTTGTTAACAAACAACGAAACCTCCCCACGTCAATGAAACTGCCGGTGTCAGTTTTGAGGTAAATTAACCAAATTATCTCATCAACGCTAATTGCTTTGGGCACAGAGCTCCAGTTGGCCTGTGGTATATATGTCATCTAACTGAATGGTGCCTGCAGTAGACACCGTCTAAACTTAATGGAGCATAGAACCAGCAGCCAAGGCTCATGGCACAGCCCCCAAGGCTGTGAGAGCATGTAGGGCTGTTCTGAGAGCTTCGTGGGTGCCTGTGGGGTCTGTCTTTAGTGGGGTGTCCCCAGTGTGTTCCACGGACGACAAGGAGGTACTCCCTCAGAGGCAAGTGTCAAAGCCTGAACAGGCTGAAAGGGAGGCACATGCCTGGCTTGACCCTGCAAGGCGACACCTGCGGGGCCACGGTGGAGAGCTCGGCCCTTGGGTATGCGTGCACACGGGCCTGCCAACTCTGTGGCCTGGGGGTGGTGACTCACAGCCTGGCCTGCTCCTTTGTCTGCTAATGCGCACAAGTGTGCGTGGGGAGATGGAAGGAGACTGTGTGTGCATTCGGCTTCTCATCAGGCCTGGGGGAGGAGGGCCTTGGCAACTCCTGGCTGCTGGGTGAGCTCTTCCCTGTGGGTACTTTTCTCAGCCAGACCCTCCTGGAGTGAGGGACTCAGCTGGAGGAACTCCCAACCCAGGGTCAACACACTGCGTGCCTAGGTGGGTGTCATGGGAGGTGGCTAAGTGCTGGCCCAGAGGGCAGGCTGGGTCATGGAAGAGAGAGGCTGGGGGCCGGGCACCCGCCTGAGGGTCCCCAGTGCAGAAGTATAGGTAGAGCCCAGGACAGGAGTGGTGCCCCACACGGTGGAGCCTGCCGGCCCCTCCACTCTAGCTGGGAAGGCCGATTTCAGAGTCCCCCAACGACCGAGCACTGTGGAGCTCAGAGACCAGGGCACCACTTGTATCTGGGGGGCCGAAGGGAGCATGAGGAGGAACTGTGTGGATCCCAGAATGAGGGTGTGCCCCAGCAGCCCCCAAAAGTGAGGGGTCCATGTGGGAAACAACGCTTGACGTGGACATTTGTGGCCTGATAGGCAGCCCCCTGGAGTCTCAGCCTAGCTCCTAAAAAAACCCCACAGTGGGTCTCTGGCAGGAAATGTTCCTGGGATTTCAATAAGCGCAGGCCAAAGATGAGATGAGAATGGCTGGGAGGGACAGAAACCTAAAGACACCCAATAAGCAGCAGGCCCCCTGTCAGTGTCAGCTCCGGGGAAGCCCCGCACTCCCACCACTCACCCCTGGGCGTTGCTGAGAGCCAGGCTCAAGCCGGGGATGCTGTCAAGGATGGAGGCTGGAGGGGGCTTGTGAGCAGGTTAAGGAAATGTTCCCATGTCCCCACCCACTCCGTGTGCCAGCCCAAGGGGGTCTGCGCATCGTGGACTCTGCTGTTCTTTGCACATGGGGCAGGTGCCCCAGGGTCATGGTCCCTGCCAGGCACCCTCGTGCCTGGGCTGCAGTACTCACAGCGAGCTGGAAGAGCAGGCGGCAGTGCCAATACGGGGTCTGCTGTGAGATCTGTATCGCCTTCCGCAGCAGCGGCTTTGCTGCATCGACGGAATTCTGAAAGGAAATAGTTACATTTGGGAATGTAAGAAGGCGGCAATCAAGCTGGATTCCTTAGCAGCAGCTGTGGTGCCAGAAGGCAGTTCCTGTTCATGCTTACCAAAGGATTTTTTGGAGTTGCCAATTTGCTTTATTAAAAGCAAAAAAAGATATTTTATTGGACTCACTGGCTGGGAAGTTTCTGCATCACTCTTAAAATAACTTCTCATTCAACTGGACTGAAAGTACTTTCAGTTCAAAATTCTAAACTGTCAAATCAGATGCCAGTTCCCATCTTTTATGTTCTCAGACCAGACAGAGGCATTGGGGTGTGAAGTACACACATTCCCTGCCGCCAAAGCCACCTTACTCGTCATCCTTCTGAGGTGGGAGGAAGGCAAATTTCAGCTACAATTGAAATTAGGAACCAGATTAAGAAGGGAAACTGTACAGACTTGTCAGGTGAGGAACAGGCTGATCTCTCCAACAGTAATATGTAGAAAAGGAAGCTGCCGGCCCTCCTTAGCAGGTGGCTACCCACCGAAGCCCTGGGGCTCGGGCATAAGAGGCAGGAAGTAATCTGATTGTTAAAAGCCACCAGGCTGGGCACGGTGGTTCCTGTGTATAATTTTGGCACTTTGGGAAGTCGAGGCACGATTGCTTGAGGCCAGGAGCTTGAGCCCAGCCTGGGCAAGACCATCTCTACAACAAATAAAAAAATTAGCCAGACATGGGTGGTGCACGCCTATAGTCCCAGCTACTTGGGAGGCTGAGGTGGGAGGATCACTTGAGCTCAGGAGTTCAAGGCTGCAATGAGCTGTGATTGTATCATGCACTCCAGCCTGAAAAAAAAAAACCCAGAGGGATTCCAACTCCCGGAGCCCCAATTTACCAATGTGCTGTCATGTCTTAGCAACAGGGAGAGACACTTTGCTTTCAGAAACGTTAATATGTTCTTACCTCTTGACAGTACAATTCAGACAACAGACTTGCTGCTTCAAATTTAACATCTTCGAACTGCGGGATCTAGTGACGTCCAGTTAAGGAAGTAGGACACTGCAAAAAAGGTCGGTTTGAAAGGGCCACAGCTTGGGGCTCCTACCCTGCCGAGGTCTGCCGGGCACGCACATCCCTGCCTGCCCTGAAATTCCAAGTTTTCCTGTTCCCCCAGTGAACAATCTTGAGCTTGCTGCAGGGCAGGGCTTGAAGCTGGATGCGAGGTACGAAGAGAAGCACAAAGAGGAGCACAGCACCCAGGGGCAGCCAAGGGCCAGGTGGGGGATGCTCCAGGTGCTCTGTGGGCAGAGCCTCAACTCGCAGGGCATGTCGGGAGGTGGGATTCAAGCTTTGATACATTCTTTTTATTTAAGTGGAGAATTCCTCAAAAGGAACCATACCAACACGGAAAGGATACTTGCTGTGATATCAACCACTGAAAGAGAAAGAAAAGAAAGATTAATTCTCAGGCAAACACCTGGCACCTGGTTACTGGCTCGCTTTGGGGTTTCCACAGGTTGTCCTGAGAACAGAGGCTGCCAGGTATCCAGGTAACAAGAAGGTGGCCTGCTTGGCCTGAGAGGGTGGGCTTACTCCCCTCCAATCCAGCCAGGGGAATGGAAGCTATAGAGTCCCAGAGGGTGCCTGGGGAGGAGGGGACATGCCCTTCTGACATCAGAGGAGGGGCTGGCACTTGGAGTCAGACCCCACAGGCTCTTGGGTGGGAGCTGCTTCAGAAAGGAACAGAGCTCAGAGGTGACCTGGCCCCATTAAGGACCCCACGTGTCACACGGAAGTAGGGCTAGCAGTCAGAAATCAGGCAGAGAGGAAGAATGTTCAGCAAAGCATAACACGAGAAGTCAGTTTCAACTGGAGAATGGGTCTTGGGGGCCAAGATCAGTCCTTCTGAGCAAGAGGCATTTGAAAGATGCTTGGCTGTGAGCAAAGTCAGCCTCTCAGAGGGGAGGGAGGGGGGCTCCAGGAAGGACCAACACAGGCAGAACTACAGGATAGCACTGAAGACACACACCAGGAATGCAGTTCAGACAACAGGCTCCAACTCAGGGACCGCTGTGCCCTAAAGTTCCATGTTCCAACAGGTTCCCGGGCTAGTCCAGGCCACTGACCACAGCCCATCAGATCACCCAGGCTCCCAAGCACAAGAGCCTAACGCTGTGCCCGGTGACCCGCATGTGCCACACACATTCAGAGCAACCCGCGCCTGATAAGAGCCTTGGTGTTGCTGGAAGGTGGATCTGGAGCAGAGTAGAAGACCCTAACTCATCACGCTTTGTGGGAGGACCACACGGGGCAGGGCAGCATGTGTGGCAAAGTATGGGAAGTGAGGGGCCAGTTCTCTAGGCAAAGGGGGAGCAGGAGGTGCTCCAGGCACTGAAGAGCGCATGAAAAAGGCAGAGGGCCAGGAGGGTGAGGCTGAAGCCTGAAGGTCTCTGCCACTCATGAGGCAACAGCGGCTACTCCTGGCTGAGGGTCAGAATGCCCTGGTGTCGCCCCTGGAGGCTGACTCAGTCAGGGCTGGGAAATGAAAGCACCTGACCAGATGGGAGTTTCAGACCATTCTGGATGCAGCAGAAAATTCACGAAGGGAGCGCGGAGGAGCCAGTTAGGCCCGGAGATCCACAGCCTTGGGGCTGGAGATCTCTAGGGCAAGGATGAGCAGCAGCTGGGAATGTCATAGGCGCTGGGAAAGCACAGAGCTGCATCGAGAGCAGCTACTGCCAAGACACAGTGGGGCCAGGAGGACAGCTGTGGGAGAGAGCCCAAGCCCCAGGCTCGTGACACACACGCACCCACATGCAGGAGCCCAGATCACAGGCCCTCTGCCAGCCCAAGCAGCTGCCTCCTGTGGTCCCCTCTTGTGGCAGAGATAGGAGGGGCTCGGGGTCCTCAGAGTGGTGGGGCCAGCACCTGCCATCAGAAGTGCGGCCCCAGAGGCGAGGTGCCTCAGCCAGAGGCTGTGTGTGGGGACAGTGGGAACGTGTGTGATGTGAGAGAGGAGCAGAAGTTGGGGGCTTTTTTCCACAGAAGCTGCTGAGAAGCAGGGTCCAACACGAGAAGCTCTGGAAGGCCACCAACTGGAAGGGATGGCCAATCACACAGGAGAGGGGGGTCGTGACAAAGGAGCTGTACTAGAGCCGGGCTGAGGTCTCCCTGAACCCTGAGATTTGGTGGTTCTATGATTCGGGCACCATGGGGCTAGCAAAGGGAAGCTCTTCAGACACAGTTCAGGGAGGACAGAGAGCACTGCCACGCACAAACAGCAGCCCCAGCCTGGGTAAGTAAGGTGCAAACCTGGCATCCACAGCTGAGCCTGGCACCTGTGACAAAGCTGGCCTCATTTCTGTGTGTCACTGCATCCCAGCAGAGGTAAGCAAGATGACCAGTCAACAGGTGAATTCCCTCACCTCCCTTTGGGCGGACAAGCTTTCCTTTCCAGTCTGTGGCCATGGGATGCTCTCCCCAGAGCTGACGACAGCCCACACAGGCACGTCCGTGGCGGGTAGACTTCAAGAGGATATGTCCAGTCACTTCACGCCTCAGAACACTGCACCCCCTTCTACAAAGCTTTGGCCTATGCCACCGAGCTCAGGCCTGTGTGGGTCCAACAATGTCTCCTCATAGCAACAGCTTTTCTTTTTTTTTGGACACAGTCTCACTGTGTTGTCCAGGTTGGAGTGCGGCAGCATGATCATAGTTCACTGCAGCTTTGACCTCCTGGGCTCAAGTGATCCTCCCACCTCAGCCTCCTGAGTAGCTGGGACTACTGGTGCGCACCAACATGTCTAATTTTTTAAATTTTTTGTAGAGATGGGGTCTGGCTATGCTGCCCAGGCTGGTCTCGATTTCCTAGGCTTGAGTGATTCTCCTGTCTTGGCCTTCAAAGGTGCTAGGATTACAGGCATTGGACACTGTGCTTGGCCAGCAACAGCTTTGTGTCCCTTCCCCGTTTGGGGCCATTATATGGCTAACATCAATCTATTCAGCACACAGTTGGACTGGACCTCATTTCTCCTGACCCCATGGACATCTCCTCTTCTTTTTTTTTTTTTTTGAGATGGAGTTTCGCTCTTGTTGCCCATGCTGGAGTGCAATGGGATGATCTCGGCTCACCGCAACCTCCGGTTCCCAGGTTCAAGTGATTCTCCTGCCTCAGCCTCCCAAGTAGCTGGAATTACAGGCATGTACCACCATGCCCGGCTAATTTTTGTATTTTCAGTAGAGACGGGGTTTCTCTATGTTGGTCAGGCTGGTCTCAAACTCCCGACCTCAGGTGATCCGCTCGCCTTGGCCTCCCAAAGTACTGGGATTACAGGCGTGAGCCACCATGGCTGGCTGAGACATCTCTTCTTTGCAAGCCAGATATGCCTGCCGCTAACGGGCTCACCTCTCTGCCAGCTCCGTCCGTCCACGCAAGGGCTAGACAGAGAGGATCCCATTTCCCCTGAGGAAGGTGAGGCTCTCAGTGAACACTGGTGAACTGGGAAGTAACATGCCCAAAGGCTCTAAACACAAGCCTTCTCTTGTGGAAGGCCTTGTCCACTAGCATCAGTGGGTGTCAGGAGCGCTGACTGGGAGCCAGAGGACTGGGTTCAAGGTGTGGATCCACTGTGAGTTAGCAATGCTCTAAGGCACTTGAGAAATTACATCTTAGGGTTTTTAACATCCGTTTCCCAGGTATCTTTATTGCCCACTTTAAATACATACAGACGACATTAGATAAAGCCCCTCTTTTTGTGACCAGCCTGGGCAACACAGCAAGATCCTGTCTTTCTCTTTAAAAAAAAAAAAAAAAAATCAGCCAGGCTTGGTGATGCATGCTGTAGTGCCAGTTACTTGGGAGGCTGAGGTGGGAGGATCACTTGAGCCCAGGAGTTTGGGGCTGCAGTGAGCTATGATCACACTGCTACACTCCAGCCTGGGCAACAAGGCAAGAACCTGACTCTTAGGAAAAAAAGCCCCATGATGATTGACCTTAAAGTTGTGGCCGCAATGCTTGCAGCAGGCTGACATCCAGTAGGTGCTCGGGAAACATCTGCTGAACGAACAATGGCTTTATCCACTTGGATAATGAGCAGGGTTCATTAGAGGAAAGTGAGGGCTTCTGTGTAAGTGCAAATGGCCACAGAACGGTATGCCTTTCAGACACAAAGCCCTAAATGGCATGGGATTTCTCCCTGTCTTTAAATGCCACTACTTCTTCATTGCGACATCAGTGACACCTGGATCTCCCTGCATGAGGACATACATTCCTGAGGGGCAGGATGGGCCTGGTGTCAGGGTGAGCCAGTCACTTCCCCAGGGCCATTAATCTGACACCTACTAAATGACTTCACTTTTGTATCTTTGTTAGACTTTTTTTTTTTTTTTTTGTAGAGACAGGGAAGGTCTTGCTATGATGCACAGGCTGGTCTTGAACTTCTGGGTTCAAGTGATCCTCCCATCTCCCATCTCAGCTTTCCAAAGCACTGGGATTACAGTTGTGAGCCACCTCAACCAGCCCCCTGTATGACTTCTGGCATATATTTGGAAATCGGAAAAATATATCCAACTCACAAATTAAGGATGTAGAATGCCTTACCCAAGGTTGCTACCTCATCTACGTGATTTTTCTTTTTTTTTTTTTTTTTTTGAGAGGGAGTCTCGCTCTGCCGCCCAGGCTGGAGTGCTGTGGCTGGATCTCAGCTCACTGCAAGCTCCGCCTCCTGGGTTCACGCTATTCTCCTGCCCTAGCCTCCCGAGTAGCTGGGACTACAGGTGCCCGCCACCACGTCTGGCTAATGTTTTGTATTTTTTAGTAGAGATGGGATTTCACCGTGTTAGCCAGGATGGTCTCGATCTCCTGACCTGTGATCCACCCGCCTCGGCCTCCCAAAGTGCTGGGATTACAGGCATGAGCCACCGCGCCCAGGCAGTATTTCTTTTTTTTTTTTTTAACTTTGTAATGCTAAAAAGCAGCTTTTATGTTTCCTTCCTTGATGGCAAAGCAGCCAAAGTGAGAGGCTGCAGGGAGCAGGGCAAGGAGGTGAATGTCTCCATCAGCAGCCCCTGGGGTCACCTTAGGGTTCTCAGGGAAAGCAAGAGAGGGTTGCTACAGGGCCAACAGGTTTCAAGTGGGGTGGAAGGGCCCAGACCAGCACAGCTCCGGTGCCTGGAGGATTCAGTTCAGGGCTGAGTGTTTCAAGGCTTCTTATTCCTTAAAACCAAAGTAACTTTTTTTAAAAAAAGGGTTTTTTTGGTTGTAGTTTTTAGATATGGTCTCCCTCTGTCACCCAGGGGGCGTGCGGTGGTCCTCACTGCAACCTCAAATTCCTGGGCTCAAGAGATCCTCCTGGCTCGGTCTCTCAAGTAGCTGGGACTACAGGTGCATGTCACCAGGTCCTACTAATTTTTTTTTTTCTTTTTGAGATGGAGTCTAGCTCTGTTGCCCAGGCTGGAGTGCAGTGGCACAATCTCGGCTCACTGCAAGCTCTGCCTCCCGGGTTCACGTCATTCTCCTGCCTCAGCCTCCCGAGTAGCTGGGATTACAGGCGTCTGCCATCATGCCCGTCTAATTTTTTTGTATTTTAGTGGAGACAGGGTTTCACCTGGAGATGGGGTTTCTCTATGTTGGTCAGGCTGGTCTCGAACTCCTGACCTCTGGTGATGCACCCGTCTTGGCTTCCCAAAGTGCTGGGATCACAGGCATGAGCCACGGAGCCTGGCAGGCCCAACTAATTTTTTTACTTTTTTGTAGAGATAGGGGTCTCGCTATCTCTACAAAATCTAAATGAGATTTAGAAATCTAAATGACTTTGAGACCAGCATGGTCTCAAACTCCTGGGCTCAGGAGATACTACCGCCTCAGCCTCCCAAAGTGCTAGGATTACAGGCATGAGCCACTATGCCTGGCCTGTTGTTTTGTTTTTATAAGAGACAGGGCTGGCTGGAAGCAGTGGCTCACACCTGTAATCCCAGCACTTCGGGAAGCCAAGACAGGTGGACTGCTTGAGCTCAGAAGTTTGAGACCAACCTGGGCAACACGGCAAAACCCCATCTCTACAAAATATGCAAAAATTAGCTGGGCATGGTGGTGTGTGCCTGTCATATCAGCTACTCCAGAGGCTGAGGCAAAAGAACCACATAAGCCCAGGAAGCAGAGGTTGCAGGGAGTGACATCGTGCCACTGCACTCCAGCCTGGGTGACAGAGTGAGAGTTTATCTCAAAAAATAAAAAAATTAAAAATAAAAAAACTAAAAAGACAGGGTTTTTGTCACCCAGGCTGGAATGTGGTGGTGCAATCATGGGTCACTGTAACCTGGAACTCCTAGGCTCAAGCGCTCCTCCTGCTTCAGCCTCCCAAGTAGCTGGGACTATAGGCATGTGTGGCTAATTTTTTTTTTTGTAGAGACAGGGTCTTACTATGCTGCCCAGGCTGGTCTCAAACTCCTGGGATCAAGTGATCCTCCCGCCTTCGCCTCCCGAAGTGCTGGGATAAGAGGCATGAGCCACCATGCCTGGCCCAAATTCAGTTTTTTTTTTTTTTTAACTACCCTGTTGCTTGCAACTCCTCTGGGATGGAAGCACAGCATTTAGCAGCTTCTCTGGCCTCTTGCTGCCGTGTGACTGTGTGCCTAAGCACATTTTCCTGCAGTGGCTGGGTGTCACCACAGGTGAGTCTGAGGTGGGCCTTACCCTGTTAATTTGTTGAGGATCCAGGGAGACCTTGCTCTGTGAAGCACCAATGCAGGGCCTGGCATGTAGAAGGTGCCAATGATACTACAGTAACTGGCTATCAGTAAGTAGAAGAACTGGGGTGGGAGAGGAAGGGACCAGTGGTAAAACCATGAGGTGATGGTTCCTAAACAGATTTCACATCCTGAAGTCAGAGGTGACTCAGAATGAGAGGGAAGGAAATAGAAACAAAAACAGGAGGAAGCACAGATCACTTCATGAAACTGCTTAACGGCCAGCTGTGTACAAGTCTCTGCTCCCTGCAGATGGGATATGGAATTTAGCGGACACAGTTGTGATCCTGAAGAATGAAACAACTGCTCACGCTGGGCCTGATGAGGACAGGCTCAGACCGAGCCCTACTGGGTCTTAAAACAAAAGGAAGCATTTAATCACTTGCTGAGAAGGTGAACCATAGATGCTCAGGCTAAACCTGGATGCAGAATTAAGTATCTGACCAGCACAGTTTGGAGCTGCTTTCTAAGTCAGATGAGCAAAACCACCATTAAAAAGCAGCCCTGGTCCAACCACAGATAAAGCATGCGTGGCACTGACACAGAGAAAGCACGCATGGCATATGCAGTCAGAAAACACCACCGTTCAAAGAATGACTGCCTGAATTACAGAAAATAGTAAGTTCTTCCAGACAGGCAGCATTTAGTCCTGGGTGGCTTTCAAATTAGGAAAACCTAAGAATGATGATGCACTTCCCAGGCCAAGGGATAAAGGGGACTGAGATCAAAAGTAAGAAAGTTAAGGGGGAAATGGATATGAAGGTACATTCTCTTGATTCAACAGCAGACGTCCAAATGATCAAGAGGGATCTGTCTGCTTAAAAGCCAGGCGGGAAAATAAGACAAAAGCCATAGGACCTGGAAGAGAGGAGAAGACTGAAAACTCACAGGGATGGGTGTACAGCAAGAAGAGAGAGAACAAGAGGAAAGCAAAATACAGAAGAACACAACCCGGCAGAATCTGTGCAAATGGCATTGCAAAAATCTTTTCTTTTTTTTGAGACAGGGTCTCTCTCTGTCACCCAGACTGGACTGCAGTGGCAGGAACATGGCTCACTGATGCCTCAACCTTCTGGGCTCAAGTCATCCTCATGCCTCAGCTTCCCAAGTAGCTAGGACTACAGGTGTGAGCCACCACGGGCCCACTAATTTTCAAATTTTTTGTAGAGGCAGGGTAGTGCCCAGGATGGTCACTGTGAATTCTCTAGCCAAGAAATTTCTAAGCAAAGGGACAACGCTTATAGTCATCAACCATTTACTTAGGGGAGTCCCAGAGTAGCCAAAACACATCATGTCACTGCCAAAACCATACTCAGAGAAGGAAGGCTTTCAGGTAAAGTGTCCTGCCATGCACTGTAACAGCTCCAGGATCTGCTGAGCAGACCCAGGGAACAAGGTGGCTGGCAGGTGTTCTGAGGCCCTACAGAGGCAAGAGTCACTGAGACACCAACTACTATGACCCCCAAAACGCTGCTGAGGAGTTTGAGACCAACGTGGCCAACATGGTGAAAACCCATCTCTAATAAAAGTATAAAAAATTAGCCTGGCATGGTGGTGGGCACCTGTAATCCCAGTGGCTTCGGAGGCTGAGGCAGGAGAATAGCCTGAACCTGAGAGGCGGAGGTTTTAATGAGCTGAGACTGCGCCACTGCACTCCAGCCTAGGCAACAGAGAGTCCATCTAAAAAAAAAAAAAAGGCGCAGTGGCTCACGTCTGTAATTCCAACACTTTGGGAGGCTGAGGCAGGCAGATCACGACTTCAGGAGATGGAGACCATCATGACTAACATGGTGAAACCCCATCTCTACTAAAAACACAAAAAATTAGCTGGGCGCGATAGCGGGTGCCTGCAGTCCCAGCTACTAGGGAGGCTGAGGCAGAAAAACAGTGTGAACCCGGGAGGCGGAGCTTGCAGTGAGCTGAGATAGTGCCACTGCAATACAGCCTGGGCCAAAGAGCAAGACATCATCTCCAAAAAAAAAAAAAAGTTGCTGGGGAGGCTGTGTGTGGTGGCTCACACCTGTAATTCTAGCACTTCAGGAGGCCAAGGCAGGTGACTGCTTGAGGCCCAGAGTTTAAGACCAGCCTGGGCAACATAGTGAGACCCTAGCTCTATAGCAAATATAAAAATAAATACAATTAATTTTTTTTTTTTTTTGAGACGGAGTCTCGCTCTGTCACCCAGGCTGGAGTACAGTGGCCGGATCTCAGCT
>NW_012120265.1:3558641-3559748 GCF_000951035.1 Colobus angolensis palliatus | reverse complement strand
CTTTACAAAAAACACAAAAATTAGCTGGGTGTGGTAGTGCATACCTGTGGTCCCAGCTACTCAGGAGGCTGAGATGGGAGGACTGCTTGAGCCCAAGAATTTTGAGGCTGCAGTGAGCTGTGATCACACCAGTGTACTCTAGCCTGGGCTACAGAGACAAGACCCTGTCTCAAAAAAAAAAAAAAAAAAAAAAAAAGAAAAAAGAAAAAAGAAAAAAGAAAAAAAAAAAACAAAAAAAACCACAGTTCAGGAGACCATTAGAAATCGACAGAAGCAGATACAAGAAAAATAACCTTAAATAAAAATGCGATGACCAAGGAGGCTGGGGTCTCTGAGAGAAAGCAAAAGATGGCGAGAACAATAGGAAAGCTAGATGTAGCACTGAGTTCGGTGGCCAATGATAGTTTTTTTTTTTGGGGGGGGGACAGAGTCTTAATCTGTTGTCAGGCTGGAGTGCAGTGGCGCGATCTCAGCTCACTGCAACCCCTACCTCCCGGGTTCAAGGAATTCCCCTGCCTCAGCCTCCTAAGTGGCTGGGATTACAGGCGTGTACCACCACACCTGGCTAATTTTTTGTATTTTAGTACAGACGGGGTTTCTCCATGTTGGCCAGGATGGTTTTGATCTCCTGACCTTGTGATCTGTCCACCTCGGCCTCCCAAAGTGCTGGGATTACAGGCAGGAGCCACCCGCACCCGACCCAATAATAGGTTTTACCTAAGCACTTATGTTAGAGAAAATTAGTTCAGTAAAGAAGAGCAGAGAGATACCGGGTGTGGTGGCACACCTGTAATCCCAGCACTTTCGGAGGCCAAGGTGGGTGGATCCTTCAGGTCACTTTGAGACCAGCCTGGCCAACGTGGTAAAACCCTGTCTCTACCAAAAATACAAAAATTAGCTGGGCATGGTGGCTCATGTCTGTAATCCCAGCCACTCAGGAGGCTGAGGCACAAGAATCACTTGAACCTGGGAGGTAGAGGTTACAGTGAGCTGAGGCTGCACCAACTGCACTCTAGCCTGGGCGACAGAGCGAGACTCTGTCTCAAAAAAATAAAAATAAGGCTGGGCGCAGTGGCTCAAGCCTGTAATCCCAGCACTTTGGGAGGC
>NW_012120265.1:3558183-3558591 GCF_000951035.1 Colobus angolensis palliatus | reverse complement strand
CTGACATTAGGAGTTCGAGGCCAGCCTGACCAACATGGTGAAACCCCGTCTTTACTAAAAATACAAAAATTAGCTGGGCGTGGTGGTGGACGCCTATAATCCCACTGAGGAAGGCTGAGGCAGGAGACTCGCCTGAACCCAGGAAGTGGAGGTTGCAGTGAGCCAAGACTGCGCCATTGCACTCCAGAGCCTGGGTGACAGAGCTGGACTCCATCTCAAAAAATAAATAAAATAAAAGTAACAATAAAAATAAAAAGAACAGCAGAAAGAATGAGCAAGGAGAAAAGTCATAAAATACTGCAAAATACTGTTACACTGGGTTGTCTCTCCGAGAAGATACTGGAATCTCTTCAGCCATTTGCTTTTCAGAACTAGAAACCAGCAAACCACTTCTTTTTTCGTGTGTGT
>NW_012120265.1:3542170-3557952 GCF_000951035.1 Colobus angolensis palliatus | reverse complement strand
CCAGGATGGTCTCGATCTCCTGACCTCGTGATCCGCCTGCCTCAGCCTCCCAAAGTGCTGGGATTACAGGCGTGAGCCACCGCGCCCGGCCCACCAAACCACTTCGAAGAAGATAACATATCATGATTCTTTATTAAGTAGCTCAGGGGAAGGAAAGAATAAAAGTTGATAGCTCCCTGACTGGGAAAAAATGAGCAATTAATAAGGAATGAAGATGAAAGAAAGCACACTTAAGTTGTAACACAAAAATAATTCGCAAATGTTGGTGGAAGAAAAACAGTATACAAAATATCACTTTAACTAAAAGCTGGAAAAATTCTCAGTTGGGATGTAACTGACAAAAAGAATGGGATTCCCAGGCATAAAGTTGGTGTGAGCTACAGAGGGCACCATGTGGCTCAGTGGAAGACGCTTCAAGATTCAAAGTTCCATTTAAAGAGCAAAGGCACTTCACAAGAAGGGTTTAAATTATGGGTCCAAAACCCAAGTGGTAAAGCGAGCAATTTGCAGCATGACTGCTTCTCCTAGACAGGGCTGAGTGGCAAAATACGACGGTACACACAGTGACTATTAGCCACTGCCAGAAACAGGCTGAACAGCCCTGGGAGACAAGGTAAGGCGGGCGGTGGGAGTTGTTCGTGGAAAGGAGAGTTTCAGAACCAAACATCCACTGGAGATGCTGGGCCACCAGACCCCTCCCAGTCAATAAAGCCTGGTGCCTCATTTGATCTCAGCCTCATCATGACCCTGGAGAGACCCTGATACCATCTGCCAGTCCCTGACAGCTTGGGCACTCCTTGAAATCAACCTGATCCCCTGAGTGGTTCTCCAGGCTCCCTGCCCCACCCATTCAGGCCTCTGCTCAAATGTCACTCCCACAAATAGAGACTCTCTCACTACCTCTGCCAAAAATAGCTCCACGTCAACTCCATCCCTTCTCCCTGGTCCACTTCTCATGGTTCTTCCATCACTGCCTCACCTCTTACTGTATGCTTATCATTTGTCTTCCTCACAAAAACCTAGGCTTACGTGGGCAGAAACTATTACAGCCATTGCTGTACAGCACCAAAAATAGGGCTTGGCAGCCTGCATGAGCTGAACAAATATCTGTTGAATGAATCAAAGAAAAAAAAACTTTACCAAAACAATAATGATCTTGGCATGTAACCTGGTTATCACTGAGCTGGAGTTTGGGCTCAGTTTTGTCAATAACTTGTTGTGCAGCCTTGGGCAAATCACTTTATCTCTCTGGGCGTATAATGCCTCCCTTCTGAAACAAGGTAGTTGATCAAGTGAGGACTAAAGTCACCTTCCAGGCTGGGCACAATGGCTCAAGCCTGCGGTTCCAGCACTTTGGGAGGCTGAAGAAGGTGGATGGCTTGAGCTCAGGAGTTCAAGATCTTGTCTTTACAAAAAACACAAAAATTAGCTGGGTGTGGTAGTGCATACCTGTGGTCCCAGCTACTCAGGAGGCTGAGATGGGAGGACTGCTTGAGCCCAGGAGGTCAAGGCTGCAGTGAGCTGAGATCACGCCAGTGCACACCAGCCTGGGTGACAGAGCGAGACCCTGTCTCAAAACAAACAAACAAACAAACAAACAAACAAACCTGGCCAGATGTGGTGGCTTATACCTGTAATCCTAGCAATTTGGGAGGACAAGATGGGCGGATCACTTGAGGTCAGGAGTTCGAAACCAGCCTGACTAAATGGTGAAACCCCATCTCTACTAAAAATACAAAAATTAGTCAGATGAGGTGGCATATGCCTGTAATCCCAGCTACTTGGGAGGCTGAGGCAGCAGAATCGCTTGAACCCGTGAGACAGAAGTTGCAGTGAGCCAAGACCGCGCCACCACACTCCAGCCTGGTGACAGAGCGAGACTCTGTCTCAAAAAAAAAAAAAAAAAAAAAAGAAAGAAAAAAATCATCTAGGGCTGGGCGCGATGGCTCATGTCTGCCATCTCAGCACTCTGGGAGGCCAAGGCAAGTGGATCACAAGGTCAGGAGTTCAAGACCAGCCTGGCCAATATTGTGAAACCCCGTCTCTACCAAAAATACAAACATTAGCCAGGTGTGGTGGCGCACACCTGTAGTCCCAGCTACTTGGGAGGCTGAGGCAGAAGAGTCACTCGAACCCATGAGGCAGAGGTTGCAGTGGGCCGAGGTCACGCCACTGCACTTCAGCCTGGGTGACAGAGCAAGACTCCGTCTCAAAAAAAAAAAAAAAATTAGCTGGACGTGGTGGCGGGAGCCTGTAATCTCAGCTACTCTGGAGCCTGAAGCAGGAGAATCACTTGAACCCAGGAGATGGAGGTTGCAGTGAGCTGAGATCCTGCCATTGCGCTACAGCCTGGGCAACAAGAGCGAAATTCCCTCTCAAAATAAACAAATAAATAAAATAAAGTCTCCTTCCAACTTTTTAGTCTGCGAAACAAAGATTTGATCTGTTCCTCAAGGCAACTTGTTACTAGCTGAGGGTGAGTCCCAGTTACTCTGGAGGCTGAGGCAGGAGAATGGCGTGAATTCGGGAGGTGGAGGTGCCGTGAGCCGAGATCGTGCCACTGCACTCCAGCCTGAGTGACAGAGCGAGACTCCGTCTCAAAAAAAAAAAAGGAAAGAAAGCTTACCAAAGGGCAGAATGACAGCCACTCTCCCGCATTCTTTGAGGCACCAAGATGACACAAGTCAGGTTGGGTCAGGGGAGGGACTCACTCAGAAGAGAATGGACTAGTAGATGGTAGACCCAGTGGATACAGAAAAAGTAGGAGCTGCGAAATCCCCTAATACTGAAACTGAAAAGCGGGTCCTGGAATCCAGAACCCCTGTTTCTCCTCCTCATAGACCTCAAATGACCAACTCCAGACTCTGGATCTCAGCTTCCCTCGTATGACACCAGGCATTATTGATGGGTGCACCAGACCCTCCAGAAACCACGAGTACCAAACTTCCACGTCCAAGGAGGAGGATGCCCTTCCAGGTTCCTGAGACCAGACTTCTGATTCCCGGGGGAATGCCAGGAGTCTCGCCTCCGCCAACCCCTACCCCAAGTCACTTTAGGTGGAAGCGTTTGGGGCTGATGCTCCCGAAGCTGAATCAGGAGAAGCTAGTAACTTCAGGACCCTGTGATGTCCCCATCGCCACCAACAGGTGGGATCCTCCTGAAAACCAGACGATTTGCGGATCCCGTTGCTCCCAAGAACAGGCAACTTTCAGACTAAAGTGACGGGGCTCCTGGAGCCCTGTCATCAGAGACGGGAAATAAGGCGTGGGGGGCGAGGCCTTCGTGTGCCCTGAGAGGCTGATAGCTTTAGGGTCCGGCAGAGGCGGGCGGGGGTCCTGTGGCTCTGACGGAGGTCGCGCCCCCAGCTCGTCGAGGAGCGGCCCCCGCCCGTCGCGGTCGCGACCCGTCAGCCCAGGTCTTGCAAGGAGCCCGCGACTCCTCCCTCGCGGCCCGGCCCGCGCTCACCGCCTTCTCCAGGTGGCTGCGCGCCTGCTCGCTGTTCTTGGTGTGGTGATAGAGAACGGAGCCCAGTTGCAGGTGTGTACGGGCCTCGATGCGCTGGGGCGGCTTGAAGGGGAACACGGCCTGCAGGCAGTGCACGCACAGGCGGATTTTGGGCGGGCTGGAAGTGCGGAAGTGCTCAGCGAAGCCCAGAAGCGCCAGGTACCAAGAGTCGGCCGCCTCGGCCTGCGCAGCCTGGGCCGCCGCCGCCTGGGCCGCCGCCGCCGCCTGAGCCGCCATTTTGGCCTCCACAACAACAAGCCGCCGCCACAGGGAGGCGGAAGCAGGCGCACGGGGCGGGGCCGGGCTCTCTCGCGGCTTCCGCGAGATCTGCCGCCCAAAGCATCCTGGAACATGTAGTTTGTATTTGAGATGACCGCCGCTCCGGGAAGGTGTAAAAAGGGCGACGCCGTCTGGTTATCATGACTGGGACTTAGGCATCGCCGATAGGATGAGGCTTTCGTTTCTGGAGGTAAAAAACCCAGTCGTCCACGCAGTGGTAGGGAGAGTCTGACCGAGGCGGACTACATCTCCCATCAGGCGATGCACACTATAACAGGGCCACTTAAGTGGTGCCGGAGCATTGTGGGATTGGATGAGTCTCAAGATGGACAACCGGGATGTTGCAGGTAACAGCCCCCGCCTCCCCTCAGGCGCCTGCCTGGGTCCCTGGGGCTAGGTGTCTCCCCTTACTCCTCGGGTCCGTCTTGCGGCGACCCGTGGAGCCCTCGCTTCAGCCCGGAGCAGCCCAAAGCTTCGGCTTCTGCACCTCTTGGTTTCTCGAGACCCCAGACCCGGGTTGCTGGCCGCCCCCGCCTTTTTTGCTGAGGACGCACGGATCTCCGTAGAGGCC
Organism: Colobus angolensis palliatus; assembly: GCF_000951035.1. Classification (NCBI taxonomy): domain Eukaryota; kingdom Metazoa; phylum Chordata; class Mammalia; order Primates; family Cercopithecidae; genus Colobus; species Colobus angolensis. Next base: position 3,553,598 of record NW_012120265.1, on the reverse strand, counting down.
GCCACCCGGCTCAGCCCTGCCCCCCGTTTCCGAAACAACCGCCTTCAGGGCTGCTCCAACCTCCGTTCCCCAATACAGCGGCAACCTTGGGCTGTCCCTGCACCCCTCTTTTCGTAGCAGCTGCCCTCTGGCCTGTGTCCCGCTTTCTGAAAAAGCTGCTTTTCCGAAGTGCTTTGAGGCTCCGTTGACACACTTTCCCGCGTCTTTTGACCCTCACTTTGCTGCAAACCTTGGCCTTTCTACTTTCCCAGAATAGAATGCATTTATCCATCAGCATAAGTATCTTAAATACTTAGGGCGTGCTCACTGTGTGCCAGGCACTGTGCTAGGCGCTACGCCTGCAGCGGTGACCGAAACAGGGCCCTACTTTCCTGGAGGTTGCTTTCTACTGGGGAGTCAGCGCATTAATGAGAAAATATTTACGAAGACTTATGTATGATGTGAGGTGGAGAGTGAAGGCTACTGATACAGGGTAGTCAGGAAAGACCTTTCTCTTCTCTTCTCTTTTCTTCTTGACAGGGTCTCACTTTGTTGCCCAGGCTGTAGCACAGTAGCACAATCACGGCTCACTGTGACTCCCTGGGTTCAGGTGATCCTCCCACCTCAGCCTCACAAGTAGCTGGGACCACAGGTGCTTGCCACCACACACAGCGAATTTGTGTATTTTTTTTTGTTGCTACGTTTCCCCTGCAGGTCTGGAACTCCTAGGCTCAAGCGATCCTCCCACCTCAGCCTCTTAAAGTGCTGGGATTACGTCAAGGTGTGAGCCACCACACCTGGCCCAAGGAAGGGCGCTTTTAAGTAGAAGACATTTCAGTTGAGACAGTGAATGCCAGCTCTGGGAATCCCTGGAGGGTGGAGCCTTCCACACAGTGGGGGGCCAGTAAATGCAGAGGCCCTGGTAGGATGGGCTTGTCCTTTTGAAGAATGTCAAGGATGAAGCAGAAGGGAGGGGAACCATCTGGCAGGGCCTTGAAAATGGCTTTTTAGAATTCTTTTTCTCTTTTTTGCTGAAGCGGAGTTTCGTTCTGTCTCCCAGGCTGAAGTGCAGTGGCACGATGTTGGCTCACTGCAACTTCTACCTCCCAGATTCAAGCCATTCTCCTGCCTCAGCCTCCTGAGTAGCTGGGATTACAGGTGCCCGCCACCGCACCTGGCCAATTTTTTTTTTTTTTGTATTTTTAGTAGAGACGGGGTTTCATCCTGTTGGCTAGGCTGGTCTCGAACTCCTGACTTCAAGTGATTTGCCTGCTTCAGCTTCCCAAAGTGCTGGGATTACAGGTGTGAGTCACCGTGCCCAGCTCAGACTTCTAAAATTTGGATTTTATTCTGAGTCCCATGGGGAACCTCTGAGGTGTCTTCCCTGTCTCAGTGCTATCACCCTTGTCTGAAGACATCATTGTCTGTTGCTTGGAGCCAGTTAGCCTCCCTGGTCTTGTTGCCTATGGATTCTCTGGCCGGAATGATTACCTAGTAGCCAGGATGAAAATAAAAAGACCCTGTGGATATTGGCCAGGTGTGGGAAGCCACACCTAAAATCTCAGCACTTTGGGAGGCTTAAATGGGAGGCTCCCTTTAGGACAGGAGTTCAAGACTATCCTGGGCAGCATAGCAAGAACCTGTCTCTACAAAAAATAAAATAAATAGCTAGGCCTGGTGGAGTGTCCCGGGTACTCAGGTACTGAGGTGGGAGAATCTCTAGAGCCCGGGAGTTTGAGGATGCAGTGAGCTATGATCATGCAACTGCACTCTGGCCTGGGCAACTCAGTGAGACCCTGTCTCAAAAAAAAAAGGGCGACCGGGTGCTGTGGCTCACGCCTGTAATCCCAGCACTTTGGGAGGCCAAGGTGGGTGGATCACTTGAGGTCAGAAGTTTGAGACCAGCCTGGCCAACACGGTGAAATTCCGTCTCTACTAAAAATACAAAAAAATTAGACAAGCATGGTGGCAGATGCCTGTAATCCCAGCTACTCGGGAGGCTGAGGCAGGAGAATCGCTGGAACTCGAGAGTTGGAGGTTGCAGTGAGCCGAGATCGTGCCATGGCACTCTAGCCTGGGGGAAAAGAGCAAGAGTTCATCTCAAAAAAAAAAGTCTGGGTTCGGTGGGTCATGCCTGTAATCCCAGCACTTTGAGAGACTTAAATGGGAGGCTCCCTTGAGGACAGGAGTGCGAGACCAGCCTGGACAACATGGAGAAACCCTAACTCTACTGAAAATATAAAAATTTGCCAGGCGTGGTGGTGAGCACCTGTAATCCCAGCTACTCAGGAGGCTGAGGCAGGAGAATCGCTTGAACCAGGGAGGTGGAGGTTGCAGTGAGCCACTATGGGGCCACTGCACTCCATATTGGCTGACAGAGTAAGACTCTACCTCAAAAAAAAAAAGCCACTGGTGCACAGTGACTCATGCCTGTAAATCCCATCACTTTGAGAGGCCAAGGTGGAAAGAATGTTTGAGACCAGCCTGGGCACTATAGCAAGACCTCATCTCTATGAAAAAATTTAAAAATTAGCCAAGTGAGGTGGTGCATGCCTGTAATCCCAGCTATTCAGGAGGCTGAGGTGGGAGGATTGCTTGAGCCGGGGAGGCGGAGGCTGCAGTGAGCCAAGATCACACCACTGCACTCCAGCCGGGGAAACAGAGCCGGACTCTGTTTCAAAAAAAGACCCGGCCGGGCGCGGTGGCTCAAGCCTGTAATCCCAGCACTTTGGGAGGCCGAGACGGGTGGATCACGAGGTCAGGAGATCGAGACCATCCTGGCTAACATAGTGAAACCCCATCTCTACTAAAAATACAAAAAATTAGCCAGACATGGTGGCGGGCACCTGTAGTCCCAGCTCCTCGGGAGGCTGAGTCAGGAGAATGGCGTGAACCCGGGAGGCAGAGCTTGCAGTGAGCAGAGATCACGCAACTGCACTCCAACCTGGGCGACAGAGCGAGACTCTATCTCAAAAAAAAATAAAAATAAAAATAAAATCACCGATGCTCTGACATGCCCTACCTCTCTCTGTCCTTGAAGCAGGCTCCTCTGACCATGCTGCCCCTTGGATGTACCAGGCTTCTTCCTGCCCTGAGCTTTCACATATGCTCCTTGTGCCCAGATCATCTCCCTTTTGGCTTTTCATGATGCTGGCTTCTTATTTGTTTTTTCTGGTTTAAATGTCTCTTCCTCTAGTGTTTATTTTCTGGTTGCCCTACCTGCATATGTACTCTCCTGTTACTATTTTTCACCATTTTTTGGTTTCCAGCAGAGCTCTTACAATATTGTGCAGTTACTTTTTTTTTTTTTTTTGAGACGGAGTCTTGTTCTGTTGCCAGGCTAGAGTGCAGTGGCACCATCTCAGCTCACTGCAACCTTTGCCTCCCTGGTTCAAGCAATTCTCCTGCCTCGGCCTCCCTAGTAGCTGGGGTTACGGGCACAGGTCACCATGCCCAGCTATTTTTGTATTTTTAGTAGAGACAGGGTTTCACCATGTTGGCCAGGCTGGTCTCGATCTCCTGACCTCAGGTGATCCACCTGCCCTTGCCTCCCAAAGTGCTGGGATTGCAGGCGTGAGCCTCCACGCTGGCCTGAAAGTTACTTTTTTGTTATGGGTCTATTGTCTTCCCAGCCCACAGCGAGTCCCACGTGGGCAGAGACCTGCTCTCTCTCTCTGTGTTTGCTGAATAAATGAACCAATAAATGTATAAATTAATCTGAACATCAGTTGCTCTCTGGCCTGTCACAGCTTCTTGGGATGTTATGTAGTGAAGGTGATTTCTGACGTACTCCTTTTCCCTTCCCAGGAAAGGCTAACCGGTGGTTTGGGGTTGCTCCCCCTAAATCTGGAAAAATGAACATGAACATCCTTCACCAGGAAGAGCTCATCGCTCAGAAGAAACGGGAAATTGAAGCCAAAATGGAACAGAAAGCCAAGCAGAATCAGGTGGCCAGCCCTCAGCCCCCACATCCTGGCGAGTAAGTGCCTCCTGGGGCCTGGATGGGGCCTGGATGGGGCCTGGATGGGAATCTTTGAGGGTCACCAGCACAGGGTTTGGCTTGTGAGGGCAGTCAGCGTGTGCTTGCACCCAGCCATAGCCTGATGATCCAAGGAATGACCCAGATGCCCTTGGGAGGCTCACTGTGGCAAGAGAGAAATGAGGAATATGTGGGAGCCCAGAGGACAGCCTGCCAGCTCATCCACTCAGCAGTTACTATCAGCCAGCTGTGGTGCAGAGGGCAGGGGTATAACAGAGTAAAGATCTCTGCCTTGAGTCCACATGTGCTGCCTCACACCTGTAATCCTAGCACTTGGGGAGGCTGAGGCAGAGGATCACTAGAGGCCAGGAGTTTGAGACCAGATTTGCCAAGATAGTGAAACCCCACCTCTACTAAAAAATACAAAAAATTAGCTGGGCATTGTGGTACTTGCCTGTGGTCCCAGCTGCTCAGGAGGCTGAGGCACGAGAATCTCTTGAGATCTGGGAGGCAGAAGTTACAGTGAGTTGAGATCGTGCCACTGTGCACCACCCTGCACCACAGAGTGAGACTGTCTCAAAAAAAAAAAAAAAACTCTGCCCTTATGGAGTCACAAACTACTAGCAAAGGGATGCGGGTGCCACCCCAGAGCTCCTGGAAGGTAACACGAGGCAGTGTGTTCCCAGGCCCCGTGGCCACAGTAAGGCCACAGAGAAACTTTGCATCCTGAAAGCCCAGGTGGAGCCGGCCACTGAGGAAGCAGAGAAAGTCCTGCCCAGCAGAGAGCAGAAAGGGGAGAGAGCCCATATGTGGAGGGCCAGCCTGAGCTGCTGTACCAAAGGGGCTGTCCCTTAGTGGATGGGAGGTGGATGGTAGCTCAGCAACGGTTTCCTCTTGCCTGTCCTGAGAAACACTGATGGCACCAAGGGTTTTGATCAAGGGTTGGTGTTGTGATGAGGATGATCAGATCCAAGATTTTCAGGCTGGAGGTTGATGATCTGAGATGCAGGCCCCGTCCTCTGTGGTCTGGAATATAGTGTGTGTCAACCTTCCCCAAGGCCTTGTCCCAGTTCTAGCCTTTCCTTTTCTTTTTTTTTTTCTTTGAGACGGGGTTTTGTTCTGTCACCCAGACCGGAGTGCAGTGGTGGGATCATGGCTCACTGAAGCCTTGAACTTTTGGGCTTTAGCAGTTCTCCTGCCTCAGCCTCCCAAGTAGCTGGGACCACAGGCACATGCCACCATGCCTGGCTAATTTTTTTCTATTTTTTGTAGAGATGAGGTCTTGTTATGTTGCCCAGGTTGGTCCTGATCTCTTAGACTCAAGTGATCCTCCCACCTTGGCCTCCCAAAGGGATTACAGGTGTGAGCCACTGCACCCAGCAGCTCTTGCGTTTTCTTTTTTCTTTTCTTTTTGTTGGCCAGGCTGGAGTGCAGTGGCGCAATCTCAGCTCACCAACAACCTCTTCCTCCCAGGTTCAAGTGATTCTCCTGCCTCAGCCTCCCAGGTAGCTGGGATTACAGGCATGCACCACCACGCCTGGCTAATTTAGTATTTTTAGTAGAGACTGGGTTTCTTTATGTTGGTCAGGCAGGTCTCAAACTCCCGACCTCAGGTGATCCGCCTGTCTTGGCCTCCCAAAGTGCTGGGATTACAGGCGTGAGCCACTGTGCCTGGCCAAGAACCAGCATTTTTATCTCCCAGTATTTGTTACCAGTGGTTTTCAGGTAGGAGCCTTTCGCTGTACTCTGCAGCCTGAATGTGATTTCTTATCTTTCCTTGTTCCCATCTCTTCCTGGTCCCTCCTGAGTGAAGTTCTCAGGGTGTCAGTATGGGGGCAGGCCTGGGAACTGAAGGGTGCCCAGAATATCTTGGTGGTTTTAGTGTCAACATTGAACCTCCTCTTTCATATAAAATTACTTGTACTCCTTTTTTTAAACTTTAAAGGTAACTAATGTACATGGTAGGAAATCCAGGAAGTAGAGGAGAGGTAAACAAAAAACTTAAGTCACTCGTAACTCTGCAACCCAGAGATAAGCACTGGTTGAGTGTATTTTATTTATTTATTTATTTTTGAGACGAGTCTTGCTCTGTCACAAAGACTGGAGTGTAGTGGTGCCAATTCAGCTCACTACAACCTCCACCTGTTGGGTTCAAGTGATTCTCCTGCTCAACCGCTCGAGTAGCTGGGATTATCAATGTGCGCCACCATGCCCGGCTATTTTTTTGCTTGTTTGTTTGTTTTGAGACAGAGTCTCACTTAGCTGCCCAGGCTTGGGTGCAGTGCTGTGATCTCGGCTCACTGCGACCTCCGCCTCTTGGGCTCAAGCGATTCTCCTGCTTAGCCTCCCAAGTAGCTGGGATTACAGGAACCCACCATCATGCCCGGCTATTTTTTGTATTTTAGTAGAGATGGGGTTTCACCATGTTGGCCAGGCTGGTCTTGAACTCCTGGCCTCAGGTTGATCCTCCCACCTCGGCCTCGCAGAGTGCTAGGATTACAGGCATAAGCCGCTGAACCTGGCCATTTTTTTATATTTTAATAGAGGCGGGGTTTCACCATGTTGACCAGGCTGGTCCTGGACTCCTGGCCTCAGGTGATCTACACGCCTCTGCCTCGCAAAGTGCTGGGATTACAACCATGAGCCACCTCGCTGGGCCTGTTTTATTTCAGAGGCAGGATCTCACTCTGTCACCCAGGCTGCAGTGCCGTGGCACCATCATAGCTCACTGCAGCCTTGAATTCCTGGACTTAACCTATCCTCCCACCTCAGCCCCTTGAGTAACTGGGACTACAGATGTCCACTGCCATGCCCAGCTAATTTTTAAGTTTTGTGTAGAGATGGGGTCTCACTATGTTGCCCAGGCTGGTTTCAAACTTCTGAGTTCAAGTGATCCTCCTACCTTGGCCTCCCAAAGCATTAGGATTACAGGTGTGAGCCACTGCTCCTGGCCCGATGTGTTTGTCTAACAATTTTTTTTTTATTATTTGAGATGAAGTCTAACTCTGTCGTCTAGGCTGGAGTGCAGTGGCACGATCTTGGCCCACTGCAACATTCGCTTCCTGGGTTCAAGCGATTCTCCTGTCTCAGCCTCCCAAGTGACTGGGACTACAGGGGCCCGCTGCCATGCTCGGCTAATTTTTTGTATTTTTAGTAGAGACGGGTTTTCGTCATGTTGGCCAGGCTGGTCTTGAACTTCTGACCACAGATGATCCGCTTGCCTTGGCCTCCCGAAGTGCTGGGATTACAGGTGTGAGGTACCGCACCCAGCATTTCTAACAATTTTTAATTCAAATGTATTTTGATGTAAGTAGAACCACACTGTAGATATAGTTTTATATCTTGCCCTTTTGTTTTTCCTTTAACATTGTATGTGATTGCTTGTCTGAAATTTCAACTTTTCAGGGCTGCCACATCTTCCTTGTGGATGGCCTGTCATTTATTTAACCAGTGCCCCTTGTTGATTTATTTAGGTTATTTTAGTTCTAATGAACTAAACATTATTCCTTTTTCCTTTATAAAGGAAAAAGGCTAGCCCTGTGGACTCCATGAGCTTTTAGCACCATTGGTACATCCATATGGTGGAATGTCATGTGGATTTAAAAAGCAGCGTATGTGAGGAATTTGAGATTGGAGCAGGATGGTGTGCTATAGTAGGAAATGGAAGAAGTAGAGTGTGTGCTGTGAACACAGCCTTATTTCCTCTGACTTCTAATTTAGAGAGCAAAATAAAGATATATACCAGTGTTAATGGTGGCTGTTGCAAAGTAGGTAGACTTTGTTGGGTTTTCCCATTCCTTTCTATGTTTCAGTTTTTCCTTTCTTTTTAGTTTTTTTGAAATGGTCTTACTTCGTCACCCAGGCTGGAGTGCAGTGGCATGATTGCGGTCCACTTCAGCCTTGACCTCCTGAGCTCTAGTGATCCTTTGGAGTGCTGGGACTATAGGCACATGCCACCACACCCAGCTAATTTTTTGTATTGTTCGTAGAGATGGGGTTTTCTCCATGTTGCCCAGACTTATTTCAGTTTTTCTACATTTCCATTTTTTCCATAATGAGCCTCTATTACTTTTTTTTTTTTTAAGAAACATGATCTCACTCTGTTGCCCAGGCTGAAGTGCAGTGGCATGATCATATGTCACGGCAGCCTCAAACTCCTGGGCTCAAATGATTCTTCTGCCTCAGTCTCCTGAGTAGCTGGGATTATAGGGATGAGCCACTGTGTTTAGCCAAAGCCTGTGTTTCTTTACCCATGTGGGCCTGCAGCTCAGAGCTGGGGTCTGCAAGCATTTCTTCGGGCAACACACATTTCTAAGAAAATAGCCAAAACAATCTTGCTAGAAGAATCACAGGGCATTTTATATTTTATCTTCACCCTCTCCCTCTTTTTTTTTTTTTTTTTGGGCAAAGTATACGTTTTACTTTTTAAAAAATCTGTTTTTAACAAGTTAACACAAAGGGAAACCCAGGGGCCTAAATATATTTAAATCAAATATATTTAATTTGATTAAATATTAATCAAAGCTGGGCACAGCTGATACACTGTTGTCAGAGCTGCCCTTCATGCCTGTCAAAAAATGGCATTGGCTAGGAACAGTGTCACATGCCTTTAGTCCTAGCGACTTGGGAGGCTGAGGTGAGGACCATTGCTTGAGGCCAGGAGTTCAAGACCAGCCTGGGCAACATAGCAAGAGCTTACCTCTACCAAAAAAAAAAATTAAAAAAATTAGCCAAGCATGGTGGCACAAGCTTGTAGTCCCTGTTATCACACCATTACACTCTGCACTTTAGCCAGGGCAACAGAGCAAGACCTTGTCTCTTAAAAATAAATAGGTCGGGCGCAGTGGCTCACACTTGTAATCCCAGCACTTTGGGAGGATGAGGTGGGAGGATCGCTTGAGGTTAGAAGTTTGAGACCAGCCCAGCCAACATAGCGAAACCCCATCTCTACTAAAAATACAAAAATTAGCCAGGTGTGGTGACACATGCTTGTAATCCCAGCTGCTTAGGAGGCTGAGGCATGACAATCTCTTGAGCCTGGGTGGAGGAGGTTGCAGTGAGCCAAGATTGCGCCACTGCATTCCAGCCTGGATGACAGAATGAAACTCCATTTCAGATAGATAGATAGAGACGTGTATGTCCTGCCTTAGAGAACTCTAAGGTCTAGCAGGAGGACAGATGTAAGTCAGTAACAACCCAGATAATTAACTAGCAAGGGAGAACAGGTGCTGTGCAGAGAGAGCAGGAACCATCTTGTTGGAGGGCCATTTGAACCTGGAGGGTTAATATTCAGGCAGAGATAATACATGGAGTATTGCTCTTATCAGAACAAGATTGTTCCCAGCTTACCATACCGAAGCCTGCTGAGCATGCTTCGCAGTAGTCTCCTGAAATCTCTGGGGGCTAGTTTGGGGTCCCTGTAGGTGAGAGTGCTGGGGTGTGTTAGGGACCGTGATGGGCAAGGTGATGGCCTCATCCTCATCCTCGTCCTCTGGTGCCCTCACTACTTCTCTAGCCAGCTCACCCTCTCTGTCCTCTGTCTTGGTTCTAGAATCACAAATGCACACAACTCTTCCTGCGTTTCCAACAAGTTTGCCAACGATGGTAGCTTCTTGCAGCAGTTTCTGAAGTTGCAGAAGGCACAGACCAGCACAGGTGAGTGTAGGCCTCCCCTTTCCTGGTGCTGTCCTTGCATCACCCCCTGGGGTTGCTGGGCACGTGGGAAGTGACGGGTCCCACCTCAGACTCCTTCTGCTCACCCATAATCATAGATCGCCCTCGTTCCACACATGCGTGCACCAAAGGCATAAATAAATAAATAATACATAAATTTTTCTTTTTTTTTTTTTTTGAGATGGAGTCTCACTCTGTCGCCCAGGCTGGAGTGCAGTGGCGCCATCTCAGCTCATTGCAAGCTCCACCTCCTGGTTTCACGCCATTCTCCTGCCTCAGCCTCCTGAGTAGCTGGAACTACAGGTGCCTGCCACCACGCCCAGCTAATTAATTATTTTTAGTAGAGACAGGGTTTCACCATGTTAGCCAGGATAGTCTCCATCTCCTGACCTCGTTATCCACCCACCTCGGCCTCCCAGAGTGCTGGGATTACAGGCGTGAGCCACCCCGCCCAGCCAATAATTTTTGTTTTTTTGAGACAGGGCCTCACTCTTGCTCAGGTTAGAACGCAGTAATGCAATCATAGTGCACTGCAGCCTCAACCTCTGGGGCTCAAGCAAACCTTCCACCTCAGCCTCCCTGCAGCTGGGGCTACAGGGGCATGTCACCACACCTGGCTCATTTTTGTATTTTTTGTAGAGTTGGGATTTCGCCATGTTGGTCACGCTGGTCTTGGACTCATAAGCTCAAGCAATCCACCTGCCTCAGCCTCCCAAAGTGTTGAGATTAAAGGCTGGGGCCACTGTACCCGGACCAAGTAATAAATACATAAATTAATACCAAAAGGGGCAGGCAGGGTGCAGTGGCTCCCGCCTGTAATCCCACCACTTTGGGAAGTGAGACGGATGGATCACCTGAGGATAGGAGTTCGAGACCAGCCTGGCCAACCTGGTGAAACCTCATCTCCACAAAAATTAGCCGGGCGTGGTGGCAGGCGCCTGTAATCCCAGCTACTCAGGAGGCTGAGGCAGGAGAATCGCTTGAACCCAGGAGTTGGAGGTTACAGTGAGCCGAGATGGCGCCATTGCACTCCAGCCTGGGGGACAAGAGTGATACTTTGTCTCAAAAAAAAAAAAAAAAAAAAATTACCAAGGTGGCAAATATAGACCTTGCCCTCAGTGTGCTTACCCTGTAGGAGCAGAGACAGATAAGTCAGATTTCAGTCTGGGGCAGGTGGAGCCATGATGAAGCCCTCCTCATACTTGTGGGACCACTTTGGGAGTTGGAGGCATCCCCAAGCTGGGTCAGCTTGAACTCGCTAGCCGGGGTGAGCAGGTCTTCTGCAGACAGGCTTTGCAGGGACACTGGGCTGACCTGAGACACCTGAGCTACGTCAGAGAACAGCAGGTTCTGGGGACTGCTACTGCTGAGGTGCCGGGTGGGCAGGCAGCTGGGGGCACCCAACAGTGACCGCTGGGGCACTAGTGTTCATTGGGTACCACCCCGTGTGCCAGGGAATGTGGACTTAGTGCCTGCCATGTCCCTTGCTCCGTACAAGCAGACGACGCCTGTGCTCTCAGTCCTCTGGAGGGACACCTCTTTCTACCTCTGTTTCCCTTTGGTAGACATCTGATAACACATGTCGTGTCTTCTTCTCTCAGAACTCATAGATGTCGGCTGGGTGCGGTGGCTCATGCCTGTAATCCTAGCACTTTGGGAGGCCGAAGGGGACAGGATCGCTTGAGCTTGGGAATTCAAGACCAGCCTGGGCAACATGGCTAAATCTCTACCAAAAAAAATACAATTAGCCAGGCACGGCGGTGCATGCTTTTAGCCCCAAGTACTTGGGAGGCTGAG
>NW_012120265.1:3534752-3541860 GCF_000951035.1 Colobus angolensis palliatus | reverse complement strand
AACCCGGGAGGCGGAGCTTGCAGTGAGCTGAGATCCAGCCACTGCACTCCAGCCTGGGCAACAGAGCGAGACTCCGTCTCAAAAAAAAAAAGATGAAGCCCCTGCCAGGCGTGGTGGCTCATGTCTGTAATCCCTTTGGGAGGCTGAGGTGGGAGGATAGCTTGAATCCAAGAGTGTGAGACCAGCCTGGACAACCTAGCAAGAACCCATCTCTGCAAAAAAATAAAAATAAAATTAGCCAGTCATGATGGTGGGCACCTGTAGCCCCAGCTACTCTGGAGGCTGAGCCGGGAGGATTGCTTGAGCCCAGGAGTTCAGGAGGTGGAGGCTGCAGTGAACCATGATTGCACCACTGCACTTCAGCCTGGGTGACAGAGTGAGACCCTGTCACTAAAAAAAAGATGAGGCCCCCAAGTGCAGAGCCAGCCTCTATCTAATGATCCGGGGGCCCTGGTCCTGTTCTCAGGGTGGTGAGCTGGCCAATTTCATGATGCTGCTCCCCAGCGGACTCAGGGCTCTTTCTGAAGCTGTCACACACCAGCCCTGCCCCATCCCCTGCTTTGCTGTGGGTGCTTCTGCACTGTGGGTCCTCTAGACAGCAAGGTGTGGGCTAGAATGGCTGGTCTCCAGGTTTGCACCTGGACCCCTTGTCAGTGCCCCAGGGGATTCCCAGCCTTCCCCAGTGGTAGCAATGCCTGTGCAAAGAATGGGACCCCTGTCTATAGGTTGGTTGCCTACAGGTGTGCAGTGTGACAGGCCAGGTGGATAAATCGTCACCCACGGAGCTTCTGCCCATGTCTCTTGATTTTGGGATTTAGTGACCAGAGCCCGTTGTTACTGGTGAGACAGCTGGTCCTCGACCTTTGTCAGGTTTCCTAGGGAACAGCTAAGAAATGTTAACCCAAGGCCAAATTCATCCTCGAATGAGGAAGGATGGTTTGAGTCCCTTCCCCATCAGGTCTCAGGGTGAGAACACCCAGTAGTCTGGCCCTGGCCAGTCAGCCTGGCCACAGACCTCCAAGGGAATGGTTGTAAACTGGGATTTGGGGACTCGGGTCTTACCCGGCAGAACTGATGTTCTGTCCCCAGAACTGTCCCAGCCTGTGGGTGCAGCGCAATTGAGATGCCTCCAGCCAGAGTGGCTCCCTGCAGAGCGCCAGGCTTCTTTTCTTCTGGCTGGGGAACTACAATGAGTCCTTTCGCTCTCTGCCTCACTGTCCCCATCTGTAAAATCAGGGTGGCCTCCTCTGAGCCCCTGAGTTCTGGAAGTCAAGGACCCAGCTTCCCCGGGGCCCACAGCACTTGGGTTAGGTCGGAAGCCAGGAGAGGTACCCTGCACTCTGAGTGTGCATATCCTTCCTTCTATACCAGATGCCCCTCCCAGTGCTCCCAGCGCCCCTCCCAGCACACCCACCCCCAGTGCCGGGAAGAGGTCCCTGCTCATCAGCAGGCGGACAGGCCTGGGGCTGACCAGCCTGCCAGGCCCCATGAAGAGCTACTCCCACGCCAAGCAGCTGCCCGTGGCACACCGCCCAAGTGTCTTCCAGTCCCCCGATGAGGACGAGGAGGAGGACTATGAGCAGTGGCTAGAGATCAAAGGTAAGTTGTGGGAGCTGCTGCTCCCCCACCACCAGTGCCCGTGCTCTAGCAGGTGGGATCTGTGGTGGGCAGGGCAAATGCTGCCGGGGCTGTGGGTGCTTTGGGCTGAGTTGCAGCCACCAGGTCTCCAAGCTGAGCCTTGGGCCCTCTGGGGTGAGGAGAGCAAAGGAGGGTGAGGGGCAGGGCTGGGGTGTTGCTGGGCATCAGCGCGTGGGCTTCATCTTGGGAGCGGTGGGATCCATCTTCCACTCACACAGCGGCTCACCCAGCCAGGGCAGGGGTGCACGCCCTTCTCGCATATGCTCCAAAAGGGCATCCTCACATCCCTTCTTGGAGGAGCTTCTAAGGCTCTTCAGCTGAGCCCTGGAGGCCCGAAGCACTGCCCCAACCATGGGTTACCTGTCCCCCGAGTTTAGGCCAGAGGTATGAGCCGCAGGTTGGAGGGTGCTCTCTCCTATTCCTGGGAAAGGATGGTCACTGGTCATGGGCGAGCTTGTCCAGATCTCCCACCGTAGGAGGGCAAAGGGGGTGGCTGTGGTGACAGCATTGCTAGCAAGTCTAGCCCCATCCACATTCAGAATGAGGCGCTGTGACACCTGAACTGCGTGGAGGGCTGCCTGGTGAGGTCACGTCACCCTGACAGCACAGACTGAAGCGACCGTGGAGTTGTGCCATGACAGCTTTGAGACCCCTTGCTTCTGGCTGTGTGTCCGAGCGGATCAGAGGCCAGCCTGGCCCCCGGGCCATTAGTCAGAATGGAGCTGGTGTGTGTCCTTTCCTTAGAGAGGTTCCCCAGCAGCTCCAAGGGTACTCTGTTGGGAACTGCTGCAGTACAAGGGGTATCGGGCGTCTCGAGGCCCTTGAATTGAAGCTCATTATGGCCCACTGTCTGCGTGGCCTCAGAAACCCACCTGTTCCTGTAAACAGCGACCAGGTCAGGATTGTTGCTGGGCCCGTGGCAGGAGGGCGACCTAGAGTGAAAGATGGTCATGGAATGCCCTTGGGACCTCACAGCGGCCCTCGCTGGGCCACACACTCCCCACCTCTCCCCGATTCCCAGCAGCCCAAGCAGCAAGGGGAATAAGATTAGCCGCAGGTCTGGCATGTTGCCCAGTTGCCAGGTACTTGCTGGCAGTGAGAAATTTCTCCTGTGCATCTCCTACAAGGGCTGCGATCTGTGTAGTAGCTGACAAACTCAGCCTCGGAAACAAGCCAGGGAAAAAATGCAAAAGCAAGTTCCACATGGCTCAGTGGGGAGGCTAATCCATATATAAAAATATATCTTTATAGCTCTGTTCACTGAAAAGGCCCCGAGATAATGATTAAGCCCGTGGCATTGAGCATCCCTAGCGCCCAGATGCTGGTCTGGAGACACAGTTTCTCATGGAAACCGACTTCTTGGAGAAGTGGCTGGCTCTGGGTCTGGGCAGGAAGTGTATGAGATGATCTTGGAGCGCCCTGTCCCGGCAGATGGCAAGGAGGCCATCAGAGACTCCTGGGGCCATGTCCAGAGCCCTCAGGAGCCAGCTTGAAGAGGCTCCACCGGCTGCAGAGCTTCTATGACACTAATTGCCATGGATCGAAACCCACCCAGTGTGTTTAAATCAGAGCTCATAATGGTATTTTTAAAAAAAGAATGTGTCATCTTTGAAGGATGAAAGGGAACCGATGTGTTATGCTGAAAACTGGTAAAGAAAGAAAAGAATTAAGCATTTCCCCCCCCAACAACCAGGGGAAGCTGGATATATTTTCTGCTAGCTTCCAGCCTGGAGCTCACCACAGCCTCACACACTTCTCTCCCACCCAGTGTGTCTCACCAAGACAGTGAGACCAACTCCCCCCTCATCATGGTGTTTTATGCCTGGACTCGGGACGCCCAACAGCCTCCTGCATCTCACACTCTTCTCCCTCCACCCCCTCTGTCGTTGTGGTCCGTAGAGAGAGTGTGCCTATTGACTGTGGGGTGTGTGAGTTGAACCCCAGTACTGACAGCCTCCTTAAAGTTTCACCCCCAGAGGGAGCCGAGACTCGGAAAGTGATAGAGAAATTGGCCCGCTTTGTGGCAGAAGGAGGCCCTGAGTTAGAAAAAGTAGCTATGGAGGACTACAAGGATAACCCAGCATTTGCGTGAGTATCTCCGGGGAAGGGAAGGCCGTGTTGTTGAATGAATTTGCTGCACAGTCGCACGTGCGGGGCTGGTTGCTTGCTAGCGCGGGCCGGATACTGTTCCGAGCGTTTTCTGATTCTCACTAGAAGTGACGAGTGGCTCCCATGTGGCACGGAGACTTGCTTTTGGGGCGCTGCTCGCCAGCCTGCCTTTTTTTGTGCAATAGAAGCTGCAGGGATACGCCTGTCACAGATACTCATTTTTCCCTCTCTTCTGCAAACTTCCTCCTCTCCAGATTTTTGCACGATAAGAATAGCAGGGAATTCCTCTACTACAGGAAGAAGGTGGCTGAGATAAGAAAGGAAGCACAGAAGTCGCAGGCAGCCTCTCAGAAAGGTAGGTGGACAGAGTGGGCGGGAGGTTCTGGGGAGGCCTGTGGACATACCGTGCCCCAGTGTGAAATCGGGGTTCCTGGAGGTGCTGGAGTGGCACTGTGTGGCACTGGTGGTTGAGGTCTGTATTCTCCCAGGCATCTGGGGTCACTCTGGGAATGGGTCTGATACCACCTTCCCCCTCAGTGCTCCAAGGACCTGGTGAAGCCTGAGTGTCAAGCCACATGTGTGGGGTACATGGGTGCTCTTGGAGATCGAGGTCACTCCTGGGAGATCAGTTCAGGGCAGTACCCTGGGTAGAGGGGGCTTTTGCTTGTTGGTTCTTTGTTACGTTAACAAGCGTTAATGAGCCCCAGCTTCCTCCTGGGCACTGAGGACAGGGCAAGGCAAGTGTAGTGTACGGCTGAGGACCTGGGGGACAGACACTGTCAGCTGATGCAATTCGGATGGGGTGAATTTCAGGGGAAGGGGAAATACTGGCTGGTCTTCGACTGTGATGACATAAAATCCCAGCCAAGTGTTAGTGGGTAGGGGGGATTGATGTTCAGGCCAAGCACAGGCTGCAGAGGTTTGTTCCTTGTGTTTCCTGTGGCTCTGTGCCCTGAGCCTCTCCCCAGGAGAGGAGGCCCAACAGCACCCCCCAGCCATGTGACCTGGGGTGCTCCCATCTCCCCTCCTGCCCCACCCAGACCTGCTGTCACGTTTGGATCCTTTGTCCCGGCTCGTGTCCCAGGCCCTCTTGACCTCCCTTGTTGGACAGGGTTGGGGGGGGCAGGGGGCGGGGGCTGGAGGTGTGTTATGAACTCTGGCGTCTGGTCCCAGTGCAGTAATC
The DNA here is from genome assembly GCF_000951035.1 of Colobus angolensis palliatus. Lineage (NCBI taxonomy): Eukaryota > Metazoa > Chordata > Mammalia > Primates > Cercopithecidae > Colobus > Colobus angolensis. The sequence goes on along the minus strand of NW_012120265.1, from coordinate 3,536,930 downwards.
TGATTCCCATTTGCCTGTTTCTCTTTGCATCATTCCTAAAACAAACCCCACTTGTTGCCCTTGGGGTTCTTAGCAGAAATTAGGCTGTTGGGTGTGGTGAGTTGAGCCCAGTACTGACAGCCTGCTTAAAGTTTCACCCCCAGAGGACGAAGAGGTCAAGAACCTTGCAGAAAAGTTGGCCAGGTTCATAGCGGACGGGGGTCCCGAGGTGGAAACCATTGCCCTCCAGAACAACCGTGAGAACCAGGCGTTCAGGTAAGGGGGGCCCTGCCAGGGAGGTGACCGTCATCTTGGCCACAGCCCCCCTGCAGGGGAGGACACTGGATCAGCAGAGTCCAGCCACTTGCTGGGGTCCCACTGTGAGACGCTGGCAGGTCTAAGAGTCTCTGACCCCAGAGCCTGGCTCTGCCTCCCCATAGGCATGTCCCACACGCACACCAGCACCCCTGGGTGGTCTCTGAGGCAGGTGCACGGGGCCTTTGGGGCCTTTGTGTCTTTTAGGTACCTCATGGAGAAAGTCTCTAGCACTTGCCCAGTTGCCTTTGGGACACACAGCAGCCCTTGACCAGGGGCAGGTCAGGCTCTCAAGTGGAAATTCACAGTAGTGTTTAGTTTATGTTGTGTACGTTCTCAGGGTCTCCCCTTTATGACGAGGGAAGTGGCAGGGAATGGGGAACTTCAGAATCGATAGAGGGGGGGAACACCCAGTCTATATGTGAGTTCCACAGAAGGGTGGGTGCATGACAAGCAGCCTAGCCTCCCTGCCATCCCCCGCCATGCGGTCGCACCCTAGCCCCAGTGGCTGGGTCTGTGTTCACTGGCTCATCAATTCATTGGGTGGGTTTGGCACTTGCTCTGTGCCCGGGGAGGCGGGTGGGTGCCTGGGGGATGTGGGGGTGACGTGCCCATGAGCTTACACAAGCCCCGACTCAGTCATTGAGGAGGTGTGACAGCACATGACAAAGTCCTGGAGCAGCAGCTCTCTGGGCTGGTTGATTCAGCAGACTTCATCACAGATGGGGCAACTGTGCTTTTTGTGGTCACTGGCCAAGGTCGTGGAGGGTGGGCAGACATGGCCAGGCCAGGTCCAGGCAGACGAGGGCAGTGGGCCACCCTTGGGAGGTGGGACTGAGGGAACGTGGGGGCTGGGAACAGGGAGGGTCAAGGCTCAGCTGACCCAGTGGATGGGGACAGGGAGAGGGGGTGGATTGTTTGGGCCTGGAGTTCAGGAGAGGGATCTGCCTGGGACCGGAGCGCCCCCCAGGTATCCTGAATCTGGGACTTGCCCTGGGGACCATTGAGTTGTTGGCCACACCTCAAGGTTAGGTCACTAGTCTCCTCCAAGTCATTGTGTCTTTCCTTCATTTGCCTGATTAAGGCTATATAAATAAGAAACCTAGTTTGCTGTCATTGTAGGTAGACACTGACTGTGAAACCTTTTCAAAGGAGAAGCAGGCAAGGTATGGAATTCTGTCCAAGGCCCAGAGCCTGGTGGCTCTGCCCGGTCAGAGGGGTCCAGGGCCCAGTCGCTGCAGCCTAGCCTCTCCCCAGATGTCAGAACTGAGAGATGCTATTGGTGCAGGTGGCCCCGGCCATCCTGTGTGTCCTTTCTGTTCCAGGGTATTGCTGACAGGCGCCCAGCTTGTCAGGTGTGGCTGTTGGAGAGGCCAGGCTGGTTGAGGTTGCCTGGGGTGGGTACCCTGGGCAGCCAGAGGAGTTGAGGCTGAAGGAAACTCGTCCCCACACTCACTGCAGAACTATAGCCAGACCAGGAAAGAACTGGGCGGGTCGGGGGGACGACCAGGTATTCAGGCCCCTGCAGGGCATGCAGGTTTGCGCCTGTGTTTAATCTCCATGTAGGGTCAGATATGAGGCAGCCCCAAAACACAGAAATGCTGGTTCGACCCACGTGGTTGGCAGACCTCCCCTCACCCCCAAATCTAACAGCCACCTCATGTGGCCACTCCTGGCCCTTCCCTGTCACGCCTGTGGGCCAGGCACACCCCAGCCACTTTGGGAAACAATTCTGGCCGGGCGCGGTGGCTCAAGCCTGTAATCCCAGCGCTTTGGGAGGCCAAGACGGGCGGATCACGAGGTCAGGAGATCGAGACCATCCTGGCTAGCACGGTGAAACCCCGTCTCTACTAAAAAATACAAAAAACTAGCCGGGCGAGGTGG
>NW_012120265.1:3530188-3533229 GCF_000951035.1 Colobus angolensis palliatus | reverse complement strand
CTGTGGGCTAAATCAGCGCATCTCCCCAGTGGAGTACGCCGCCTTCAGAAGGCACCCATGTGAGCCAGCAGCCCAGCGTGAGGAAACTGAGGCAAGGTCAGTCAGTGAACATGCTTCCACCGTTCTAACAGGAAAGGCTTATGTCATCAGCTTCAGGCAGAAATTTTTTTTTAAAACTGGGATATGTAAAATAGGATCACAGCTCTATTAAGGTAAATCTTTGTTGAAACTGACAGGAAACACCTTAACAGTGGTTATCACTGGGCTCAGGGTGGGATTAGTTCCACCAGAGGGGAGCCTTGGTGGTGCACCCAGCCCTGTTCTAGATGGGGTGGGGGGGGTCTCCACTTTCTCCCTCTCATGGGGGTCCACCATTGGGTGCCATTGTAACCTCCTCCCCAAGACGGGCAGACCCTCCAGGGGACTGTGATGCATCCTTGGGCCATCCTGGAGGACATTCAGGGTGAAGCAGCAGCTGAGGCCAGGAAGGTGCCCCCACACCCCCACGCCCGCTTAGCCTTGGCAAGTGAGCCTCCCCAGCTTGGCCTCAAATCTGTGTCTGAACTCACCCGGCTGTCAAGTATCTTTTCCAAATCTGACCAACTGTTCCCTTCCCTCCTGAACAGTTGTGGCTTTTACCTCTTAATTTGTACAAATGTCCCTCACTGAGTCACACTTGTACCATGACCCAGGATTACAGAGAAGATGCTGCCGTCTCCTGTCCTTCTGTCCCACCCTCCTGAGGTACCGGATGTTAGCAGGGCCGTAGACACACAGGCTCACGTAGAAATTGTCTAAGGGGTCTCTTGCTGCTGGTTCACTATTTATTTATTTATCTTATTTTTTTTGAGATGGAGCCTCACTCTGTCGTCCAAGCTGGAGTGCAGTGACCCAATCTTGGCTCACTGCAACCTCCGCCTCCCAGGTTCGAGCGATTCTCCTGCCTCAGCCTCCCGAGCAGTTGGGACTACAGGCGCGTGCCACCAGGCCGAGCTGATTTTTGTATTTTTAGTACAGATGAGGTTTCATCATGTTGGCCAGGCTGGTCACGAACTCCTGACCTCAGGTGATCTGCCCACCTCGGCCTCCCAAAGAGCTAGGATTACAGGCGTGAGCCACTGCGCCTGGTCTCTGTCTTACACGAAAGGACTTCACAGCATGCTTGACCCTTTAGTTCACATTAGTAGCATGCCTTGGTGCAGTGACCATCCCTCCAGATTCACAAGTGCAGGTCCAGCCCCATGTTGTTCAGCACTGTAACATGCGTTCAGGGCTGTACACGTGTTCGGTTCTCTCCCAGTGTTCTGCCATGTGGAACTTGGCCACGACTCTTCCTTTTAGCATAGACCTCAAAGACCTGTGGCTGGGCGCGGTGGCTCACGCCTGTAATCCCAGCACTTTGGGAGGCCGAGGCGGGTGAATCACGAGGTCAGGAGATCGAAACCATCCTGGCTAACGCGGTGAAACCTCGTCTCTACTAAAAATACAAAAAATTAGCCGGGCATGGTTGCAGGCGCCTGTAGTCCCAGCTACTCGGGAGGCTGAGGCAGGAGAATGGCGTGAACCCAGGAGGCAGGGCTTGCAGTGAGCCGAGATCACGCCACTGCACTCCAGCCTGGGCAACAGAGCGACACTCTGTCTCAAAAAAAAAAAAAAAAAGAAGTCCTGTGGACTGGGGATGTGTACAGTCTGAGAGGCGCCAGTAGGTGCGGAACCCAGCTGTGAACCAGCGCCACCTGCTCTGTTCCTCAGGCTGGGTAGGGACTGAGAAGACCTGTGCTCCTGGCCTTACTGGAAGCCACACTGCACTGAGGCTGCCTGCCCCCATAGGAAGTGAAAATCAGCTACTTGTTCTGTTCTGATATTCAGTGTCTCAAAGATGCATTTGAGAGGCCCTTGGCATCAAGGCAAGTCCCTCTGCCCTGTCTCATGTCTGGTGTCTCCCCCACAATCTGAGATTTCTTGGTGTGAATGTCTCGCCTTTCCCAGGCCCTGGGGAAGGGTGTGAGGGTCCCTGCCCTTTCTCTTTGTAGCAGGGTAAACAATGACAGTGTGATGGGTGCCTGATAAATACAGGGTGAGGATTGGAGTGACCCACAGTTCAAAGGAAGGGCATCAGGCCACCATAACCAGAAGCCACTGCCAGGAGGCCTGGCAGGGCAGGAGGTTGTGGTGGAGACCGTGATCATGACATGACCCTGGCCAATGTGGGCACTCAAGGCCAGAACTGCTCCTGCCCAGAATCAGGTACAGGGCCTCGGGCCCAGCTGACAATGCACCCCCCAACTCTCCTTTGCAGCTTTCTTTACGAGCCCAACAGCCAAGGGTACAAGTACTACCGACAGAAGCTGGAGGAGTTCCGGAAAGCCAAGGCCAGCTCCACAGGCAGCCTCACAGCACCCGACCCCGTCCTGAAGCGCAGGTCCCCTCCTGAAGCCCTGTCAGGGTCCTTACCCCCAGCCACCACTTGCCCCGCCTCATCCACGCCTGTGCCCACCGTCATCCCTGCTCCAGCTGCCCCTGGGAAGCCAGCCTCCGCAGCTACCGTGAAGAGGAAGCGGAAGAGCCGGTGGGGGCCTGAAGAGGATAAGGTAGAGCTCCCACCTGCTGAGCTGGTGCAGAGGGATGTGGACGCCTCTCCCTCACCTCTGTCAGGTGGGCAGACCCCCTCCCCCTCCCTCTGTTGGAAGGCTCTGGTTTCTTCACTGAGCATGATGTCTTCAAGGTTTATCTACATTGTAGATTGTGTCAGAATTTCATTCCTCCTTTGGCCACATCTTCCACTGTGTGTACATACCACATTTGGCTTATCCACTCATCTGTGAATGAACTCTTAGGTTGTTCACACCGCTTGGCTATTGTGAATAATACTGCTGTGAATCCATTTTCAGTTCTCTTATCGGTATACCTAGGTGTGGAATTGCTGGGCCAATTGCACTTCTGCCTTTTTTTTTTCTTTTTTCTTTTTTTTTTTTTTTTGACATGGAGTCTTGCTCTGTTGCCCAGGCTGGAGTGCAGTGGCGCAGTCTCGGCTCACTGCA
>NW_012120265.1:3527179-3528850 GCF_000951035.1 Colobus angolensis palliatus | reverse complement strand
CGAGGTGGCAGGCACCTGTAGTCCCAGCTACTCGGGAGGCTGAGGCAGGAGAATGGCGTAAACCCGGGAGGCGGAGCTTGTAGTGAGCTGAGATCTGGCCATTGCACTCCAGCCTGGGCGACAGAGCGAGACGCCGTCTCAAAAAAGAAAATTTGCCCCTGTGTTTTCCTACCGAGAGTTTCGTACCTTTAGCTCGTAAATTTAGGTCTTTAGCCTATTGGGTTTTTTTTGTTTGTTTGTTTGTTTTTTGAGACAGGGTCTCACTCTGTCACCCAGGCTGGAGTTTAATGGCTACTTACTGCAGCCTTGACCTCCCCAAGCTCAAGTGATCTTCCCACTTCAGCCTCCCAAATAGGTGGAACTACAAATGCATGCCAGCACACCTGGCTGATCTTTGTACTTTTTGTAGAGATGGGATTTCACCATGTTGCCCAGGCTGGTCTTGAACTTGTGAGTTCAAGCAGTCCTCCTGCCTTGTCCTCCCAAAGTGTTAGAATTATAGGCCTGAGCCACTGCACCCAGGGTCTTTGGTCCATTTTGAGTTAATTTTTCCAATTTTATTCTTTTTTTTTTCTTTTGAGACAGGGTCTCTGACACACAGGTTGGAGTGCAGTGGCATGATCACAGCTTACTGCAGCCTTGACCTCCCGGGCTCAATTGATTCTCCTGCCCCAGTCTCCCAAGTAGCTGGGACTACAGACGTGCTCTTCCATGCCTGGCTAATTTTTGCATTTTTTGTGTCGATACAGGGTTCCACTAAGTTGCCCAGGCTGGTCTCAAACTCCTCGCCTCAAACAATCTTGCCACCTTGGCCTCCCAAAGTGCTGGGATTACAGGCATGAGCTACTGCACGTGGTCTGTTTGGATTCTTTAGGGTTTTCTATATTTAAGTTTGTGTTATCTGCAAACAGAAATAGTCTTACAGGTTTTTTTCCAACTTGGATACTTCTTATTTCTTTTTCTGTCTAATTCCTCTGGCTAGGACTTCTAGTACTGTATTGAATGGAAATGGTCGAAGTGTGCATCCTTGTCTTGTTCCTGATCTTAGGGGGAAAGCTTTCAGCCTTTTACCAGTCTGTGAAATGTATGATGTGTGGGTGTATGATGTTAGCTGTGTGTTTTTTATATATGGACTTTATTGTGTTGAGGAACTTCACTTCTTTTTGGTCTTTTTTGTTTTTTTTTTTTTTGAAACAGAGTCTTTCTGTGATGCCCAGGCTGGAGTGATGTGATCTCAGCTCACTGCAACCTCTGCCTCCTGGGTTCAAGCAATTCTCCTGCCTCAGCCTCCCTAGTACCTGGGACTACAGGTGCCCGCCACCACGACTAGCCAATTTTTGTGTTTTTGGTACAGACAGGGTTTCACCATATTGGCCAGGCTGATCTCGAACTCCTGACCTCAGGTGATCTACCTGCCTTGGCCTCCCAAAGTGCTGGGATTATGGCGTGAGCCAGCAGACCTGGCTGGAAGTTCACTTCTGTTCCTAGTTTATCGAGTGTTTTTATCATGAAAATGTTTTAGTTTTTGTCAGATGCTTTTTCTACATCAATTAAAATAGGCCAGGCACGGTGGCTCACGCCTGTGATCCCAGCACTTTGGGAGACTGAGGTGGGCAGATCACTTGAGACCAGGAGTTCAAGACCAGCCTGGCCAACATGGTGAAACCCCAT
>NW_012120265.1:3525816-3526233 GCF_000951035.1 Colobus angolensis palliatus | reverse complement strand
AAAGTGCTGGGATTACAGGCATGAACCACTGCACCCAGCTTATTTCTTCTTTTAAATGTTTGCTTTACCAGTGAAGCTATCTGATTCTTGGCCTTTTTTTATTGGAAGGTTTTTTCAAATCCTGATTTGATCTCCTTGCTTGTCTATTCAGATTTTCTATTTCTTGTGTTTGATGGTTTGTGTTTCTAGGAATTTGTTCACTTCATCTAAATTATCTAATTTGTTAGGGCATAGTTTATTGTATTTTCTTATGGTCCTTTTAACTTATGTCTTATTTTTAGTCATTAGTTACAGCCCCTCCTTCATTTCTTGTTTTAGTAATTGAGTCTTCTCTCATTTTTTTTGTAGTTTAACTAAAAGATTTGTCACTTTTGTTGATCTTCTTTTTTTTTTTTTTTTGAGACGGAGTCCTGCTTT